>NC_137119.1:6136821-6276821 GCF_949357685.1 Gobio gobio
AATGTTCAAACTACTGTTCAAAGGTTTGGGGTCAGTACGAATGTTTAATGTTTTTGAAAGTCTCTTCTGCTCACCAAGGTTGCATTATTTGATCAAAAATACAGTAAAACAGTAATATTGTGCAACAAATATGTAAAAACTATTTTAATGCACAATGTGGAAGAAAAAACATGTCTCTGCAGAGTGCATTTAAATAGTTTAATGCACAGCTAGCGGAATATCCTGCTTATACCATGGTCATTTGCCAACATTGCCAACTTAAAGCTGTTATTGATGTTTGCAGCGTAATATTTGATCATAAGGGTAAATATGACGGTTATTTTCTAGTTAGATTCTGCCCGCTTTAAATCAAACACAGATATAAAGATTACATTTGTTTGAATGAATGAATTATAGCATTTATTTGAATTCATAATCGAGAGAGAGAGAGAGAAAGAGAGAGAGAGAGAGAGAGAGAGAGAGAGAGAGAGAGAGAGAGAGAGATACCCCTTTTCCACCAGCATGAACCGGGTGCTAGTTAGAGCTAGTGCTAGTGCTGGTTTGACTGACGAGCCTTCTAAGGACCGGTTTGCCTTTCCACGGGCTAGAGAGTCACCACAGAGCCAGTCTTACGTCACTGTATACGTCTCATCTTTCTCAGCAGCGGGAAACACAAATAGTCCAGGCTTGTTCGAGATGCATCGGTGCTGCGCAGACCGATCAGCGTATGATATCAAAATACTGCAAGAGCGATTCAAAAGCATAATGAGTCATATTCTCTCGCTGTACTTTGATGTCATACGGCGATCGGTCTGCACAGCGCTGATGCATCTCGAACAAGCCTTCCATCAACAATGGCGAAAGTTTCGTTGCTATTGATGCACATGGGTTTACTATCCTACATCCTAAAACACAACGGATCTAACACATTCGTGCAGCTCGCCGTAATTTGTATCGACGGAGATTACAATCGAGCAGCTATTAGCTCGATTAGCTGCTATTTCAAAAAGGACGGATCTCAAGTTTGTGTTTGTCTTGTTGGTCACAGTAACCCCGCCCCAAGCCCCTGACGCAAGTGGTTCTTACTTCTAGACCAGCAATGTTTTGGTGCTACTTAAGAACAAATTTTCCTGGTTCAGAGCTGGTGCTTTGGGTGTCGAAAACCAAAGAACCGGTTTGAAACTAGGCTCTGGTTCCGAACCAGCACTCAAACTGCCTTGGTGGAAAAGGGGTAAGAGAGAGAGGTGTGTGTGAATTGCCTTCGACTGTTCAGCGTGTCTCTCTATTAACAACAAAGCTGTGAGTTTAATTACTTCAAAACCAGCGATGTAACCTCCTCGTTGCTCAGAAATATAATGTAGCGATTCAGTAGCTAAGCTATTTTATTAATAAAAGTCACAGGGCAGAGTTGATATGTGCAATCTCTGATGTCTGTGTGCGAGTGCCGTGTGTGTGTGTATGCACGTGCTTTACTGAAAACAGCACATTAATATAGAACGGTGATTAAACTGACTTGGAACTACCTGTGCATCAAACGGTTTTAATGCACACCATCCAGCCAATCAGAATCGAGTATTCAGACAGACCATGGTATAACGCAATTTAAAATAATTGTTTTCATTTTTGTTATATTTTAAAATGTAATGACTTTTCAGCAGCCATTTCTACAGTGTCACAAGATCCTTCCGAAATCCTTCTAATATGCTCAAAAATCATTATTGATTTCACTGCATCACTGCTTATTTTGTTTGTGGAGACTGCATTTTTTGCTACCTATAAGTATAAATTTCTTTCACAAGTTCGTTAGCCCATATAATCTTTAAGTTTTTATGGGTAAACGTATCTGGTTTGCTGTCCACGGTGGAGGGATTAGAGGAAGCAGCTTCAACTCGAGCTTAGATTTACCTCCCAGTGGGAATACTAATGCTTGGAAGATGAGTATTGAAGCAAAGTACCTAAATTATGTTTGGGGAGCTTGGGAGGTGTAGCCTGGTCTACCAGACTCTCGTACATTTCATTTTTTACAGAGAGTCTGGCCACTCTCCATTGGCAAGCATTAATGTCCTTGAAGGCGGGTTCTCTGTTGAAGTTTAAAACTATTGGATCTGCCCAGAGCCGCTCTGGATCTGCCATAACCAATCACTAACATTTGGTCGTGAAGTATGTCATCTCAAACTAGCGAACGACATCAACGTCATCATTCTCAGCCTCTCCCTCTGTTCGCTGATTGGACCGGTTAAAATTTGACCGGAGAAAACCAGAGAATATACCGCAATCCCAGACGGAATACTGAAGGAAAATGAAAATTGAGCGGAAGTACGTAGGAGGGCGGAGCCAGTCTAGGGGAAGTGGAGGGATGCTAAAACAGCTGATGCCGGAGCAAACCGTAAGTAACAGTGTTCATTAATGCTTGATCTGTGATCAGTGATTTCTGATGTGTAGCTAATGGTTCAAGTTCACTCAGACTTTCTTTCGAAATCGTTTAATAGTGTTTATGCATCAGTGAATCAAGCCAGTAACTAAACGATCAACTTCACATTGTTTCTCTTGTAGCATGAAACAAATGTTATTTAAATTGTGATTAGACTACAGAGAGCGATCAAAGAACACTCTCTTTATAATGTTCAGAGCTGTCAATCACAGGTCACGAGTGTATCTGCACACTTGCCCAAACTGCCGTTATAATGACTGATGCTGTTGTGCTGCACAACTAAGCTCTTACTGTATTCATATCGATATTGTGTTTGCTGTTAGTTGTGGTGAAAGCATTTTGTGAGAGAAAACGCGTTGCAATGACGAGATCACTGCATTCACACGATAAACAGACCGTCTGTCTGCTCAATGCTCATCACTGCAGAATTTCATGTGATGGGAAAAGATCTCAAAATAATGCTATAATCAACACTCATGATTCGTTAATCTCGACAGCTGTAATGGTAAAAAAACATAGTAAAAGTATTCGAGAGGGGTTCCACATGTAATACGCATTTCAAATGCAAAGATGTCAGCCAATCACAACAGTGGGCGTTTACACTGAAGTCTCACAGCAGACACGCCCCTTCAAACAGAGCATTCAAGCCAGAGGGCTAAAATCAGGACAGAAAAATGCCTTTTATTATGACATTTTATGATGTAAAAATCATACTAACAATATAAGTACACCTCAGTAAACATTATAAAATAATTTTTAAAAATCCACGCCATGGGACCTTTAAAAGCATTTGCAAGAATAAGTGCATGATCATATAATGTAATGCTATCACAAGGATGACAGAAAAACGCATGCTGCGTTAATTGTGTTAAATATTTTTAATGTGTTAAACTGAAAAAAAAATGTATGCGCTAACTTTGACAGCACAAGAAAAAGTTACTTCCTTTTTGGAGCTTGATAGATGGTCACGGTGAACTGTTCTGTGCAAAAGAGATACATAAAGATTCTTCAACATTTCTCTGTGCTCATGTTTGAACTGACATGAGGATAATAATAATAATAATAATAAGTTACATTTATATAGCGCTTTTCTAGGCACTCAAAGTGCTTTACATATAGAAGGGGGGAATCTCCTCATCCACCACCAATGGATTTACTGATCTGGAATCTGAGGGAGCAAAAAAATCTAAATATTGAGAAAATCGCCTTTAAAGTTGTCCAAATTAAATCCCTAGCAACATATTACTACTACTAATAATAATAATATATTTACGGTAGTAAATTAACAAAATATCTTCATTGAACATGATCTTTACTTAATATCCTAATGAAAAATCGATCATTTTGACCCATACAATAGATAAGTAAACTATGACGGAAATTTCATTTTTGGGTGAAGTATTACTTACATTTGGAGCAAAAGTAGGTCTAACAGTGATGCTAGCCTTGGCAAATCCACTAATAAATGGCCAAATGATAGAATAAACACGTTGTTTTATTGTTTTAAACGACAACACTGAAAATCCCAATTTATTTTTTCATCACTCTGCCTGCTCGTAATGAAAAATCTGTTATAACCACAGGCATACAATTACGTTTCTCTGAACTGTAAAGTGGCTTTGACCTCAAACAAACCTCAAAATCAGCAGCCTTTGTAGCAAACGCTTATAAATTCGCAACTTAATCATAACTAAATATTACATCTGACAGTGGCTTCCGTCTTCTATGTGGACAGCACCAAATAATCAAACGAAACTGGCGGGACCACAAAGTCATTTCAAGTTTTGTGAGACATGTGGACACCAAATCCGAAGCCCGAAGCCTGCAACCGTCTGTTAAACTCTCATTGCGCCGAGCAATAAAGGCCCATGTGCCAGCGAGCGCCTGGCACAGCAGCTCCATATGTGTGCCCTGTTGCCCCTGCCGTGTGGTTTAAACCAGATCACTGTGTCTGTGTGCCGTAAAAGGCCTGTTTATTTGTGTTTCTCTCACGTTTAATGGCTGCCTCCGAGGCCTTCTTTCATCCAAAGAACTCTTTTCTCCTCCCCCCGCTTGAAGAGACCACGGTTGGCAGTGCTGTGGTGGCGTAGGAGTAATAAAAAAATAATAAGGCTCAAACGTTGATCGATGGCTTTAATTTAAACATCATACATGTGTTATTTTTGGTCCATCAGAATTTATTACGCTTGCACTTTCCGTTTTATGACAGTCAATGCAGCGCGTATGCAACCTGACATGAAAGTTAAAGCAATCAGCTCCTGCCTAAGGATCGAAGGAGGAAGGAGCTATTACAAGGAGCCATTAGGTGTCAGGCTGTCAACCAGTGGTGATATATGCTATACTGTTCGCGTGCTTGAGTTATGGGATTCAGAGCATTAAGTTGACTAGTGCAGGCCGGGAATTACAAAGAAAATTTGTTTTGTAACATGACGTTAATGAGAGTGCTTGTGCGGCAGGATTGCGTTGATATTTGCTCTTTTTTTTGCCATTGATTTAGCTGGAAGCGCTTTACGTACAGAATTTAATACACTTTGCTAACACTAATGCATAAGTATATTTAATGCATGAATTATGCCTTGTAATATGCATTGAATGTATTGTAAGCACAGTTATAATACTTATCTATTCCCTGTTACACATTTAGAAAGTATAATGCATTAAAACACATGACAAACTGTAACAATTGTGTGACCCTGGACCACAAAACCAGTCTTAAGGGTCAATTTTTTGAAAATCTGAAAGCTGAATAAATAAGCTTTCCATTGATGTATGGTTTGTTAGGACAATATTTGGCCGAGATGCAACTATTTGAAGATCTGGAATCTGAGGGTGCAAAAAAAAATCGTCTTTAAAGTTGTCCAAATTAAGTCCTTAGCAACACATATTACTAATAATAATATATTTTAAAATCAAATTTACAAAATATCTTCATTGAACATGATCTTTACTTAATATCCTAATGAAAAAAATCGATCATTTTGACCCATACAATGTATTGTTGGCTTTTGCCACAGATATACCTGAGACTTATGACTGGTTTTGTGGTCCAGGGTCACATATTATAATGCATTTTAACATTGGTTACAGTTATTTATGACAAGATACAGTATAATGTATCCTTCGGATGAGACGTTAAAGGTCCTGACTCTCTGTGGTCATTAAAAATGACCAAATTTGCCCATTGGCCCCTGTCCATCATGGCCTCCTATTCATCTCCATATATACGATTGGCTTCATCATTCCTCTATTCTCCACCAATCAGCTGGTGTGTGGTGGGCGTTCTGGCACAAAATGGCTGCTGTCGCATCATCCAGGTGGATGCTGCACATTGGTGGTGGTTGAGGAGATTCCCACTTCTATGTAAAGCGCTTTGAGTGCCTAGAAAAGCGCTACATAAATGTAAATTATAAATGTAAATGTAAATTATTATTATTATTATTAAAGGGTTAGTTCACCCAAAAATGTTAGTTCACCCATGAATCAGCGAGTCGAATCATGATTCGGATCGCGTGTCAAACCGCCAAACTGCTGAAATTACGTGACTTTGGCGATCCACACCGCTGAATCGACTCACTGATTCATAACGCTTCGAAGCTTCATGATGCCTTGTTTTGAAATCGGTCATCATGATACAAGTCGTTATTTAGGGATTTTTTGCGCACAAAAACTATTCTCGTCACTCCATAAAGTTATTGTAGAACCACTGTAATGAGATGGACTTTGTAATGACGTCTTTAGTACCTTTTATGGGTCTTGAGAGTGTAACGTGCATTGTGCCAATGGAGGCCTTTCTAAGCGATCGGATTTCAACTAAAATATTGGGTGTATCGGGTGTAAAATATTACGGGTGTCGAACGACATGAGGGTAAGTAATTAATGACATAATTTTCATTTTTGGGTGAACTAACCCTTTATGCATTACAAGGTACATACACTTGCAATTATACATAAAGGCTTCAAGTAAAGGGTTTTATTTTTTCCATGGTTATTTTAAAATTCAAATCCAAACCGAATCTGTGGTGTTGACATTTGCATCTAGAACTGAGATGAAACTGTGCATGCCCTTTTCTAAAAAACAACGTAATTGTAATGACATAATCTAACACAGACGGACAGTGACTCACAAATGGAAGACGGTTCAAATTTAGATCAAATGTATGACTTTTAACGTGGACAGCGTGGTATGGAAAGTTTGCTTCAGAGGCGGGCATGGAGAAACAATTAGCTAAACCACCAGTCCGCCTGCGCCGTCACTGGCAATGGATGAAATCAACACTGGCAACGAGCACTGAAGAACAAAGACAAAGGATTTAAAGTCTGCCAGGGTGTTACTATGCAGTTGCTGGGGTGTTCGGGGCTAAATCAAAAAAAGCCCATCCACTCTTAGGCCGCATTTACACTTGATGCTCAATTCCAATTGGTTGACTATATCCGACAAGCATACATCTTTTAACAGTGACCGCTATCTGATATTTCACAACAACCCAAGGTAGACATACTGACCCAGAAAAGATTAGGCTGAAAAGGAAGTAAAAGCGGAGTGATTTCCAATGGACACAATGGCAAGCTTTTGCTTTCTGCACCATCTTTAAAAGTCAGAAAAACATTGGGTTGAGCCTTCATCCTCCATTGCGCCATTGAAAAGAGTCATGTGATCGCAGTTAGTGTCCACCCGAGTTAAAGTCATTCGCCACCGTGGCTTTTTCAATGTCGTAAGACTCGCATTGACGGGAATATCAGACGCAAATGCACGCATCCTTTTCGTATCAGATTTATTTCCACATTTGAGGCCTGAAACCATCTGAGAATATCGGAATCCATGTGCTTTTTTCCTGCTTACACATTCGTGGGACATATTTGTGCCACATGGGAGGAAAAAATTGGAATTGGGTCACTTGAACCATGTAATGTAAATGAGGCCTAAGTCTCTACTTGCACTTGGTTTCTTCATAAGTTTTACCAATCATGAAAAGACCAAGTGTAAATGCTCTACAAGACACATTTGAGAAAGATATCAATTCAATCACTCAAAGCACTCAAACTCAGGATGTGGTTTGAGATGCGTACAAGACGTGACTTGGCCAAGTGTAAATACCTTTGGTTGTTCAGGCCACATAGAGTACATACATTTTATATCTCCCAAATGGAATTACGTCAGCATTATGAAGTTTGGGAGTCTTGCGCTTCACAGATGAGCAAGCAATCATGGATGAGACAATATGGATGGGACAACAAAGTGAAATTCAAACACCAATTGACACATACAATGAATGTTATCAGGAAAGTCAAGACGGTTATACTATCAGTAAAAAGGGATAAGTAAAGACTGGATTGAGTATGGACCTCAATAATAAATCTATGGGATTTGTTCATCCACCATGCAGATATTGTACATTTGTTTGCTTAGAATATTATTAATATATATTCATATTCATTTCACTAAAATAAAATGTTCTTAAAGTATCTCACCAAGGCTGCATTTACTCTACTGCAAAGATACAATAAAACGGTTAAATAACTGTTTTTTATTTAAATGTATTGTGAAATGTGATTTATTCCTGTGATCAAAGCTGAATTTTCAGTATCATCACTCCAGTCTTCAGTGTCACATGATCCTTCAGAAATCATTCTAATAATGATTTGCTGCTCAAGAATTTTTTTTTTCTTCATATTTTTGTGGGTTTTTTCAGGATACTTTGATGAATAGAAAGCTTACACGGCATCCATTTGAATTTTTTTCCCTTTTGTAATAGGGATGCACGATACCTGATACTGCGCTCGTGTACTCATACTCCTTTTAGGGATGCACCGAATCCAGGATTCGGATTCGGCTGAATATTGGGCTTATTGATGGGATTTGGTTTCTGCCGAACCTTCAAATTTTTTCCCACTGAACGGAACCCTAGGCTTGCTCTACTCTGGTCGACGTAATGATGCCACCGTTGATTATGGGATGTTGTTTACATAGGTGGATCGTTCAAATCAGGCTGTGAGAAAGTGAAAATGCAACTCGTGAGCAGAAAAAGTGTTGTTTGGCAGTACTTTCAGTCAAAAGAAGGCGATTCAAGTCGAGCTACATGTTCATTTTGCAAATATTTTCAATTATCAAAGCCGATTTGTCTCATGGTGGCAAGGATACTAAACAATACACAACATTGCCGCTGTTAAAACATTTTCGTACGAAACATCCGAAAGAATACAAGTTGTGCAGCCAACATGCAGCAACTTCAGGTACGCAAAGGAAGGACAGTCACACTTAAAATCAAACAAAAAATACACTGCTGTGGGCGCGGTTTACTTTATTAATGTGTTTACTGTGTTAATGGACTGAGGATGGGAGTAGGATTCGGTATTCGGTTTCAGCAGAATCTTAACCAGTGGATTCAGTATTCGGCCGAAACCCAAAAATCAGGATTCGGTGCATCCTTAAATAAAATGCTTCAAAAACTGATACCGCACAGCGTGTATACAGTGTTTGTAACAAAGAAACACTGGCTACTTTTACATGCAACCAAATAATCTATTAATAATCAGCTTGACGGCCTTCAAGTAAACACCTTAATCGATCCGAATGGAATTTCGATCCGATTGAAAGGGGTGGTTTATTCCATTTCAGGACATATAAACACTTGATCGGATTGAAAACTGATAATCTAACAACTAAAAACAGAGAAAATCACTCGCTGCTCTTGACTGGTTGAGCCTGGAGCAGCCAAAAATATTTACCGGCTATTCAATTGAAGGTGGGGTAAGTGGTATTTCAAAACTGCTTTAGAAAAGTGTCTCGGGCCGAGTACCAAAACAAACTTATAGCCAATCAGCAGTAAGGGGCATGTCTACTACTGACGGGGAGAAGAGAGCGCTCAGTGCACATCATTATTCAAAAGACACAACACAGGACGGACATTAGCCGAGCGACAACAGAAAGAGAGAAATGGCAGATCAAAAACACATGTGGAAGATGTGTGTGGAACAAGAGAAGGCTTACGATCAGCTTTCCAGCGCTGAGAGAACTCAAGGAGCAAAGGCCGAGGTTGCTTTATTTCTTCTCGATAGGCGAGTAACATTGATTTTGTTTTGTTTCACAGAAATAATATATGCTGGCTTTTGCTTGAATATGCTCGTGTGTCATGTTCGCTTGTCCATTTGCGATCGTATTGTCGTTCACTTCAGCGATGATAAAGACCCATTCATTTCCACACTGTATAAGCCTGGAGCATCTAAACCTCCTCGCTGTCTGTTTCAAGCGTCAGATCCCAAAGTGTGTCCGAACAGTAAGATGATAAACTCCTAATATATGATTGTTTCCTTTGCTTCCTCTTTTCGTGATGGATATAACCCTCTAATCTGGTCATTATTGTAATATTTTCGTTAGTTGGACTGTCGTGCTCGTGCTATCGAGTTGTTCCTGAGAACTGTGTTTGTGTTTTTGGGATGACTTTTTCATTGGAAATTTGAACTGGATTACCATAGTAACAAACATTGCTTTCACTTATTGATGACATCATACCCTTGGCCGGCTGGCGCAGCAGATTCCGCCATAATCGTTGCCTGGGTTACGAATGTGTGGGGAGGAGCTATCGAAATAGGGGTGTGTTTGTTTTGGAGATTTGAAATCAACATCGGTTTCCAGAAAGCACTTACCCCACCTTTAACGATAAAATATCATAGAGCAATAATATGAATAGTGGAAGTAACAGTAGCTCCTACAATACTGTAACAGGCATAGCCAACTTATTTGATTCATATTCTTTTGGTTTCTCTGCCCAATATTGGTCAAAAATTTAAAAATGCAATGAAAATACAGGTATCAGTACTCTGTATCAGCAAGTTCTAAAAATAAAAGTATTGTACCGGACTCGTCCTGGAAAAAGTGGTATCGATGCATCCATAATTCGTAATATTATAAATATCTTTACTGTCACTTTTGATCATTTGAATCCATCCTTTCTGAATAAAGTAATAGTTTCCTATACTAGGGTAAACAAGCATGGGGTCAAAACTATCAGATGTGGTTTTACTCTGTGAAACAATTTAGGACTTGTTTGTTGCAAATTTGCATGCTTTTTTAGAAACCAACATTTTATGAGTACAAAGTTACATGCAAACACATGATTCTGCACATGCACAAGTATATAAAAAAATACACAGATCCAAAAAATATTGCATTTTCATTGCTTTGTCAATGATCTCTTTGCTTATTGGGTCATAAAATGATTAGAGAGAAGTGTAATCACAGGTCATGTATGGATTATAGTGCCACGCTAAACTGTATTCAGCCCGGGCCTATTTAACTAAAGTCCTGAGACCATCAATTATTGGAATGAAAACCTAATACAGTCCAGATGTGCCCTGCTGGTTTCCAGAGAAGCCGTACTGAGAACAGATTCTTTTCATCCTCTCGAAGAATCAAACTGATCAGACTAGTTTGAGGTTCTAGCTAATTATGATAAGTAAAAGAGAATAACATGCTCAAACAGGGTTGCATTAAAACCCAAATCAAACCCTGATACGGCTTAAAGTGGTTATGCATGATTTAGATTATATGTTTTCAATGCTCTTATTTCGGCCCATATTACATAAATCAACTCCACGGAACATTCTGGCGGGTCTAAAGATCACAGATAACATCCAAAGATCTAGATTTCAGATCGAGACATCATATTAAGAGATAAAAGGCTGCCTCGTAGCATTTTAAGAGACCCCTGGTCCCCTTCTTCCCTCCCTGCAAATGTGTCACTCTAATGAATTCAATGAATCACATTTACAATAGTTTACAGCCCTGATTGCACTGTAATCCAAGTTGGAATTTGATCCAAACGCTTGTCTAAACCAGCCTCATTATATTTCTTACAGATGGCCCACTTAAGCTCCCGTTACATTTAATTGCAACCGTATGAATACGATGTGTCATGAATACATCTGCTCAAAGCTCGGGATTTTGACCTGCCAGGTGTTTTTGAGGTTTGGGCACCACTGCGCAAATTTTTTTTCGGTTCGGTCCTAGTATATGGTGCCGCCATCATATGCTCTTTTATGTCCAAAGTTGGTTGCTTATGCATGATTTTTGTTGATCAAACGATAACGCAATGATGAGAACATCATGTTTTTTGGGGCTTGAACGAAACAAGCGAAAACCTTTACTTGCATTTGCTCTGTATGTCTGTCCAAGTTCATTTTTCTTTTCCACACAAGTGTCAAATCGGCTTTCACTTTCGTTTGATATTGAGGCAGCTTATATGAAAGGATTAATCCGCATGGTCCTGGGAGCCTTAAAGATGGATAAGATAAAAAATACATGAAGGCAGCTTGTCAGCGATCTATGTGGTCATACTGAACAGGGATTCTGAAAAGAGGTGCTGGGACTTTAAATTCAGGCCCTTTTTGTGCTGAAAAAGGCGACATATCTTGGGCCAGCAACATTTGGATTTCATTTGTGTGCCAAACAAAACAAAAGCTCACAACAGCTCTGTCTTTTTTATTTTGATAGATCTGATCCTCACAGTCTTGTGGAGGTTAAATTAGAAGCAGACACCTCCGGTGAACCTCATTTGTCCGTCTGTGTGCGGTGGATGGCTTTGATTGCATCTATAGGCTCTCTAATGACGATGGCTTATCTCCGGGCTGAATGTCTGACAAACACTGCTACGCTCAGGTCACGAGGAAGCGTTCACCGCACTCTTCTGGATGAAAGTGAATGGGAAATGTTCCAGGCCTGCGAGCTCATACGTCTCCACGTTTGATTTTAGCTCATTTCCTCTGCTTTGACGGCACATGCGCTGGATATTAGCCTCATCAAGGAGCTAGTGTGGTGGTAAGAAGATATTTAAAAAAGGTGGGTGATGTTTTAATCTATGTGGGAGTTTATACTGCAGGGTTTGATGAATGCCAACGTGAGGGGGTTTGACACAAAAAGCACATCTTTATTTGGGTCAATGACATGAGCTCTTTTATTATTACTGTCCTAATACGCTAAAAATAAAAGTATAATTAAAAGAAGTGTTGTTGTCGTAAACTAAAGCATTACACAGATTTTGGTAATTGAAATAAAGCTGAAATAAAATATAAATATTAGATGGAAAAGTTGCTTTGGCAACTAACAAAAATAAATAAGTTAAAGTACTAAAATGATTCAAATTAAAACTGGAATAAAAACAATTAAAGCTATACAGAGATACTAGACAACAGTACTAAAACTTAAATTAATAATATTAAAATAACACTGATTAAAAAGCTGGAATTTGTGCAAAAATATTAAGCAGTTTAACTGCTTAAGTTAGAATTAACGTTTAGAATTAAATGTAGTAAAATAATATTCATGTTTTTTGTTGATTTTATCTGACTCAAAATCAGTATAGCATGACCAAAATGCAGAAAACCATTTTATATATGTATATACACTATATTGCCAAAAGTATTTAGGACACCCCTCCAAATCATTGAATTCAGGTGTTCAATCACTTCCATGGCCACAGGTGTATAAGATCAAGCACTAGGCCTGCAGACGCTTCTACAAACATTTGTGAGAGAATGGGTCGCTCTCAGGAGCTCAGAGAACTCAAGTGTGGTACTGTGATTGGTTGCCACCTGTGCAATAAGTCCATTCGGGAAATTTCCTCACTACTAAATATTCCATGCTCAACTGTTAGTGGTGTTATAACAAAGTGGAAGCAATTGGGAACAACAGCAACTCAGCCATGAAGTGGTAGGCCACGTAAAATCACAGAGCGGGGTCAGCGCATGCTGAGGGTCACAGTGCACAGAAGACGCCAACTTTCTGCAGAGTCAAGAGCTACAGACCTCCAAACTTTGTGTGGCCTTCAGATGAGCTCAAGAACAGTGTGTAGAGTTTCATGGAATGGCTTTCCATGGCCGAGCAGCTCATCCAAGCAGTGGGGTAAAGCATGCCACCACTGGACTCTAGAGCAGTGAGACGTGTTCTCTGGAGTGGCCAATCACGCTTCTCTGTCTGCCAATCCGATGGACGAGTCTGGATTTGGCTATTGCCAGGAGAACGGGACTCGCCTGACTGCATTGTGCCAAGTATAAAGTTTGGTGGAGGGGGCATTGTGGTGTGGGGTTGTTTTTCAGGGGTTGGGCTTGGCCCCTTAGTTCCAGTGAAAGGAACTCTTAATGCTTCTGCATACCAAGACATTTTGGACAATTTCACGCTCCAAACTTTGTGGGAACAGTTTGGGGACGGCCCCTTCCTGTTCAAACATGACTGCACTCCAGTGCACAAAGCGTCGGCCCATAAAGACACGATGAGTGAGTTTGGTGTGGAGGAACTTGACTGGCCTGCACAGAGTCCTGATCTCAACCCGATAGAACAGCTTTGGGATGAATTAGAGCGGAGACTGAGAGCCAGGCCTTCTCGTCCAACATCAGTGCCTTGCCTTACAAATGCGCTTCTAGAAGAATGGTCAAAAATTCCCATAAACACACTCCTAAACCTTGTGGAAAGCCTTCCCAGAAGAGTTTAAGCTGTCATAACTGCAAAGGGTGGAACAACTCCATATTAAACCCTACGGATTAAGAATGGAAAGGCAGGCGTCCCAAAACTTTTGGCAATATAGTGTATATGACATTTAAACCAATAAATAAAAACTTAAATTTTCGAGAAATTTCAGGCAAATTCAAATACTGTTTATCATCTTTGTCATTGACCCATGTACACTTTACAGCATTACTCTAAAGCAATACAAATGAATGTTATTTGCTATAAAACATAAAAGTGGTCATCTGATGGATACATTTACGTATTTAACCTCGCCATGACTTACGAGCAAAACAATAAGAAACGAAGACATGTTTGTTTGGTGTCATTAGTCATCTCAGCAAGACTAACGGCCTGGAATAATAAAAAAGCCAAGCATGGACATAATGAAATAAAGCTCTTCCACTGCAGCATCTGAATGGATGCCAATCCTGTGAGGAAGATTTAAATATTTGTTCAGTGGAAAATGGGGTTCACATTTTGGAAGTGCTTTTTAGCAATTCGAAGCAAGTGCGATTGATACGCGTTCCTAAAGAATATAAAAGATATTAAAATTCTCAGAAACTGCAAGTCTTCCAATGATGAGATTATACTTAAATGGCCCTGGCTGAGTTTTTTGGAAAGACAACCACTGTTTCCCAAGACGGCAACTGATACTTCCTATTACATCTCCAGAGGCCTACAGGGAACATACAGCCCTAGTTGGAGTAAAGCCCCAGAGAAATGCCTGAGGTTAGGCCATACTGTTGAAACATCCAATTTACCACACACATTTCTCGGGCCTTCCGCTTTCAACCCAATGACATTACAAACAGCCCACAGACTGTTGGGCTGACCTTAGCTGTGCTCCGAAGGGAGCGAGCAACGTTCGGGAACTCCAACGCCAGCCCTGATCAAGTGCTTCACAGCTTCTCACCTCTCACTACCAAAGGAGAAACCGGGATAATTTTATCTGAGCCAGCAACTGAATGTGTGTCTTGGCACGAGGCTCGGACTTTATGGACGACTGGAAGGCAGCTGTCTGCAGAAGCATCAGTGTAACAGCACCAGGCTGAGGGAAATGGGTTAAGGTGTGTTGAATAAGGAAGCTCTGGTTTTGATTAATTACTGTCAAAACATCATTTGATATAGTTGCATAATTCAAGACGTTGGGATGTGCTGATCCGAATGACAGAAAGGAAACCCCTCTAGCTTTGGGAGATCAATTGGGCACATGTGTGATTTGATGATGCACTTGTGAGCAAGGCATGCGTCTCGCACTGAGTTGGACTTGCGTACTGCATATGCATCCAAGTTTACAGGTATTAAAAGAATTCATGGTCTCTCATCATCAGCCAATTCCAGAAACGCTTATAAAATCATGAAGGGATCCATCATTTATTAGTAAGATTTGTGGTGAAAGGACCCACATATGCACTTCTATAGACTGACCAGGTTGTCTTAAGCCGATCTGGTTACAACATATAAAGATGGTGTTAAATCCGCACAGGAGAAAACTTTGAGATATAAATCATACTTGTGCCCAATGAACGTCAAATCTTTGGAGAATGCAATGACCGTAAAGACTATAAAGTAACAAAAGCTGATGCGGCAAGTACATTTGAAAAGTAGAAAAGGAACAAAACAAATGTTGCACAGGGGAAAGGGAGGGAAACCCCTCCGTCAAGCTGAACTTCCTCAAGTCAACGTGCCCAAGAAAACAAAAATGGCTGAATGTGTCCAAGAGGCCATAGCACAGACAGGATCTACCTCATGTTTACACAGGTGGGCTTCTATTCAGCCATGTGGTTGGCAAAGAGAAAGACAGACTGGGATAGGAGAGTGTGATAAAAGTCAAACTGAGAAAGACAGAGAGATAGGTGGAAAGAGAGGAAAGGAAGAAAGTGGTGTTGCAACAAAAAAAAAATTAAAAGGAAGAGTGATTGATTGGCATTGGCAAAAAGTTCATTGGAAGAGGATTGTTTGGTTCTTTGTCAGCCCACAAAAGTGGATTCGGAAGGCCAAGTGGTAAATAAAATGTGTGCTTTGGCTTTTTTCTATACTCTCAACATTAAATGCTGAAAACTCAAAGTGAAACCTCGATTTAGAGCGCCAGCAATCTTAAGCACTTAGGGAACAACAAACACTACAACACACAATTTACTAGTAAATGTAGTATGTAAACCAGGAGTCGGCAACCGTTTTTTTTGTCATGAAGTGTCATGAGTTCATCACTGTACCACCCCCACCCCCATATATTTAAATACATATAAACATATTTGAAATACTCATAATGGCTAACAAAGAAATCGTGCAGAACCTTAAAGGGGACATAAACTCAGAAATCAAATTTTCCTTGACCTTTCGACATATAAGAGGTCATCAAACTATAAGAATATCCTGTAAGTTTCAGAACTGAAAATGTCTTTGTTAGTCCAAAAACAGCTTTTATTGTAACCAAGCCCAGAGAACGACTCGTTGTGGAATGAGCCTATATATGATCTGTGAAAGTCCGCCTCTGCAGAACAAGATCAACACCTACTTCCTCATCACAGCTTTGGCCCCGCCCACTGGTGTGTTAGTGAGATGACGAGGAACGAGGAGCGAAGAGCGATACAGGATCACTGGACTAACATTACCTTCCAAAGGATGCTAATGCTAGGAATGTGCTTATTTATTTTCAACAATGTGAATGTCTCACTTGAGCATTATTTATTTGTATTTGGTACAATCAGTCACAATTCCGGCGCAGGCTTTACAAACAGACTTTTACGATATGGACTCGACAGTAACGCGACAGCATGTCAGTAACCGTGTTAATTCTAATGCCTGATCTGAGACCAGTGATTTCTGATATGTAATATTCATGTACAGTTACACTGAAGTCTCACAGACACGCCCCTTCAAACAGAGCGTTCAAATCAGAGGCTAAAATCAGGGTAGGAAAAATGCTTTTTATTTCTAAATTATGACAATTTTTTATGTCAAAATCATACTAACATTATAAGTGCACTCTAGGGAACATTATACAATCCCTTTAAATATTTCTAAAGCATTTTTTCATAAAATTTGTGTTACATTTGTCAAAATCCTTTAGTTTGTTTTCAGGTTTAAATTAGACTTTGAAGAACAGTTTTCCAACAGCCTATTTACACTTCATCATTCATGAGTCCAACTGATCGGATAGCTATCTATTTAGTAAAACTGTTCCATTTACACTTGGAAACATAAATGTGTCTCCACAAAACAAATATAAATCTAATCTTCAATTCCCGTGCAATTCACGTCAAAGAATACAAGATATAAGCTTAATTTGATTAATCAACAGCCAATTTCAAGATCAAAGACCGCAATTGGTGAGAGGGCGGCATCAGCACTGGTAAGATCATTTAGTGTCACTACTTTTAATGTGTGTTGAGCTTCAGGATGTGATGCTTAACTTTCAGTTTCGTTTGCAGCAGTTTGCACATTGGCTTGCTGAAGAGATGCTCCACTGTCATATCTGGATATGCAGATACATTTTGTCCAGTTTCATCTGAAATGTGAAAAAAGCCCTCTCTTCAGTCGCGTTTTGGATAGCTATCCAATCAGAGAAAACAGATGAAGTGACCAGGTTTTTGTTCCACATGCATCACAGTCATTTTGATGTGTGTGGAATGTGTAATAGGACTCAATATACTTTCATACTTTCCGTATCATAATTGAATATCTCCAGAATGTGTAGCATTGACTACGTAAAGTGGAACAAGCTGTTAGCAGTCAGTCAGTAACTTGTGTGCACGTGATATGCAGTGGAAGCGCTAATGGTTTTTCAGAGCTGCACAATTTCATTGACTTGTGCATTTTAATTCTCACACTTTAATATTATGATTCCTAACTTAATAAAACAAGCTGTATTACACTTTGAGGAATAAGTACCTCAAAATGTAGATCTATATTCAGGTACAAGGTATTTTATCTGAATGAAATGCATACACCCATCTCGCTTTTGCTCACGTGCCAGCAATTCCCCCTCTGCATGCGGTACACTTGCCATAGGTTGCGACCCCTGATATAAACAGTAGAAAGAGAGCTCAATTCAGTATTCTACGGAGACATGGGTTTCTAGGTGCACGCTTCTGATGTTTGCACACAGAAAACTTCCCACACAGCAAATATTTCAATTGGCAAGGCTTAAACTTTCGTGACGATGCAGCACTGCCTCGTCATCTGTCCTGAGTGTTGTTCATGTTTGTTCATGTTAGAATTCATAAAAAAGTAACCAGCCAACTGACGATTGACACCGTTTCATATACTGTATATATATATGGGTCAAAGACGAGACGTCACAATTTTGGTGTCCGCATCAAATTATGTTTACAAAAGTAATTTTATATACATAAAAAACATGTTAAATGCAAGTAAACTGTCTACTTTACTATTTCAAATAACTTTTGTCAAAATAAAATGTCAACATTTAGGGGAAATAATGTTCCAAAGTGTAAAATTGCCATTCAGCGTAATGGTCCGGACTTTGATTTTGCCATTACATCCTTAAATAAATGTTCAAAATAACAAGTAAAAAAATATATTTGTTTTCTTGGCATTTTCAAATATGTGTTGGCTGTGTTATATTAAAAGGACTATGTCTTACTTATTTTTTCAAGTATTTAAATAACCAGGGGACTTTTGTCCCGAAAATCCAGTTTGTAAGAGATCATTCAGTGTAACAGGATCAAGAAGCCATTCTGAAATCATATAAAAAACAGATAGTCATTCGACAGTCTGTGACATCATCAAAAGGCCCCCTGAAGACCATGTGGTGCAGCAGAAAAGTGAATTCATTGCTCTTAAATATTTGATAATTCCACCTTTTCATGGTGTGGTATCTAAGTTACAAAACCGCACGTCATTCAGTGAAATGCCAAAAAAAATTTATATTGTTAGAATTTTTTTTAAATAAGTAGATGTTGTGAATAATTGTGATTAACTTTACTGGTCAAGCTCACTTTTTGATATAGATGGCCAGCTTATGGCCTGCAATATAAGCTGAAGTAGAATTTCGTTATTCAGGGTAATGCTTTTTTCATTCAGTGTAACAGATATATTTATGTAAAAAATTAAACAATGTACTTATTCTAACCTGTAATCATTAAAATATATAAAATAATGTGATCATACAAAATTTTATTATATTTTAAATGATTTTCACTTCCTTACAAAAACTTCTTGCTGGCAAATAGGTAAACCTAGTGGTTTGAAGGATAGTGGCAAAGTATAACGATTTAAAAATTACAATTAATTAGTATTTGTGGGCTGGACTTTGATACTTAAATAGAGTCTTTTAATATGCCATCAAATGATTCCTGTTTTAAATATGCCTAATAAGATTTTCTGATACATAAATATTGTTACACTGAATGACATTTTAGTGGGTGTCTTCTGTAAATCATGGTAAAAAATGTGTGATAGTCATTATTTTTTGCTAAGAAAATATAAAATTAAACAGGACACATTGTAATGTACAGGAAAAAACTAAATTTAAAGCTGTATTACACATTTATTTTTTTGATGCTTGAAAACCCCTGTTTCGTCTTTGACCCATATATATATATATAGTCAGAGCTTGACTGGTTTTCCAAAGTTACTAACCACTCAGCGTTTTCACTGTCACAATTGTGTTGTTGGGAAATTTGTTGTTGGCTATATGTAAATTACCACTGTAGACATCCAAATCAAGACTACATGAAATATATAACATGACAGGTCATCAAAAGCTCTGATAAGGTAGTGTGAAACGCTCCTTAATCCAGACAGAGAAACGCTAACAGTTGCTTGTCTGAAAATACGATTTTTGGTGTAAATATAATTTATTCTCAAGCAATATTCCTATCAGCTGACATATTTAAATCTATCATATTTTGTGTATAAGCCTATACAGTAGCCTAGTGAAATGCATAACCATATTTTCATGTGATTTGACAGTTTATTTTATTAAATATCAAAAATCTAAAAGGTGTATCATACCTGACACATAGATGAACACTTTACAGTCGGTTTTATGACTGCAAGTCATTCCTTTCAAATGATATAGAAGTTAGAAACATGTATACTAATGTCTATAAAACTTTAGAGACGATCCCTAAATTCGTAAATATTGAACTTCTAACGTCAAGCGAGCTTTATGATGTGCTTCTGCTGTGATCTTTGTTTGAAACTATTTTCGCTGCTGAAATAGAACAAAACCAGTCAATCGAATTCATGTATGATGAATGAATCTAGCACATACATCGTACGCACATCTCTGATTTGTTGTTTATGATGAGAGCTCAGATTTCAGTGAGTGAGCGTGCGCTCGATTAAACACGCCTCTGATTATTAGACATTGCGTTCATAAGCTCAACAGAATCGCGTGTGATTGGTTATAATACGCAACTTCTCCTTTTGAGAAGACTACAATACAATTCAACCCGCCCGGTGTTAATGTCAACCCCTGTATATAGATAATCATGCATTTACGCATTAAAATTTTTTGGTAATTTAAAAAAAAAAATGTAAATACTAATATTTACAAATTATATATATTTAGACCTTTAGATCTGACATAATGTTGAGGCATACATCATACTTATGGACATGGTGCTGTAGATGAGATAAAGACATGACCAAATAAAAATAAAAGATTTTTAACAGAGTGAGAAAGATGTGTTAGTCTACATGTGTCTGTGATATTTTATTTATTTACTCACAACCAGTGTTGGGCAAGTTACTAAAAACTTGTAATTAGTTACAGTTACTACTTTACCAATTACTGTATATCAAAAGTAATTAGTAACTTAAGTTACTTTTATGTCTGCTTTTTAAATGTAAATATGAACAGTACTGAGCAGTCAAACACAATAAACATAATTTTTAGACCTATTTATTGTCATCAACAGGGCAACAGGCCTTCAAATCAAGCAGTAAGGGCTCTTTTAATACTTACCGTCTCAGTCATTTAACGGTTGTTAGGCCCAGTGAAATAAAAGTGATTGGCCTACAGTATTAACCCTAATTAAAAGAGAAAACAAAGGTCCCTTGGGGTGCTGCATATAACTGAATACGTGATTGAACAAAAGCTTAACAAAATGGTTTAACAAACATGCCTCATAAGGCTAAGCTAAATAGAGATAAGAGATGAGATTCTAAACAAATGTTAAAATGGGCTAACAAGTCTCATCTCTCAAAGCTCATCGTTCTGAAAAGCGTGGTGGGCTCTGATTGGCCAGCGATCCAGTGCATTGTGCCCGAGTACCTAATGCGTCTGATGAAAATGTCACGCTTCTTACCATTTGGAACATCAGCTCCAATGACAAAGCAATGACAGATGATAATGTCGGTTCTACCTTATCAATTCGAGCCCGAATCTGATCCGGATGATGCAGATGACCATCATCCACATTTGCATTTGTTATCGTAGAAACGACAAAGACGTAGAAACGGTCTGTGCTCTCCCAGGTGCTAGAAACAGTCCTCCGAAAAATGCACAACACACAGTCGTATATTTGGGTTGTACTGTTCTGGGGCAGTGTTGTAACTAAAGCTTAGCCACTGTTTTCTAATTGTCCTCTCTTTTGGAAGGCCAAACAAAGAAAGGCTTTCACAATGAAAAACACAGAATCTCCACGAGACGGCGGCAACAATACTACAGCGAGAATGAGCTTCTTGTCTGCAAGCGTTCATTTTTCACAAAAGAGAGTAACACGGGTAATGAACTCATTTAAATTTCAGTAGTTGTAATTGCGTTACTTGATTAAAAAAATATTCCGTTACATGCGCATTACCGCTAAAAGTAGTGAACTTTTAGTTTAAAGGGTTAGTTCACCCAAAAATGAAAATTCTGTCATTAATTACTCACCCTCATGTTGTTCGACACCCGTAAGACCTCCGTTCAACTTTGAAACACAAATGAAGATATTTTTGTTGAAAGCTGATGGCTGAGAAAGGCTTCAGATAGGCCTCCATTGGCATTCAGTACATTTACACTCCCAAGACCCATAAAAACACTAAAAACATCTAAAAACAGGCACTAAAAACATCGTTACAAAGTCCATCTCACCACAGTGGCTCTACAATAATTTTACGATGCGACGACAATAGTTTTTGTGCGCAAAAAAAATCAAAATAACACCTTTATCCAACTTGTTCTTGTCTTCCGTGTGTGCCTCCGCGACGCATGCGCGAGAATATTACGCAGATCCGGCATTCGGACACATGACCCAGAAGCGATTTGTTTACAAGCAGAGAAAGACGCGCGTGTCTAAGCTGTTGAATTCTACATTGATCATGCTTTAGGTCTTGGCGTAGTGCTCAAAATGGGGTTAAAGTGTGCATTTCATGGATTCCCGAACCCCGGCGCTACGTCATGTTCTCGCGCATGCGTCGTGGAGGCACACACGGAAGACAAGAAGAGGTTGAAAAGTCATTATTTTTTTTATTTTTTTTTCGCACAAAAACTATTGTCGTCGCATCGTAAGATTATTGTAGAGCCACTGTGGTGAGATGGACTTTGTAACGACGTTTTAAGTGCCTTTTATGGGTCTTGTGAGTGTAAATGTACTGAATGCCAATGGAGGCTTATCTGAAGCCTTTCTCAGCCATCAGCTTTCAACAAAAATATTTTCATTTGTGTTCCGAATATGAACGGAGGTCTTACGGGTGTCGAACGACATGAGGGTGAGTAATTAATGACAGAATTTTCATTTTTGGGTGAACTAACCCTTTAAGTAGTGAAGTTACTTTGCAGCGCATTACTCCTAACACTGCTCACAACATTATTCACAACAAATCCTGACACCACTCTAAAAAAAATGGAGCTATATGGCACTAAAATTGGTTCTTGGCTCGTAATCATAGGGGAACCTCTTTAAGTGCTGTATAGCACCAAATCTTGGTGCTTCAGTGGTTCTTCACCGGTTTTTCACCGGTTCTTTGGTTGAGGTGCTATATAGCACCGCTATAATATACAGAACATGTTAAGATATGGTGCTATATAGCACCAAAAGTGGTTCCCCTATGATTATGAGCCAATAACCACTTTTAGTGCCATATAGCTCAAATTTTTTTAGAGTGGTGTCAGGATTTGTTGTGAATAATGTTGGGAGCAGTGTTGAGAGTAAACCGCTGCAAAGTAACGCATTACTGTAATTTCCCTACTTATAGCGGTAACACGCATGTAACTAAATATGTTTTAAATCAAGCAACAATTACAATAACTGAAATTTAAATGAGTTTGTTACCCGCGTTACTCTCTTTTGTAGGGATCCCCTTAATTTTCATTAAAAGAGTACAAAAAATATTGTACAACTTTGAAGTGACATGAGGGTGGATGCATCAGGGCCGAATTCAGTCTAAAACAAGTGACCAGTAGAAATTGAGACTGGATTTAGAGCACAGGAATGTGATTTCTGCCAAAGCGTTTCACATAAACACAATTACTTTTTAATAGCATATCATAGATATCACAGAATTATAGTCACACTCAGTTTGAATGGGCATGACATTTCTGGCCAAGACCATGTGTCTTTAATCTCCTGCCATGTGTTTGTGTGGAGAAAGAGAAGTGCCCTCTTCATCAGTGAGTGACTATCTGTGCAGCCTCGATTTACTTCAGAGAAAGTTCCTTTGAAATCTCCAATTACATGCTGAGATTCTCTTCTCTGCACCCTTGACAGTGATTTTGCCAAGTAGGACATATCTTTTGTTGGTCCTGGAACAACGTAACTGTCAAACACAGTTCTAACCTATCCCTATCCCTAACCCTAATCCTATCCATTACCTGACCCTAAAATCTGAGTGATCTGACTGGTTGAAAGAGATGTTGTTCAAAGACCAACAGGTATGCTGATCTAGAAACCTACTTTATCCTATTGGCAAAGCGTTCCACAGCACCCAAGACAATCTCAGAACTAAAGGCCGATAGTGGCTCGATGCCTTATTATACGCAGGACACACTGAAATGTCTAAAATATAAAGGATATGGCCCAAAACAGTGTTTAGTTTTTCTTATTATAATCCAAACCCCCAGTATTCAACAAGAGCTTTGGTACGTGTTGACTTCTAAAGTTACATTTTTGCTGAAGTTTAAACAAGGCTTCCTAGTATAATTCAGCAAAATATTAGTATTAGAAAAAGTTATTGGAGAGAAAAGAGTTTAAAAAGGCACAGGACCATTTCTGTTCTTCTTTAATGGAGAGAAGCCGTTGTGTCTCATTTAGAGGGAAACAATATTATTTATACCGACATTATGAGACAGTACAAAGTTAAATATGGCGTACTTGACCCCAGAGTAAAGACAGGCCTTCAAAGCATAACAGAGTACGTTCATAGAGTATAATACCCAGAGCAAGCAGAAAAAACAAAGTTAATGTTGTTAGAAGAGAGAATTGAAGTCCCCCTGTAGTCAATAATTGTGTCCCTTAAAAGTCATCAGATATTTAAACTTTTTTTCCAGTTAAAATCATGACTTCATGCCTTAAAATAGCTTGAATGTAACTCTACACCCTTGCTTCATTTAGTATTCGTGGATCTATGAATCTGCTAATTAGCCCCACCTCCACGCACTCACACCAGCTCAGATATCCACTCAGTCAACTTACTGAGGTCAACGCTGCACAATGGAGCTATTTACAATGTCAGACACCAGTGTTTCCCATAGGATTTTTTTCAGTGGGGGGTGGTAGACCTCCCGAAACTACTACTGTGGTGGAGCGGGAGTGTTATGCTGCGTTCACACCAAACGCGAATAGAGCGTCAGGAGCGAGTGATTTCAATGTTAAGTCAATGAAAAGTCGCGTTGACGCGCGTCTGGAGGTCCTGCGGAAGATTGAGCCACACCTTGACCTGATTGGTTACAAGGTAGTTTGTGGTGTCAGAAACACCAGCGATTTCAAACCATGTTTTTGAGACTGTCTTTAGATCACTGCAGTTTTAAAGAGAAAATACTCCTCAGTGGTGTTGACTGATGCACATGGTTTGTCTTCAAGCACATTAAAAACACCACATAGACATAGGGGGACTTTAAGACTCCAGGGACGTAATTTTGCAATAATGCTGCATTACACGTACAACACTTCAGCATGCTGTATGGGCAACACAAAACCAAATTAAGCCAAAACGCTTTGCTCGGGCAACCACCCACAACACTTTCAGCATCTTGTACAGGCAACAAAACAAACAAAGCTAAACTAAATCTGAATTGTTTTGTTTGTGTTTTAGAACACGTTAGCAACTGCACAGCGACACTGGCAAACAACCATAAAACTCAAGCATCTTGCATGGTAAATGTTTTATAGGCTCTTACAAACACTGCTAATAATATGCGGGGAAATTAGCTCTCAAAGATCATGTTGTGCTTCCATGCTAACATAGAACTAAGGACATTGACAGATGACGTTTAGAAGATAATAGTCAATAATTTTCAAGTTGAAGATATTGCTACCATCAGCTCCAAGTGTCACAGCCGCCTTCAGGCAAACCATGTACTCTATTTGGATACATGTGTGAAAAGCTTTTCTTCTGAAAGAAGGAATCATCAACGATGACTAACATCTCATTAACACAAGAAATCAGACTGGAGATTGACAAACTGCTTTCAGGCAAACAGACCCGATTTTCAGGCTAAATGGTAAGTCGACACTGTCTGTGTTTACATGATGTACAGTAATTTGACTACTGACTTCCTTTTTTAAAACAAGACATCATTGTGAATGAGTTTTATATGGGTTGCTTTTGACTGTAGACTTCTCCTTCCACACAGCTTGACATTATTTAATACCGATATTTCTGTAAAGTACCTAAACTAAACTACATGCTTCTACAAATTTTGAGTCACATTTGGGCTATTTGTTTCCATAAGTCTTTCAGTCAATGGAGAGTAATTGTTGCATATTAAAGGGATATTAAATCTGAGAGCTTTCTGTCCCTTCATTGATAGCCTACGCAACTACCACTTTGACGCTTCAAAAAGTTCATAGAGAGATTGTAAAAGTAATCATATGAATTGAGCGGTTAAGTCCAAAATGTTCTGAAGAGACACGATATTATAAGGATTTTATTCATATATAAAAATTCATCAACTCACACACCAATGAGGTTCTCGAACATCAAGCGATCATGCACATTTGAGCTTCAGCAAGAACCAATGAGGTTCATTCTTGTGTTACGCAGCACATTTGAGCTTCAGCAAGAGCCAATGAGGTTCTTTCTCGTGTTACGCAGCACATTTAAGCTTCAGCAAGAACCAATGAGGTTCATTCTCGTGTTACGCAGCACGTTTGAGCTTCAAGAACCAATGAGGTTCATTCTCGTGTTACGCAGCACATTTGAGCTTCAGCAAGAGCCAATGAGGTTTATTCTCGTGTTACGCAGCACATTTAAGCTTCAGCAAGAACCAATGAGGTTCATTCTCGCGTTACGCAGAACGTTTGAGCTTCAGCAAGAACCAATGAGGTTAATTCTTGTGTTACGCAGCACATTTGAGCTTCAGCAAGAGCCAATGAGGTTCTTTCTCGTGTTACGCAGCACATTTAAGCTTCAGCAAGAACCAATGAGGTTCATTCTCGTGTTACGCAGCACGTTTGAGCTTCAAGAACCAATGAGGTTCATTCTCGTGTTACGCAGCACATTTGAGCTTCAGCAAGAGCCAATGAGGTTTATTCTCGTGTTACGCAGCACATTTAAGCTTCAGCAAGAACCAATGAGGTTCATTCTCGTGTTAAGCAGCACATTTGAGCTTCAGCAAGAACCAATGAGGTTCATTCTCGTGTTATGCAGCACATTTGAGCTTCAGCAAGAACCAATGAGGTTAATTCTTGTGTTACGCAGCACGTTTGAGCTTCAGCAAGAACCAATGAGGTTCATTCTCGTGTTACGCAGCACGTTTGAGCTTCAGCAAGAACCAATGAGGTTAATTCTTGTGTTACGCAGCACGTTTGAGCTTCAGCAAGAACCAATGAGGTTCATTCTCGTGTTACGCAGCACATTTGAGCTTCAGCAAGAACCAATGAGGTTCATTCTCGTGTTACGCAGCACGTTTGAGCTTCAGCAAGAACCAATGAGGTTCATTCTCGTGTTACGCAGCACGTTTGAGCTTCAGCAAGAACCAATGAGGCTCATTCTCGTGTTACGCAGCACATTTGAGCTTCAGCAAGAACCAATGAGGTTCATTCTCGTGTTACGCAGCACATTTGAGCTTCAGCAAGAACCAATGAGGTTCATTCTCGTGTTACGCAGCACGTTTGAGCTTCAGCAAGAACCAATGAGGCTCATTCTCGTGTTACGCAGCACATTTGAGCTTCAGCAAGAACCAATGAGGTTCATTCTCGTGTTACGCAGCACATTTGAGCTTCAGCAAGAGCCAATGAGGTTCATTCTCGTGTTACGCAGCACATTTAAGCTTCAGCAAGAACCAATGAGGTTAATTCTCGTGTTACGCAGCACATTTAAGCTTCAGCAAGAACCAATGAGGTTCATTCTCGTGTTACGCAGCACATTTAAGCTTCAGCAAGAACCAATGAGGTTCATTCTCGTGTTACGCAGCACGTTTGAGCTTCAGCAAGAACCAATGAGGCTCATTCTCGTGTTACGCAGCACATTTAAGCTTCAGCAAGAACCAATGAGGTTCATTCTCGTGTTACGCAGCACATTTGAGCTTCAGCAAGAACCAATGAGGTTCATTCTCGTGTTACGCAGCACGTTTGAGCTTCCGCAAGAACCAATGAGGTTCATTCATGTGTTACGCAGCACATTTGAGCTTCAGCAAGAACCAATGAGGTTCATTCTCGTGTTACGCAGCACATTTGAGCTTCAGCAAGAGCCAATGAGGTTCATTCTCGTGTTACGCAGCACATTTAAGCTTCAGCAAGAACCAATGAGGTTAATTCTCGTGTTACGCAGCACATTTAAGCTTCAGCAAGAGCCAATGAGGTTAATTCTCGTGTTACGCAGCACGTTTGAGATTCAAGAACCAATGAGGTCCATTCTCGTGTTACGCAGCACATTTGAGCTTCAGCAAGAGCCAATGAGGTTCATTCTCGCGTTACGCAGCACATTTAAGCTTCAGCAAGAACCAATGAGGTTCATTCTCGTGTTACGCAGCACATTTAAGCTTCAAGAACCAATGAGGTTCATTCTCGTGTTACGCAGCACGTTTGAGCTTCAAGAACCAATGAGGTTCATTCTCGTGTTACGCAGCACATTTGAGCTTCAGCAAGAGCCAATGAGGTTCATTCTCGTGTTACGCAGCACATTTAAGCTTCAGCAAGAGCCAATGAGGTTCATTCTTGTGTTACGCAGCACATTTAAGCTTCAGCAAGAGCCAATGAGGTTAATTCTCGTGTTACGCAGCACGTTTGAGCTTCAGCAAGAACCAAGATTCAAACTGCTGATTCGACTCAGTGATGCATAACGCTTCGAAGCTTCATGATGCCGTGTTTTGAAATCGTCATCACTATATAAGTCGTTATTTAGGGTTTTTTTGCGCACAAAAACTATTCTCGCCGATTCATAAAGTTATTTTAGAACCACTGTAGTGAGATGGACTTTGTAACGACGTCTTTAGTACCTTTTAAGGGTCTTGAGAGTGTAAAGTGCATTGTGCCAATGGAGGCCTTTCTCAGCCATCAGATTTCAACTAAAATATCTTCATTTGTGTTCTGAAGATGAACGGAGGTCTTACGGGTGTCGAACGACATGAGGGTAAGTCATTAATGACAGAATTTTCATTTTTGGGTGAACTTACCCTTTAAACTTCTGTTTAATTTGCTGATCAATGTTTATATGTGAAAAAAAATCTAAATTCAATCTGTTTATTATATAAAGCTATCGAGTCTGTTCAGAAAATGTTTTGACTAAACGGCTCAATACATATGGATTTGTCTCTTTATGAACTTTTTGAAGCTTCAAAGTGGTAGTTGCATAGCTGTCAATGGAGGGACAGAAATCTCTCAGATTTAATCAAAAAGAGCTTAATTTGTTTTCCAAAGATCTTTCTTACTAATAATTAATAATTACTGATAATTCCATTTTTGGGTGAACTATCCCTTTAAGTTTATCTTGAAAAAAATGTAAAAGCCCAAACATGTTATTCCATCGCTACAGGAAATTACACATACAAAAAGTTCTGACAAAATTGAACGAAATGTCCCATTCCATTCAATGGTGGATTTAAAGCTATTCCAGTGTAATGAGCCGTTTAATTCTGTAAATGATTCCAACAGAACATGTTTCTGAATCTGTGAAAAGCATGTAGGATAATCTGACCAGAAGGCCACAGGACAGAGAGTTCCAAATCTCAAATGTTTTCCCCCTCCCAATTTCTCTTTTATTAGCATGTAAACCGCCTCTTTTTGAAGAAATGGGACAATGTTACATCTCAAAATACATTGTGTGACAAGCCACAGCATGCTGCTTCAAACAAAGAACAGACTAAACCAATTGAAAATGTAATATTCAAACAAAATGACTTCACTCAAGTCGTAATCACTCGAGACATATTGTGTAACAGCCTAGACAAGAAGTCTTACCACCTGCTTACTGAGGACACCTAAGGCTTGTGATATTGATACCTCTGTGAACAAATCCATATGCAACACTTGATGTTTGATGTTTTGATTTTGATGTCAGATTGCATTTCTCTTCTCTTACACAGATGACAGTTTGGACTGGGTCACACTGTGGCTAAATATCACAGCATGACATAAGATATTAAGAGGTTAGATTGTACATTTTGTTGTTATATCATTCTTTTCCCTGAGGTCTACTTATACAGTTTAGTTGTTTTTATGCAGCAAACACAATCATACTGCTTGTCAGTTTGAGAAAACCTTTCTCTAACCCATACACTTAAACGGTTTGTTTTTCCGCTCCTACACCTTTAAGAAATGTCTCCTTCTGCATGTGAAACTGAGCGCTGTGCTTTGGTGCTCAAACAGAAGTTATGTATAGTTTTTAACTGAACTATTTATTCCTATTAGCCTGTGACAGATTTATAAAAAAGATTCAGATTATGTCACACTGTGACAGATTCATAATCATCCATTGAAATGCAGAATACAATCTATTAAGATTGAATGAAATGATCAAAAATAAACTGCTGCCAGTTGTTTCTAACATGGGGATCTTTCAGAAAAATGCAGACTGGTAGATGTTACACCTGTTGGACAGCTCATTTTACTGTTATATAGTTAGTTCTTCTGGCATGTAGGTATAATGGAAAATTTCCATCTATTTCCTTTTTTTTCTCATTAACTTCTCATTAACGGGCCGGCCAAGTTTTTGACCACGGAACAAATGTCACTGATATATAAATGTGTATGGTCATCTTTTGATTTATTGGAGTCATTTGTCTCACAAAGTTCAGAACGGGTCGTATTTGCAACTTGGATTCAATAAATGCTCTTGTTGTTCTTGATGTTTTGAGATCTGAAAGTTTATCGGGTACATAACATGGTCGCTTTAAGCTTTCTATATGGCATTCTTAACAACTGGTTTGTCAGCAACAAGTAAAGCACTGATGAAAATAACATTAAAGCTGACACAGTTTTGTTCGCATACAATCTGCACTGGATTTTGGCAAAGGCGGGAAAGTCTGTTTGAGAATGCAAATGCACAGCGAGCTGTGGAGGTGAGCTCAGGACAGGAGACTGACCCAGATACAGGGTAAAGCTCTTTCTGGGAGGCACTCCTGGAGTTTCACCGACTGGCCACAGCTCAATGAATGTGCAGTACACTGAAAAGAACAGATGACGGTGGACTCAAAATGGTCCACGTTCACGTAGGAAGTGTAGTGTGTTAATCAATTAAACATTTGAATCAAATTCATTTAATGAAATGCTTGAAATGAATCACATGTTTTCATACAACTAGAAAGTGCACTACTGTTCAAAAGTCAGTTTTTTTATACTTTTATCTAGCAGTGATCATTAAATTGATCAAAAGTGACAATTACAAAATATTTATATTTTAGATGAATACTATTCATCAAACAATAGAACAAAAATGCATAATGTTTTCCACAAAAGTATTAAGCAGCACAACCATTTCGACTGTGCTAATCAGAAAACTTTCTTAAGCAGCAAATCATCTTATTAGAATGATTTCTGAAGGATCATCTGGAGTAATAATGCTGAAAATTCAGCTTTGATCAGGAATAAATTATATTTGTTTGGATTTAAAGAGACAAACGAGTCTATGATTGGATCATGATTGCAGTGATTATTATGTTTTAGCACTTTTGCACTGGTAACTCTTGGTACGGCTCGGTATGGTATGGCTCAGCTTAGCTCGCTTTGCTTTTCCACTTTGTGGTACGACTCGGCTCGCTTTGGTTTTCCACTGCAGTTAGCACCACTTTAACCCTCTCGAGTTGGCAGTCGCGCCGGCGCGATCGGCTCTCTTTTTTCTTATCAGTGCCAAAGAGACTGAAATTACTCTGTCGTTTTTTCCATCGTGCGTGCAGGTACAGGGTTGCCAAGTTTTTACAACAAAACCCGCCCAATTGCTAACGTTCCTCAAAACTAGCCAAAAACGAGCCCAATAGCTTTCCAGGGGGGGTTCTCCGGGAAAAAAGGCATTTGGGGGGTAAAATATGTGTTATTTTGGCAGGGCTGGCAGCTAAATATTTCATTCCTGGGTCTGTATATCACATAATTGGGGTCGCTTCAACCCGCGGACATGGCAACACAGTGCAGTTGAGTTCTGTTGACATTTGATAACCAAGGTTATGCGTCGCTCCGTTGCTCTGTTGGTTGTAGGTCTATCCAATTGAGGTCTTTCCTGGTTCGGTTGAAACACGCCCCATAATCACAGCCCAACGGAGCGGTCTCAGACTCATATTCTGACTAGAATTGAGTATGACGACGTCAGGCTAGGTACTGCACGCTTGGGACCTCAAACGAGGTGGTACCTGTGGCAAGCAGAAGGCAGAGGGACCGTGAGAACGGGGCGAGGAGGAGGAGTCTCACAGAGGAGTTCGGACGCATAAAAGGAGGAGCGACGACAGTTAAGGACGAGAGAGTACCTGTGCCCGGTTGCATAAAGCACCTTAAGTTTTCCCCCTAAAGTATGATACTTAAGGGGCGATTTCCCCTTACCTAAGAGAATAACTTAAGGGTGTTGCATATAATCTCTTAAACGGTTCTCTTAGGTAAACAAAACATTTTGAGTGTTTCACGACAGCGATTCTGGATTCACGTTATAAAAGTCTTGTTGCCGTAGATATGCAAAACCTAACACTAATGCTGCGTTCACACCAAACGTGAATAGAGCGTCAAATTCGCTTCTAGTTTGACGCTTGAACTTTGAATGCATTCGCGCGTCCAAACCGAGACGGACACGCATAGAAAGCAAGCGTTTGAAGCGAAAGTGTCCTTTTGCGCTTTTCATTGTGGTTGTGTGCGGCCGCGAAATTGAAAAATACTACTGTTACGGTGTCACGAAATTTAGTTTTAAGAGTTGTTCAGTCGACAATGTAGTTGTTTAAAGCTCAAATCTGTGGTTTATTTGTTAAGATAGCGCATATTTAAAAATGTGAGATCCCGGTGATCACCGGGAGCTCGCGCTCATGTAACCCGCCTGGAACAGCCTTACCTCGGCTAGTCCTCCTGACTTTTGCAGCTGATAACCGAGAAATGGCTCGAGAAATCACAATCTGTAGCTTCGATTCTATTTTACGAAACATATAAGTTAAAAGTCATTAATGACTTGTTATAACGTCAAACGACTTCTTTAATTATGTGATTTTTTCTTCATCTCATTCAGAAATGTACGTATGACTGCAAGTGTTCAGTGTCACAGTGGTTGCGATGTGTGACGGTCAAATCAGTATTCTTGCAACAATTTTTCATCGCTAAGGTGGTCCAAAGGGTTCTCCCTATCCCTAAAAATTCTTCTTGGCACATAATGATCTTCAGCTGGTTACATAAATTCAGCCATGTCGTCTTATTTTTGTCTGTGTTACTCTTGTGGTTACAATTTCCAAACCTTAAGTTATACTTAGGGAAATTACCGTTAAGGGGTTTTATGCAACACTTAACGCTTTTTAAGGGATTACTTAAGTGAAAAAACAGCATTTAAGGGGAATTCTAAGTGTTTATGACGTTTCACTTAAAGAAACCCTTAAGTAACACTTAAGGGTTTTTTTCTGCAACACCCTTAGGTTAAAGGGAAACATAAGGGCAAACTTAAGGGAAAATTACACTTAAGGTGCTTTATGCAACCGGGCACAGGCCTGGAGTTTACATTGTGTTTTGTTATGTGTGTGCACGGTAGTCATTCGTGAGGGGCTGCCGGTTTTACTTTCAGTTTATTTGATTAAAGTTTGTTGAACGTTCGCCAGTTCCCATCTCCTTCTTCCCTGAACAAAGAAATTTGTTATATTGGTGCCGAAACCCGGGAGGAAGGAGGGACATTATGTCGGAGAGCCCTCACTGCTGAGGGTGATCGCAGTGCTGAGGAGTTCGGGCAGCACGGAAGAGAAAAGTGGCTGCCCGAGGCGGTGGTGCTGGAGCGTGTGCAGACCAGTGGGATGGAGAGCTCGCTGCCGTGCTCCTGGGTCGAGGTGTGGTGGCTGCCGTCCGAAAGGGAGTGGAGGAGTCGCCGGTGTTTGCCGTGGGCCTGAGCCTGCTGCAATCCGCCATGACGGGGAGGAGCAGGGAGCGCGGGACTCGGCTGCCCTCAACCGGAGGAGCCACCGCCGGCCGCCAGGGGGCGGAGGAAGATCGATTCGTCCACTGAGTGTCCAGTACCATCGCATGGCACTGCGAGGAAGAGCCTCTCGGCTGGCTGAGGACAGAGTGGCAGTGTGTTCGGGAATTACCTCAGGCTCAGTCTGTGCGTCTCTTTAAAACAGTGTTCGGCAGCAGCGTCTACTAATACAGAACTGTAAGAACAGTGTCTTTATTCGATCGCTAGTGAGAAATGTCATTTAGCTTTTAAGTGGCTAAACTATTTTACTGATAAAATCATCAGAGCAGCGCTGACAACACATTTCTGTGCGAGTGCGTGTCCGTAGTGTGTGTGTTTGAGTGGGAGAGTAGAGAGAGTGGGAGAAAGAGTATGTACGTTTCGGACATAATTAAACATAATTTTGTGGGAAAAACATGGACATTTTGTTTAGTTTTTATCCTCTTGTTTACTATATTTCTTTGCTTGGTCAGTGTCGCAGTGGGTTTTGGTTATTTTGCTGTTGTCGGCTGTAAAGACATTTGAAATGACTGAAATCGTTTGGCGAAGTGATATGGAACTGTAATGCTGCGTTCACACAGAATGCGAATACAGCGTCAAATTGGGCACTTGAACATTTTGAATCCACTCGCGTGTCCACAGCGAATTGGACGCGCGTATAAATCGAGCGTTTGAAGCGAAATAGATGCGTGTTCGCGGCGAAAGGGGCAAGTGGGAGGGGCAAGTGCTAGGAGGTTGTCTGTTTGCAAGATGGCTGATCAAGTATTCATCGAGAGAGTCACCTCTCTGTATATGCTCTGGAGACCAGAACCGCGATGTAGGGGTCAGCGCCACCATACTTGGGTCCACCAGACCCTCCGGAGGCATACCCAGTTTGGCGAGTTTCACCACTTGCTTCAGGAGCTGCACCTGGATGACGGCCGCTTTCAGCGGTAGTTCCGCCTGTCCCACGCCCAGTTTGATTACCTGTTGTCCCACATCGGAGCGAGTATCGAGCGGGCAGGTCTGCCACCGTTTATCATGAGCAGGCTCCTGATTTGTTAACACGGCGCGAACAGACGCCAAAGTTCAGATTTTTCAACTCGGCCGTCAGACATGAATCCGCTTCAAACACGTGAATGCACAAAAAGCACCAAATAAAATCACTTGCGCGTAACGCACACATTGTGCTGCAGGACCTCCAAACCCACGTCAGCGCGATTTTACAGTGACTTAACATGGAAATCACTCGCTCCAGACGCTCTATTCGCGTTTGGTGTGAAGCAGCATAATGCGGTCAAGACCTGCCTTGAACTACTTTTGCCATGCGTCTACCTGAAAATACACTCACCTGAAGGATTATTAGGAACACCTGTTCAATTTCTCATTAATGCAATTATCTAATCAACCAATCCCATGGCAGTTGCTTCAATGCATTTAGGGGTGTGGTCCTGGTCAAGACAATCTCCTGAACTCCAAACTGAATGTCAGAATGGGAAAGAAAGGTGATTTAAGCAATTTTGAGCATGGCATGGTTGTTGGTGCCAGACGGGCCGGTCTGAGTATTTCACAATCTGCTCAGTTACTGGGATTTTCACGCACAACCATTTCTAGGGTTTACAAAGAATGGTGTGAAAAGGGAAAAACATCCAGTATGCGGCAGTCCTGTGGGCGAAAATGCCTTGTTGATGCTAGAGGTCAGAGGAGAATGGGCCGACTGATTCAAGCTGATAGAAGAGCAACTTTGACTGAAATAACCACTCGTTACAACCGAGGTATGCAGCAAAGCATTTGTGAAGCCACAACACGCACAACCTTGAGGAGGATGGGCTACAACAGCAGAAGACCCCCCCGGGTACCACTCATCTCCACTACAAATTGGAAAAAGAGGCTACAATTTGCACTTTTTTGCAATTTTACAAGTTCACCAAAATTGCACAGTTGAAGACTGGAAAAATGTTGCCTGGTCTGATGAGTCTTTATTTCTGTTGAGAGATTCAGATGGTAGAGTCAGAATTTGGCCTAAACAGAATGAGAACATGGATCCTTCATGCCTTGTTACCACTGTGCAGGCTGGTGGTGGTGGTGTAATGGCACACTTTAGGCCCCTTAGTGCCAAATGGGCATCGTTTAAATGCCACGGCCTACCTGAGCATTGTTTCTGACCATGTCCATCCCTTTATGACCACCATGTACCCATCCTCTGATGGCTACTTCCAGCAGGATAATGCACCATGTCACAAAGCTCCAATCATTTCAAATTGGTTTCTTGAACATGACAATGAGTTCACTGGACTAAAACGGCCCCCACAGTCACCAGATCTCAACCCAATAGAGCATTTGGGATGTGGTGGAACGGGAGCTTCGTGCCCTGGATGTGCATCCCACAAATCTCCATCAACTGCAAGATGCTCTCCTATCAATATGGGCCAACATTTGTAAAGAATGCTTTCAGCACCTTGAATCAATGCCACGTAGAATTAAGGCAGTTCTGAAGGCGAAAGGGGGTCAAACACAGTATTAGTATGGTGTTCCTAATAATCCTTTAGGTGAGTGTAATTGCATATATATCATATAACTGACATATAGAAAATTAATTTGACAGCCTTAGTTTTAATCAATCATTTATCAAGTGGGATGTCATGATTTTGTAGTGCCTATAAATGATATTCATCTCCTTTAAAGTTAGAAATTTTGATTTAGTTTTCTTCAGAGGATTGACAATGATCAACAGAACAAAATATTCTTTCAAGTGAAAAACATTTCTACAATTCAAAATGTATTCTAGTTAAACACAAAACATCTGTTTACATACGCATTTCCCCCTTCAAATCAGCATTTGGTAGATGCTCCTTTGGCACATCTGGTCACTGCAGTCCCTATTCATCTTTGCAGAACTGCTCCAACTCAGTCAGGTTGCATGGAGATTGTGAATTAACAGCCTTTTCAAGTCCACCCACAAATTCTCAATTGGATTGAGATCTGACTTGGCCACTCAAGGACATTAACGTTGATTTTAAGCCATTCCTTGGGCCTGGGGACACATTGTCTTGCTGGAAAACAAATCTTCCCTCAAGTCACAGGTGTCTTGCAGACAAATGAATGCAGAGTTTTTCTGCATTCATTTGACCCTCACAAGCCTTCCAGGCATCCCCACGGCATGATGCTGCCACCACCAGGATTCACAGTGGGGATAGTTGATCTCTGATGATGCACAGTGTTTACGCCAAACATGGCATTTGCTTTGATGACCCAAAAGCTCGATTGTGGTCTCATTGGATCATAAAACCCTCTTCCAGATGGCTTCAGAATCCACCACATGCCTTCTGGAAAACTGTAGGCCAGATCTCATATGACAACAGTGGCTTTCTCTTTGCTGCTCTGCCATAAAGCCGTGACGGGTGAAGTGGGCAACTCATTCTCTCCATTCTCCGTCACAGAAACTTGTAACGGCTTCATTGGTGTCTTGGTGGCCTCCACCTTCTCGCAAAGCCGCTTTCTGAGGACGGCCTGCGCTAGGTAGATTTACAGCTGTGAACATACTCTTTCCATTTGTTAATTATTGATTTAAGTGTTCTCCAAGGGATATGGTGTAAGTTCTGCCATAACACTGACTCACCAGAAGTTGGACCTTCCAGATAGATGTGTATTTATACTACAATCAATTGAAACCTCTTGAGTACACACAGGCAAACTATTTATGTGACTTCTAAAAGCAATTGGCTGCATCAGTGATGATTTAGGTGTGTGTGTGGAGTGAATACTTATGAAATCAGTTATTTTGGAATTTGATTTTATATTTGTAAATATTTTGGATCATTTTGAGATCTGTTTTTACTTTGCCATTAGACTCGTTTTCTGTTCATCAGTGCCAACAATTCTAAATTAAGTTTACAATTCACTTAAGCTGGTCTTTCCAGCAGTGTAGTCCTCCATTAATATTAACTGTATCATCATGTAAAAGGAAAAAAAAGAGTCGTTTCAAATTTATGATACACTGGGGGGGAAATTTTGGCTTTTTTGATTTATTTCATTAAAATGAGGTAAAGCAACACAATTGCTGAACATTTTAATCATTTTAGAATCTAATTTCATTGTGTTCAGTCCACTTGAATATGGACATTTAAAATAGTTTCTGTTGTTTAATTCAATTAACGTGCTATTGTTAGTCGAGTGGAACTGACACCTGACAAAATTTAATCAGACACCTTAAACACTGTCTCACATTATCACAGATTATTCACTATAGTTTAGAAAATGGTAATAAACTATGACAAGAGCTCAGCGTTAAACTGTGTCAGAACAAATTAATCTTGATAATGTCAGATAACTTTGATAGAAAGGGATGTAATGGATTACAATCAACCAATCAGCTGTTAAATTTAAGTACACAATTAGATAATACCAATTTAGGTCAACCAATGACCAAGCAATGCTTCATTTTGTTCAGTTTGTGGTGTCAAAGGTCACATTAGCAAAAAACACTGAATCAAAACAATGTCAGGTCAAAGTGTCTGAATCATTTTGGTCCCAAATTTTTATCAATTGTACTGGTAGTCACTGTATGAATTTTTTGGGGTATAATACCACAGTTTACTTTATTTTGCTCTCCTCACTTACATAAATGAACTTTAGAGCGTTTTCACACCTACCTTGTTTGGTCCGGATTTTCGGACTTTTCAGTTTGGTCCGAATCAAAATTGCAGGTGTGAAACCTCCCCCGTACCACGGTCCGGACCAAACAGACGAAATTTGGTCCGACGAAAAGAGGTCGTCTCGGTCCGGATCAAACTGAACAAAGGTTCGGTTCGTTTCTAGTGTGAAAGCATTTTCTGTATGGTTCGGACTTTCAGACCATTTACAGGAAGTTCCTGTTTATGTTTAAATATTATAACGTTATTTTTAAATTCAATCTAGGCTACATTGATTATGAAAAGTGAAAATATGCGCAATATGTCAGTAGACAGAAAGTCAGAAATCATTTTGAACGAAATTTTGTATGATTTTGCTTAGAAAGCATTTCTTTAATGGGAATTTCGTTTTGTATAAATTGTATCTTAATTTTAATCAACGTTTAATCAGATAATTGCCTGGATTTAATAAATAAGAAGCAAATAGTCTATAGCAGACAATAATCACGGGAGCGATCACATATGCTTTACACATGAACTGGAGCGGGTCTCAAATAAACCGAAACTCAGCAGCTACTTGCCTCACAAACATGAGAAATATGTGTATATAAAGCTTGAAATGTCCACTTTTAAACGTAACGAATAAAAAAAATAGTCAAGCAATGCGCACTGTTCAATAGTGGCAACGATATGCGTCCGTTCATTCAACTTGTCAAAGACGCTGACGTCAGACGCACGTCCGTTTACAAACCAATCAATGTCCAGATGCCGCCCACATAGATGATGACGAGTGGACGCAAGTGCGTCATGTAAAGTTCTTTAGTCCGCTCACATAATTGCAATGTGAAACCAAACCAAACCTAACCGAATATATAAAAAGTATCAAAACATGAACTTCGGTTCGGACCTTGGTGCGGACTTCCAGGTGTGAAAACGCCCTAGTGTCCTGCACCCACTAGAAAACAAATATATCTCGTGTTTGACTATGTATAAAATTAAGATTTAATTTCAGTTTGTAAAATTCAACTTACAAAATGTAATAAAATCTTAAAGTACTGTATGTACTTATTTACTTGAATTGGTTAGGTGTTAATTAATTTAATCTTACAGTGCGTCTATTTTGTTGTGGAGGTCAACAACAGGTTTACATGCATCAAAGGTCAAAAAACAGTTTTATTTTCTCATAATATACATAATATGCACATCACCACAATGCTCAATGATTGTCAAACGACTCGGATTAATTGGTCTCTCTAAATCCCTCCTTTCCACAAGCTACTCTGCTCTGATTGGTCAGATGGCCCACTCTGTTGTGATTGGTCTAGTGCGTACAGCGCGTATTCCGGAAACAAACGCCCATTACCATAACTGATCTTCAGCTCCGTCAGGAGGCTTCCTAAAGCTCAGCGACTGTACACACTGTAAAGACAGTAACGATGATGGGATTACATCAATGCCAGCGCAAGTCCAAATCCATGACGAAACTTCGGAAGAACTAGTTATTCAACCCAAACCTTGAGCAGGACGTTTCTCAGTGATGCTACTCAGTTTGAGGTACATTATGAGATGTTTCAACTGTAATTCCTCACCATCAGCATTAACAAGTGTGTGTGTGTGTGTGTGTGTGTGTAATGCATTGCGGGGCACATGTGTATCAATAACAGTGCATACTAGGTTAGCCCAGCTGATGTAAACATTAAAGTTTGCAAAACAAATCTTGCTCCATCCTTTATCTTTACTCAAAGTAGTAAGAACAACAGACAATCTGCATTAATAGACACAGTTTTAGGTAATACTGCAGCCCACAGCTGATTTACAGTAGTATTTCAGTGAGACAGTAAAAACATGAGTTAGCTGGTTAGCCGGATACCTACACAATATGAAACACAATAAATACAGTATAGAGCACAGCGTCTTCTCGACATGATGCTGTCAGTATCCGCTCCAGTGTTTGAGGTTTCCCTGGTCTCTGCGTGGCGTGTGCGCGCAATAAGCGGACGGGCAATATGCTAATTTTCCGTTGTGATGTCACAGCAAAACACCTTAGGACTCGTTTGAAAAACAATTCATTCAATTGACTCAGAGTCGACTCGTACTTTTGAGAGACAATAACTTTATATATGCTGCACTGCCATATTTAAAACTTTTTAGGATATTTTCATTCACTTAGAACTATATTACACACTGTATGAAAGGTAATTTTCCATTTTTTTCAAGATTTTTCAAGTTTATTTCACACATGAAGAAACTTTTACTTTTATTTTTGCATCGGCACGTTAAGATTTGCCAGATAATGAAACCATTGTCTGAGATGCTTTGTATTTGTAGTAATCCTTCAAAGCATATTTGTGGTTCATGAAATCTGTGTTAAGAAAAGCAAAGCTTTGTTTACAATATGATTCAACATCTCTCAAATTTTACCTTTAAATTGTTGGTCAGCCTTGAGTCACTAAAAAGACAAAAGAAATATAACAAAAGAAACAAAAGACAGCAGTGCCACACCTGTTACGATGAACTGCTTTAGTTTACGGTCAGGTGGTTTCTAAAGTAGATCAAATATGAAGCTCTTTTTAAACTCAGATGTAAGACAAGAGGCACACGACACTCAAAAGATCCAATACGTTTTAGATCTTTGACTATGCAAGCAAAGCTGACAAAGTTCCTCACGTCATTTTTAAAAGTGTTTAAAACGTATGTTTTTACTTAAAAGGCAGTACTCATGGCGCGAGGCGCATTAATAAAACACAAGTGTCAAAGATGTCCATCTAGTACATGCTGTTTACATAGAAATACAATTAATTGTACTACAATAAACAATAAACATCACAGTCGGGAGCAATAACTCGTGCTGTGTAAATGGCCCCTTACCAGACCAGGCCTCTAAATAGCAGGTGGCCATCAAAGCATGAAGCCAGATAACTGCATAAGATAATTAGAGCATGAACAAACTGAAGTACTGAGACTCTATTTTAAGTAAACAGCCCTGTGAAGTCGTCTCCATTTGTCATCAATAACACTAAAATAAGATCCATAAGTTTGGTAATCACCATATCTGATGATTATCACTTATCCTATTATTGTGGATCAGCAGGGACTGAAATCAGAACTTGAATCAATTGCAACTGTGTGGAAAAGGCCATCTGTAGGAAATGTACAACCCTTCTGTATCTCTCATGTTCCCCACCAGGTATCTAGTCTTAGACTAAGGATGCCCACAGGCCGTCCTGTCTCTTCAGTGACTGTCTGATGCATATTGCACAACACACAAAAAAAGCCAAGATGTGGCTGAAATTATTGGTTTCTCTGATTGGGTGACAGATAAGCAACTTCATTGTGCACAGGTTTTTATAAGTATGCCAGGAAATACTAGCCTGGATGCCAGCCGAATTTAGCCCCGCCCACAAAATGTTTTGCTCGGGCAATTCGGTCTGGACTCGCTCCATAGAGGAGGAATTATGCCCGAACAGAAACTGTTCGGACCAATGAAATCATCAGGGCGGGCTTTAGACGATGATGGACAGATGATCAACAGTAACGTAATCATCCACGTCATCGAAGGCTCTTGGGTTGAATTTGCTCTTATCCTAAACGGAGAACTTGTTCGTATATGCATTCACCTTCACTATTTCTCTCAGAAACGATGATCGTGTTGGTAAGTACTCTGTGTATCCTTAAATTATTTTATTACTGGCAAAGATCGTTTACACTCATCTTTTTCTTGTAACGTTACTTAATCCAGCGTGCGTGCAGACCAAGTGTTTTTGCAATGTCGCGCACAATTGCTACTCAATACTATAGCCCAAAACAATAACTTTCCGGGGGGTTCTCCGGAAAAAAAAAGGCGTTTGGTTGGCAAAATGTGTTATTTTGGCAAGGTTGCCTGCTAAAATTCGCATTCCTGGGTTTATATAATCACATAATTGGGGTCGCTTCAACCCGCAGACATGGAGAAAAACACGGACTTGGTAACACAGTGCAGTTGAGTTCTGTTGACATTTGACAACTAACGTTACGCGTCGCTCCGTTGCTCTGATTGGTTGTGGGTCTATCCAATTGAGGTCTTTCCTGGCTCGGTTGAAACACGCCCCATAATCAAAGCTCAATGGAGCGGTACCAGACTCATATTCTGACTAGAATTGAGTATGGCCACGCCAGGCAAGACGATGATGGACAATGTCCTGGTAATGTGCAAAACTACCGTTTCTACTCTTTTGGCTTGCCAATCGACTAATCAGTTGTGTATAAGTGCACTGGTTTCAAGTTCCTGTGGCACCAATGGAATGTCTGTCAAGCAGGAGCACACTGAATACATGATCATTTAGGGTGTGTTCACACATGCAGTTCGGTTCGCTTGGTTTGTTTGGTCCGGACCAAATTTTTTTTTGTATAATTTAGTCCTGGTTCACTTAGCATTCAAATTGCCATTTTTATCACCTAAAGGCATAAAGATGATACTTTCTGAGACGGAACTTACCGAACATCCAAAACAATGTTGTGTTTTGGGCTAAACGCGCTCGTTGTATGTGTGTAGCTACATATAATGGCGTTTTGAAGAGTTGAGAGCTCGTGAAGAGCGTATACAATGTGTGAAGGAGGCAAAACAGCGTCAGGAATCCATCCATCACACACGCAAACCAAGATCTGCTGCGAGGAGACGCGGTTCTAGATGTGTGAACATTTTATCCTTTTTAGGGTCTCATCTTCCTGTTTTCGGTTCGTTTACATATCTCTGGTACGTGTTGCGTTCATATATCATTCGAACCACACCAGATTTTGTTTTAAAGTGGACCGAGACTAGGGATGTCAATTTACACAAGTTCCCATGATCGATCGTCGTTTAAATGAACCATCAATTAATCGATTAATTGTTAGCCTTAAAGGACAACTCCGGTGAAAAATGAACCTAGGGGTAATTAACACATGGTTAGATCGTTCTCTGGGATGCGTTTTCATGAAAATCGAATGTAAAGAGTTTTATCTCTAAAAACAGATTAGCTTATAACGCTAGTAAATATAAGTAATAAGTAAAATTAAATCGCTAGTTAATACCACTAACAAGGCTCAAAATACGGTAGCATAATGAGGGTCCCTACATGCAAACCGAAGAATTGAGAACTCTGTAAGTGTACAAACAGTTTAATAAGAAGATACTTTATAAAGACAGAACATTACGCGTATACAGACAGGAGCCATCTTGGAAAACAGTCTAGACGAGTCGAACGCTGTTCGTGGCTCGACTTGTTAGCCTTAATACTGCAATATGCGTCTACAGCAGTGGATTATAGCCGACAGCATGACATGGTGTGCAAATGCTGCTCAAAACGCCATGTTCCTCAACAAATCAATAAGAAAATAAATAAAGGGCTAGGATTGTAAAATAAGTCGATGTGATTGATCATTTAATTAAATTATTTCATAATCAAAAATAACCTCTAATACAACGTCGCCTCAGATCTGTTATTCAGAATGGACGCGCTCTTACTGGAACAACTAAACCCAATGAATTCACAACGATTTATTAAAATAGTGTTCTCATTATGACATGTATGTTCTCATGTATGACAGTCGAAATCAAAGTTATTATTGATTTGGACTATTATTGATTATCGTGCGTTGCCATTTGAGCTGCGCGCTCCGAGGCGCTGAATGAACACTGGGAAGCTGAAGCTCTTTGTTAGCACGTTATTTAATTCAACAAAACACTTCCTATATGAGATTAATCAGATATATACGAAATAAACATAATATTACAAATTATATCTACACAAAATGATGCGAATGCACAAGTGAACTTGAACTAAGTGACGTGCTATTCAGAATGCGTCGTTCTTCCTGGAGCAACGCAATGAAACATGACAACGAAACCCAGATAATTCACAATGTTTTATTACAATTTTGTTCTCTTTATAATGTTATGCAATATGACAGTCCCAATCATAGTCATTATAAGTGCATTGCTGTTTGAGCTGCGCGCAGAAGCTGAAGATGATCACCGGCGCACTTTACTACAGCGTTAATTCTTAACCAAATGCATCCTATATGAGATAAATCAGATATAGATAGGCCTACACAAAATAAACAACATTACAACTTACATTTGAACAAAACAAAAGACTGTGAATGCACACATAGTCATGATGAATGTGTAACTCCAGCTGTAAAATGGTGTCAAACATAACTCCGGCACGCGCTTAATTTTTTCTCGTGTCTGCTTTACGTGTTTCATGGTTGAGCAGCACACACACGCATGACCCTGATTAATCGACAATCGATACGTTTTATCGATTAAACGTATTAATCGACAATTAATCGTCCATCGATTAATCGTTAACATTCCAAACCAAGAACCATGTTTTCAGTTCGGTCTCGGTCCGCTTGTCTGGTGCGCACTAGGGTTCAGATGGCACACTTATTCAAATGAACCGCACTAACAGAGCAATCACACCAGGGTCCGTTTTAATCCAACAAAACATACCACAAGGGTGAGCACACCCTTAAAGGAACACACCAACTTTCTTGGACTTTATCTTATTTCACATTATCCCCCAGAGTTAGATAAGTCCATACATACCATTCTCATCTCCATGCCATAACTCTGTCTGAAGCACCCACCGCTAGCCTAGCTTAGCACAAAGACTAGCCTACTGCTCAATAAGTGACAAAAAAGGCAACATTTTCCTATTTACATGTTGTTATGTGTATAGTTACATCGTGTACTAAGACCGACGGGAAATAAACCAATATAGACCAATATGGCTAGGAACTATATTCTCATTCCTGCGTAATAATCAAGGAACGTTGTGCCGTTCCATGAGTGTAGAGGCGCAATGATATTACACAGCGCCCATGGTACAGCACAACGATCCTTGATTATTATGCAGGAATGTGAGAATAGTTCTTAGCCATATCGGTCTAGTAAATCACAACTTTTCATTTTCCATCGGTCTTAGTACACAATGTAACTATACACATCACAACATGTAAATAGGAAAATGTTGGCGTTATTTTGTCACTTATTGAGCAGTAGGCTAGCTGGAGCCATTTACCTCGAGTCTTTGTGCTAAGCTAGGCTAACGGTGGGTGCGTCAGAATTATGGCACACACGGAGAGGAGAATGGTATGTATATGAACTTATCTAACTCTGGGGGATGCGGTGAATAAGCTAAGTGCCAAAAAGTTGGCGTGTTCCCGTTAATATACCTTTTTTCACTATAAAGAACCTTTTTGTGTATTTGAAAGGTTCCATGGATGATAAAAGGTTCTTCCATGGATACCAATAAAGAACCTGTGGTATTGATAAATCAACAAATTACTGATATTTAAATCAACCAATCAGCATTCTTCACAAATGCCTTCTCTAAGAAACGTTTAAATATTACGATGTGTTCACTGACTGTTATTTAGGATGTTCTGCCTAATGAGAGGACGCTGACTTTGACTAGAGAGGGGAATTGGACTGAGTCACTTGTAACCGTCTTTGCCGTGTTCCCACAGGAGGCGGCTGGAACACGTAACAAGCTTTTAAGTGCTTGGAGATCGTGGAAGATTCATCCGTCAGACCTCAAACATTTGGGACAGGGGAAACATGGTGCGGTGCACAGACAAGGACAAGAAAAAAAATACAGACATACATAAATCAGGAGAACTCTTAAAAATACTCCCAATAAGGGTTCCAAACTTAGCAAGAATTATCACTTCTGTTTTATTGCTAACAGTAAAACTGTATTTTTAGCTTAAAAGTTTTATTAGAAAGTGACTCAACACTAAGATCTTGTTTACTTCAATTTTACACTGAATGGATCATACATAATGGCTCATACGTCAAACCCATATGTCACTAAATCTCTTTCTTTCATTTAGGTCAAGACCGCAAAATGTTTCTGTAACTCCATGACATTAAAACATTAGATCACTGCCAGAACCAGAACTCTATATGGGTTCAAAACATATTTGATTGACCATCTTAACAAATATCATATGTTCCAAGAATGAGTGTTATTTCTTTGGGCCACGCTGTGATTAACTATTTTTTTTAAATTGCAGGACACATGAATATAGGGATACTGTAGGAAGTGTTTTCTGGGATATTTTTTCATACCAATATCAGAAATCATATCTAATCAAAATATTGTCCATGATTTTTATCCAAAGAAATGAATGGCATTATCATGCCACAAGCTCATGGGTTTGGAATCTCAAACTCAAATTTAATTGTTAAATTGCAGGTCAAAATGCATCAATGCAAGCTCATTGAGTTTGATTTGAGAATAATTTGTGAACAATAACCACACAGTGAGCAGTGTTCAAGCACTGGCCAGAGACTGACCGACAGACTGTTCTGAGCAACAAACTGAACAGCCAATCATCATCACGGCACAAAAAACATGATGGGAAATCTCGCTCTCATGGGTGATAGGAATCCTTCCTCCCTGTGGGAAAATCAATATTGTGGTGAAATGTAAAGAATGCGGATGGGCCGCCGGCACACTCATCTCTAATTGTGAATGGATGAAGAATCAAAGCGTGTCTGTTTAGGCCATTCTTTGGAAAAAGCCAGAATGAACTCGAAAGATTCTCAGGCAGCTTTGCTTTTGGCACCAGTGTTGTCTTACAGGAATAGTTAACCCCAAAATAAGCTGTCATTTAAGATGTGTTTCCACCGCAGGAACAAGGGACTTTGGGGTGGAACTCTGTGTGTTTTGACTGCAGGAACCTAAATAAAGTTTGGGGTAAAGATTTCCCCCTCAAAATGGCCTTGCTCGCGAGGTAGCACTTTTTCAAAGTTCAGGAACTTTCGGGGGTGGGACTTGGGCGCTGAATATGCTGATTGGTTTCAACCTAAAAGTCAGTTGCTGTGCGTGCAGTGAGAGTTGTTTGCTATTCGAATCAACAATGGAGTTTAAAAAATGCAACCAATGGACCGACGACGAGGTTCAGGCTTTATTAAAGCTACACTGTGTAACTTTTTTAGTTTATTCTTAGCTAAAAACACTTAGTTCTTTCAAAAATATATGTGCTCATTAATGTATATTTACTTCTTTCAAGTAATAAAGTATTCTCGTAAGTTTATAATATGCCATTTAAAATACATACGGGTAGGGGTTCGAATGCGGGTCGCCATGTTGCCCCTCTATCTTGAAAGTACATTAGCCAAAGAGGGACATACCCGTGAATTCAATCTTCGCCTTTCTAGTTTTAACACTCGATGGCACTGTACAAAATTCCCTGCCTCGCGCAAGTGCGCGTCATCTTGTTCAGACTTGTCTGGTGCATGCGCAGAGTGTTTTCATCTCAGCAGCGTCCAGTAACAGAGTTATACCGAGTTTTCCTGGCTTGTTTATTCCTCAAAAGTCTGTTTTTCCTTGTGTGGTATTTCTGTGCATTAATAACTCCTTAAAGGGTTATTTTACTAACCCAGTGTTTTGTATGTGAATGCTGTTTCACGTGAATATAACCACAGGAGTGAAGCACAAAGCTTTGTTTAGCCTAGAAAGGAAATAATGGTCAGAGAGCTCTTTTTCATTCTGTTTTGCTATCTGGATATGGTCACTCGATTTTCCGTGAATTTTAACAATAGGTCTAGTCCATTTTATCCCAATGGACATGGACATCTCGTTTCTTTTCCCAACTCTTCACTCGCGTCGCCATGTTCGCAGGGGATTATAAACGTTTCTTCCTTTCGTTTGCTTATAATTAAGTCTATTATAACTATTCACATCCTTTACTGTGGGAAAGTATGCCTATAAAAAACACTGTAGGACGAATACCTTTTTACTTCAAATTTTATTTAACACAGTTTGTTCTTGTTATTAAACTTGTTAAGGCGCGTCAAGTTTGGTTTATTTGAATAGCGCATTTCACACACACGCCGGTGATTTTAGTTTCGTTTTCTCTGGCAGTGAATAATCACATTGCCTAAATGTCTTGACCCTGTGGAAGATAAAATCCGCTCTTCAGACCTTTTACAACAAGTGTTGCTTTGCAACATCAGTAGAACATATGAAGACGAAGATATTCGAGAAGGTGTAGGCTATATTCAGTGTCCCATTCCTCTCAAAGCGCAGAGCGGTAGGCTATATGACGCATCTTTGCGGGGAAATAGTATGAATCAAATATTTTTCTAACTAATATTTAATTTTCATATATTCTTGAGGTTACCATTATTTACTGAAAATCGTTTTTGTTTGCTGTGTTGTTTCACTGACGGAAGTGCTAAAATAAACACGCATGCTTATGGATGTTTCAGCCTCAAATGATTTCAAAGTGTAGGCTATATAGGCTATCTAGCATAGACTACAGTATTTAAAATCGCATATGCATTAGTTACATTCTCAATTTAATTTACAGAGCAATTTCTGCTAAGTTTATAGTTTAACTAATACTATAGAAGTGGATTAGTGTGTGTCGCAGACTCGCAACGGGGGCGTGGCATCACGATGGTGGCGCTCCATCTTGATGTCGGCACAACCCTAGCGCGCGTCTCCTGCTCTCCGTTGGGTTGTTCTTTGAAACGACAGAGGACGACTCGGGGTAATTTTTCTATAAACCATCATGAAATAGCGGCGAGAAGAACATACATGACAATGTTTCCTTTAGTAAACTTGACCAAAACTGGTCAATAGCATCCCTACACTGCTGTGGACGTTGTTAACTTCATTAATGTGTTTACTGTGATAATGGACTGCGGACGGGAGTAGGATTCGGTATTCGGTTTCGGATTCGGCCGAATCTTAACCAGTGGATTCGGTATTCGGCCGAACCCCAAAAATCTGGATTCGGTGCATCCCTAATACAAATGTAACTTATACGTATAGTTATACAGTTCTTAACTGTGCATCTTCTGTAATGTCATTATCATGTATATTTACCATCCTTATTTGTTCTCTCACAGAAACCACATTTATGTACATATCCATGCAAACCTGTTTATGCCTTGCAATTGGATGACTGAATAAACATTACTATCATCAAAGTTCACTCTGAGTTAGCTGCAGTTCTTTCTAGCCGAATAATTAGGCCAGTTGAGTTCCAACCATCCCACTGAAAAATGGCCCATGTGACTATATTCCAAGTCTTCTGAAGCCATACACTTTGAGATTTTAAGTCATTATCGAGTGAAAATCTTGACCTCCATCCTAGTTAAAAAAATTTCAAAAGCTAACAAGGATGGAAATTTCCATTTGATATTTTCAATAAATTGGTTCACCAATGAGTCATTTGATTCATTCATAAATCATACATTTTTGTGTCTTTTTGCGCTTCAGTCCTTGCTCATTGAAAAATGCACGAAAATGGCATTTGTTCCATGGAATAAAATGAATGTAAATTTGTGGGTGAACTTTTCCTTTAACTGGGCTCAGTTTTCTTCCCTCTCCCATTTACACCAGCCTTTGGTTTTGCCTCATTTAAACACAAGTTCATTTCATTCAGCAGAAGTGCATATTGGTAACCAGTTGATCTCGAAAATCTGAAAGATGATCCTGTAAAGAATGCTACCCCACAAAAAGCACACTGCCTATACACTCTATGAATAAAATCTACCTAAATAAATAAATGGTTCATATTTCTGATGACTGTCTGACAGAGCTTGTATCCAGAGCAAAGAGGACCTCTATAGACAGAAAAACAGATTACATCTACAGCACATTACAGTAGCAAAATATCAGCATCCCTTTACATCTTAGAACTGAAGTAAAATAAGTATAAACACGGTAGACAACCATTAACCACACTGAAGGTTTACAGATTAACAGTTGCAAACAACGTAGACAAGCTAAGGTTGTTCTAAAACAAAGGTAAAATATCAATAAATGCGCACAGACAAAAATGAAGACCAATTGCCAGAGCAACTCTTTCATCCCATAAAAATGCAGAGTAAAGTTTACAAAATCCATCAGCTACAGAGCTCTGAGAGCTGCATTCAAGAGACAAACCCATAAACAATCCTGTTGTTTTGATACCTGAAAAAGATCATTGGGGACAAAAATAGACAAAAAGAGAAGTTAAAAAGGGCTTCAAAGATGTTTGTTGACAAATGCAAATGTTTCCCAGGTGCCTTGTGCTGAAAACAACAAGCAATGGCAGGGGAGTGTCCAGTAAAGGTCATTCTGGGACAGTTCCCATGAACAAACAAACACAGATGAGCACAGATGGCCTTGCATAAAAACAATTACCATGTGTGATAATTGCTTATCATAGCCAACATCTTGACCTCATGTGCATCCTAATTATCAATACTCTATGTTGCATTTAGAGCCTCAGTCTGAACATGAAATAGTGTCTTTAAGGACTTTAGGCATTTCTGCAATGGCTAGAAATAAAAAAAATGCATCTGATAATAAGCGTTACAATTCTTATGAATTTATTTAATATTAAAATTCACATAAATTGGACCAAATCAACCTGAAATTCACCAAATCCATACTTCAGACATGGGTGTTCAATGGTCCTTCCAGTTTCATTCATGTCTTCAATATTTTTGAAAATAATTACAACCTTGAGCAAAATATTTTAACTGAATCAAACCAAATGATTGTGTCAATGTCAAAATGAGAATCATGCCAAAGTGTTCCAAGCAAATACCCAAGACTGTTTACACCAAGATGAAAATTCGGTAGCACTTTATTAAACAGTTCTGTTCCCCATGTATATTCTATGTACTTATTACAGTAATTACAATAACTGGGTAAAAACTATACAGTAACACTTTATTTTAGTGTCATTGTTTTATTACATGTAGTTGCTATAGTAATAACAATAAACTGTGCATAATTACATGCAACTAAACCAAACCAAACCCTAACTCTATAGTAAGTACATGTAGTTACTTAATATTACTCTACTAAACTAAATTTATATTTTACAGTGTAACAAAGACACCTTAAAATAAAGTGTAACCCTAGGTACTAACCCTATACCTAAACCGAACCCCTGTAGTCACATTCTTTTACCCAGTATTTTCTTAGGGAAGTACACTGTAAATACATGCAAGTACACGCACTGTAAAATAAAGTGCAACCAAAAATTCTATGCAATAAACATTTAAATTTTAATGAATGGCTGTAAATGCATTTGTTCAGACAGCCACCACTAAGATTTGCGCTTTTGGTCACAAAGCGCAACATAGTCCAGAGTTTTGTTACAAAAAACTATGACTTGGTGGCACTCCAAAACATTATTTTTCACAAAGACCATTTAAAAAAACAAACAAATAAGTTACAGTACATAGCAGAGGAAGAATCCAGAACTGGCTCTCGTGTAGGCCTATTGGTGTTTGATACACACTTTATGACTGTTTGATACAGTTTGTCTTCCTTCTCCATTAAAAGTGGGTGTTAGAAACAGTTTTTTACGCATTGGTCTGAACGGATACATTACATACAAAAATCCGAACATTCATGGTGTGAACAAGCCTTAGCAACTCAAGGGCGTAAATGTCACATTTGTTTTAGCGAGACATCTTCAGTAATTCACTTTACACTGAATTTTTCAAGAACAGCGCAAATGCAGTGGCATACAATATGCATTGCTGTGTGAACCAACTTTGTGAATAAGTATAGCACCAAATGTATTTATTATTACTCGCCTACATGACGCACGAGTTCTCTGTAGTTGAATTTTGTATGAATGTAAAAATGTATTACAGACTTAGAAGATGCCGGAGGCCTATACTGAGCAAATAACCCAATTCAAATGAGCAAGGAGTCCTCAAGTCTTAACATGCTCTGTACCAGAAACCCTCAAAAAGACAAAAATCTCAAATTCTTGGCATTTAAATGTCTGCCAATATGTTAGCATGAATTCTGATGCCACAACATTTGCATCACAACAAAGTTGATAGGATTCCACCCCAGGGGTGTTTTGACTCATTTCTCACATGTGAAGATAGATAGTTGCATTCGAGGTGAAAATATTGGAAATGCGCCCTTCATTTGTTACAGATGGTTTGAGGTCCACAAAGCAGATGAACACAGACATTTGAGCGGAGTCTGTGCCAGCAAAGAGTCTCATGACGACCAGATTCTCATTTGGGAATTCATTAGACTCGGGCCACTGCTCTGGGCCAGTATCACATGATTTTGTCGGCCATTTTTCCTCTGCTGCTCACCTCTAGAGGCCCCATTGCCATACAGGGCAGGTAAAAGGAAGGACACTCCATAAATCAGCTCTCCTTCTTTTCCCATCCCTTAATTAACATCTTCAGGCAACACGTTCTCACTCCCAACTCGTCACCATTGACGATTGGTCAGGACCCTTCGGCGTCACTTTTTAATGGACAGGGTCAGGCTTTTAGTGTCAAATTATATATTGGGTTATGATTTTGCCAAATATAACGTTAGAGTTTGATTCTCAATTTAATCCGCCAGCATCATTTTATTTACTTTTTTTTTAATCTATTTAATAATAATAATAATAATATGTTTAACTTATATAGCGCGTTTCCCAGGCTCAAGGACGCTTTACAAGCAGTAACAAAATAGATAGTCGATTCACATATTCATAAACAGTCATTTTATATAGACAACCCTCTACGCACACCTTGGCAATAGAATTGCCTTTGGCTAGTAAATTTTTTTGTTTAGTCGCCAGATTGATATACTTTATTATATTATACAAAATAGTGATGCACCGATCATGATTTTACATGGCCGAATCCGATACCGATTTTTTTCAAGAAAACGGTCCGATTCCGATTTCCGATTTTTTTCTTTCTTTTTTTTACACAATAAAAGAATGAAAGTATTCATGAACAAGATGTTTATTTGGTATTTAACAGGCTAAATTGGCTTTTGGCTAATGAAAACAAGTCCGCAATCTGAAATTAACGGGAAATTTAATTGGAAATTAAAAGGCTGAAAGGTGAAATTAAGGGCAACAACTGCATATTCTGCAATCCAAAGATGTTCCTTAAATCAGCATTTGTTTTTAAATTCAGTGTAAATAAAAAAAGCCTTTACCAGTGAAATTAAATAAAACCAAAGTATATAATTGTTCCAAAATATTAAATCAAATAATGTTTAGTGCAACGAAAAAAACTAAGATGCTACAGCAGTTGCTTTTTAAATCAAATTAAGTCAATGTCATTTTAAGGTAAAATAAAAGTGATCATCCTATAGGCTACAGAACTGATAGTATTTCATTTCAAAAGTGCATGCATGTTCTTATTTAGGCTACAAAAAGAAGTATTTCGGCTTTGTCACAAGTTAGTCTGTTTCGTTCTCATCCGATCCAACACGTGAGAAGCTGAGCTGAACAAATGCTCACTATCTGCGCTTGTGCAGGCGCGGAGAGGTAAGCTCGCGCAACTTCAGCTCGCGCAGGGAAGCGGCTCTTCATTCCCTTCAGCGTATCTCGTCTCTTCCCTCAGTTCTCCAGTTTCCGTTTGTAACACACAAGTGACATGTTCGCGAATGATTGCAATAGAGGCGTATGTGCACGCGGGCGCACTTCCGGAAAAATCGGCAGAAAAATACAAAGAAAACCCGGCCGGTCAACCGGTGCATCCCTAATACAAATACACACATATACATATATATATCACCAAATGTATCAATATCTTTGTAAAATGGCACAGCTTTTTAAATATCTGAACGTACACGCTTAACATCAGTCAATCAAGCATTAGACTATGTTATGATATTATGATAATCAAGCAATATTTAATGATAGAACTTCAGTAATTAGAACTAAAACTGTTGGTAATCATGTATTAATGCATATTTGTCATTTAACTGAACTTTGCACTGGTGGTGGTGCTTAAGATATTGTTGGTGTTTCTGTAAAAAAATAGATAATAGTAATTATATTATTTTATTAAAAGATAATAAAAATACTACTAATAACAATATACAACACATTAAGGATTGATGAGATGCTGGGTTCATGAATATTAATCACGCTGACTGCATTCGCTCAAACTGATTTGCTGAAATCAAAACAGGGACAGGAAAAGATGAGCGCCACCCAATGAGAATAACGTTTGCACATTAGTTACGCCCATTACCGGGAAAAAAATGGCATATCTTCTGCTTGTTCTTAAAAGCTGAATAATTCCAAATGAACTCCGTTATTTTGACAGGAAAATACAACAAAGAATATTGTTAACATGTAGCGCATCGATTTTGAGTGAGAAACGCGCTCAGCAAAGCGACGGAGTTCTTCACACTAGAGTTTACGGTACGTCAGATGAGCTGATTTGAAATCGCATAGATCGCTTGACAAGAGCGAAACTCTCAAGCGCTCATTCAGAGTGTTCAGCGAGTAAAAATATATTTATGCTAAACTTATTCTTAGCATCTAACACACACTGGCGAGTAAAATCTGAGAATTTATTAGGAAATGGCTAATGATAGATATTATTTAATCGCCCAGAGTGACGATTTACTCGCATATGCGAGTGTTTTACTCGCATTGTAGAGGGTTGATAGATAATAAACATTTAGATAGACGGTAGACATTTGCCCAGTCCGGGAATAGATATGAGATGCAGTTGCAAATCATAGTACAATTACGAACTGAAAACAGAGATAAGGTACGTAATTATTAAGTAAAAGGTATAATAATAAGCTATACATTAAATAAAGCAAACAATTCAGTCAAACATTCAAAGTCAGTGCTACAATGCTAACGTAAAGTGCCCTCAGCCTAAACGATTTGCCAGGGAACAAATTATAGATCCATGAGACCAAAGATCGTCCGTTACATCTACACAAGACGAATTATAGCTCGAGACACCAGAGAGACACCAGAGCCAGCGGCAAATGTCTGAAGGACTAGCCGAGGAACGGCTGTTCTCGCCGGGTTTAATGAGCGCGGAGCGCCGCTGATCCACTGGAGCTCACTACTCCGAAAACGCCAGATAAAATGTTCAAATAGGCACTCTTTTTATAAATAAACCACAGATTTGAGCTTTAAACAACTACTTTATTGCCTGAAAAAGTCTTAAAACTACGTTTTGTCACACATTAACAGTAGATTTTAACAAAAAAGACGTGTAAACACAGCCCATGTCAGTCAAAGCTCAGTGTTAGGAGGGAAAGAGACAGGGCAAGATAAAAACAAAGAGAAAAATAGAGATGTGGAGATAAGAAGAAAGACAAATAATCTACTGCCCACTGACATGGTATTCAAGCTATTGTTGTCAAATTTTTTGGCCTTCAGAACATCTTAAAATGCACATATGTAGATCATAGAAATGAAAATGTTCTTGGGGAACTACCTCACATTTGGGATCTCAGTGATTATAAAACCCTGCCTACATTCATGGGTACAATATGGTCATGCAATAAGGCATTAATATTTGCTTTATAAGTAATAATAAACAGCCAATATCCTAGTAATATGCATGCTAATAAGCTATTAGTAAATAGGACCCTAAACTAAATTGTTACCATTTTTTTCAGGCCCTCACTGGGGGCTGAAAATCCTAGAATCGCCCCTGCGCAGAGGGTTCCTGACCAAGCGTCAACATGTGATGAGTTGGGAGAACGTGTTTCTTCAAGTACAGAAGAAGATTCTCCTTCCTCCCGTCCCTTCATCTTAGATCTTCTCACACATTCCTGGATTTTGAGAAATGCATTTGAAAGAGGAACTAGAATTTATTTTAGATGATCAGACATGACGTCATGGATTCTTGGAAGCCGGTCTGAAAGGAGTATCCATGGGACGTGCTTTCATACAGGAACGCTGCCTGTGAAGTCATTGAGTGGCTGGGCAGCTGCTTTAGGTTACGGACGCAGCCAGGAGGATGATCATCAGTTGAATATCTCCACCTGCAGCTCATCATATGTAGACGTGCACAGCTGTGCCGCTCCACACCATCACCCAGGGCCATTAAAGAAAAGACCCTCCTATTCGGCAAGGCCTGGTTGAGAGGAAGTTGAGGTGATGGCTTGAGGACAAGTACAGCTCCAGAGCAAAGTATCCATAACCGCTGGAGGCGTATCAAAAGGGGCATATCAAAATGCCTTCCAGCTCGTGAACACGCTTAAGGGCCAGCACATGTGTAGTGACATTTATGGAGCCGTGTAGACATACAAAGTTAACATTCAGAGCACGGTTTCCTCCTCCCTCACCCTCAGAGGATGGCAGGATGTTTGGGGACCGTTTGGACATATAAATGTCCTCCCACAAGTCAGAAGGCTTACATTTTTCCATATCTCAGCGCTATCACAATACATCAGGAGATACTTTTAACTCGTGTCTAACACTTTGATACTTCCTTTTGGACGGAAACAGGCTCAGGCTTATGGAAAGGAGCCATGGTGAACCTGTTTTCTACTCAGATGATGCAACTCAACCTCTACTTTTAGTCAAAACGAGAGCTCCCATTCAAAGATACTTAGTATGTTTACAGTTCTTTCATCAGGGTTTCTGCAGGTTTCACCAAGTCAAATTTAAGACTTTTTGAGACCTTTTTAAGACCTTTTTAAGACCATTATGAATGAAATTTAAGACCTATAAAAGGAAATGCAGTCACAAATTTACTTGCAAAATAAATTAATTTATTCAAATTGAACAAAACGATAAACTTGCACTTCCTCATAACTCAATTCCACCAGGATTTTGCGACTTTTTTTTGGCGATATTTGAGATCAAAATGACTTGAATGATTTTGTGGTGGTAATTTCCAGACATTTGCATTTTTTTCATAATTAGGACACCTCATTTACCATATTATGCAAGATGCACAACAGCCACACATGACAATATAATAAAAAACTAAATACATAAATCTTGTTTATTTTGGTTTACAAATAATGCAGGATCTCAAAAAAAAGCATGTTGATTTTTCATTATATTTAGTAATCGCAGAAACACGAAAAACTGGAGGACTATTAGCTGAAGAATAAAATCCGTTTTATGTGTCTGTAATACAATCTGAAAGAATCTCCAATAACACGAAAGCTGATTGGCTGCAATATAAGCTGCATGTTGATCTCATTTGTAGTTCTATTACAGCGAATTATATTTGGACTATTTAAACATTCTAAAGTGCTGCAGGATTTCAATGAGGAAAATTAAGACCTGTTTAAAATGATTTAAGACCTAAAACAGAATACTTTAGCGAATTTGACTTTTTAAGGCCTAAAATTTTGATTTTGAAATTCTAGACTTTTTAAGACTTTTTAAGACCCCGCGGAAACCCTGTTCATAAACTCAGCTAACTACACTACAGTTCAGCTTATGAGCTACAATTATGATGTTATTTATAAAATAAGAGAAGGAATTAACATAAGCAACAGTGAATTTTTCAAGAACAGTGCAATCGCAGAGTGACATACAATATGCATTGCCATGTGAACCAACTTTGTGAATAAGAATAGCGCCACTTTTATTTTATTTTACTTTTATTTATGTGCGGATGTGGACAGTGCGACTCTGACTCAATCATTACTCTCCTACATGTTGCATGAGTTCTCTGTAGTTGAATTCTTTATTTGTGTAAAAATGTATTATAGACTTAAAAGATGCCAGAGTCCTACTGAGCAAATAATTTCAAATGAGTGTGGAAACAGCTGGTGAAAATGCTCTTGAAATTTACCAAAAACCTACTTTTTGACGTCGCAACAAAGAAATTAAAGAAAGAAAGATAAGAAAACACTGTTGCACACACTAGATTGATAACTTTGACCACTACGATCACATCTTGGGTCTTTTGCAGCATCTCGTACATGACAGCATTCTAAAAAAAATGACGCTCAAGTTAAAATAGGTTGAGTTTTTAAAGCAAACCTGGCTTCTTTTTTTTCTCCATTCAACTGCCCTGCGTCTTTAACTATTCTTGATGGACAGACCCTTGCTGAGCAGTCCATGATCGGACAACTCCTTGTTTATTTCATTTTCTTTAAAGCCAGATGGAGTACAAACGATTATTTTAACCAGCATAAGGGGAAAATGCATAATCAAGGTGCAGAAGAAGTGTCAAAAACACAATCAGAGAAATTCCTATCCAGATGGATTAGACTTCTCCAAGGACTCCAGAGCTAGCCAAAAAGCATTAGGTAATTTGCTCCGTAATTTTTAACTGAGGTTGTGCAAGAAAAAGATGTGTTTACAGGATTATAATCACAAAACACATCTGTGGAATACAATTTTTTTTACCTTCTCCAGTTCAGTCCAAATAGGGAGCGCAATATGGAGAGGAGAAATGGGAATGGGATACAATATGGTCTAGAATTAAATCCTGGTTTCCCAAATGAGCACTACAGCTTGATGTGTTTTTGTGAACATGTGTGCTAAACCCCAGACTACAGGTCTGACAAATATCCTTATTGTTAGTTTAAGTTTTAAATACAATTTAATTGAGCTCTGGAAACAAGTCAGAGATGTTCTCCTGATAAGACTGTACTATAGACCTGTGAAAAACCTGGAGTTCATATATCAGTGATTACAATAAGCACCCAAATCATACATACCACTTTGTGTCTAAAGGTAGAAGGTTACACCATAGCTGTCAACCCTCCCGTTTTTTCGGGGTTTCTCACGTATTTTAGCTCCTTTCCGTTTTAGTATTTTCCCGTAAAATATCCCGTATTTTTACGCTCTGATTGTGTTAACTCAGAACACGCAACTATCTGTGTCTGTGCGGGCGGGAGGAAGAGGGAAAAAGTAGCGGGAAGTGAACTTCGAGTAGAGTAGATGAGTGTGATGTGCGATGATGGATCAGGACGCCAACAGCCAAAATCACTGAATTAACCACCAACCAAAACCAAGGACATTATGCCGATATTTGACTAAATGGGAGACCACCTTCCACTACCTGACAAGCAGCCATGTAGGTCCAAATTATGCCTTCTGCAATATTTGTCGTTGTAATTTCAGTGTTGGTCATGGAGGGAAAAACGACGTTTCGCAGCACGACAAATCACTGAAATACCAACACGCGAGTGAGTCAGCTAGGCACACAACATCTTTATCATCATTCGTGGTGAACCGTGCCTCGTCTGAAGCTGACCAAGTATTGAAAGCTGAGGTGAAAATGGCGATGCTAATTGCCAAAAATAACGTTGCGTTGTAGCAAATGAAAATGTGTAAGTAATGTTTACTTTGTTCATTAATAAAACACTTTAAACATATCCATTGGTCTGTCATTCTTTAATATATATTGTGTAGTTATAAACTCTTTAGACTGTTAATGATTAGTGCTTTTTTTTTTTTAGTTTGTGGGTAAGAATTGATTAAAAAAAATCCCTTATTTTGTGGATGGATTCCAGAAAAATCTCCCTTATTTTCAATGTTCAATGTTGACAGCTATGGGTTACACATGTCTACAAAGGACGCACCGCAACAGCTTGAGGCTGGATGCGACAAAGCAAACATTGCAAAAGTATTTTGTTCTTCGTGTCAAAAGTAGTGTGAACCCGATTACGTCAGAAATTGAACAGAGCATCAGTTTTGCTGTCAGGAATTTGACACGCCGCAACCAGTGTAGACAGCATCACTGACTATAATGGGTTTGTGTCGTGCCACTTGTGTCTGGTGTAGACACAGTGTTAGTTGGGGATAGGGCAGGGGTGTTCAATCCTGCTCATGGAGGACCACTGTCCTGCAGAGTTTAGCTCCAATCCCAATTAAACAAACCTGAATCGAGGTAATCAAAGTCTTCATGATTAAAAGAATCTTTAAAGCAGGTATGTTGAGACAAGTTGAAGCTAAACGTCTCTGAAGGACGTTGGTCCTCCAGAACTAGGATTGGACACCCCTGGGTTAGGGCCTCCTTTACCATTAGGCTAGTCGACTTCTACTTATTAATAATGCTACAATATTGGGCCTATTTCACTACCTATCAAGCTGCCTCCTGGCTTCTATGGAAACATCCTAACTGAAATGTGGCTCATACATGAATGATTTGGAAGGCTGTACACAGAGCAATCTGCATGGGAGACTCAACTTGCAATAAAAGGTATCAAACGCAAATAAAACGAATGCAATACTCAAATTAACAAAGCATGCACATATTTTTGAGTAAAAATCAAATGTTATATTATTTTTAGTATAGTATTATTTTTAAAGTGTTATATAATTGTTTAAGTTACTACTAAACTTCTACTAAAATTCCATCCAATCTGATAAGATGACCATTTTTGTCATATGGCCAATAACCCAATAAATGGCAGCTATAAATATTGTACACTATTTATTACTAATTATATTTGCATTTTAAATTTGATGAAGGCAAATGTAATACACATGTTAAAATAAAGGAAGCGAGCATCCAATAACCAATCACGTATAGAAATATAAATAACAATAAATCAGTATTTATCTAATTTTGCCCACCATTTTGGATGAAGTCAAACTTTGATATGGAATGGTTAGTGTTACCAGTGAATTAAACAGTTTTTTAGTTTTTTAACAGTATTGTCTGTGAAACACAACAAGAAAAAAAATATTATATATATATATATGTCTTTTTAAACCATTTGATAGCTTTGTGGCTATACCACAGGTTTAACCCCAAGACGTTTGGTCACAAGGCAAGAACCAATGATGCTTGATAATGATGTGTAACTTGATCAGTCTGAGAGAAAATAACTTACATTTTAGTCTGTTCATAAGACAAAGCTATCATATGACTTTATAAATATGTAGATGTAGCACTGCTGTGTGGAAAAAAATCTGTGTGAAGATTCTTTAAAATTCACACCTTTTTGTTCTGCAGACATAAAAACATTAACAGGTTTGGCATTTAAAGGGGTCATGAACTAAGATATCATTTTTTGACATAAGAGGTCATCATACTTTAAGAATATCCTGTACGTTTCAGAACTGAAAACCACCTTGCAAGTCCAAAAACAGCTTTTATTGTAACCAAGCCCAGAGAACGACTCGTTGTGGAATGAGCCGATCTATGATCTGTGAAAGATCGCCTCTGCAGAACAAGATCAACGCCTACTTCCTCATCACAGCTTTGGCCCCGCCCACTGGTGTGTTAGTGAGATGACGAGGAGCGAAGAGCGATACAGGATCACTGGACTAACATTACCTTCCAAAGGATCCTAATGCTAGGAATGTGCTTATTTATTTTCAACAATGTGAATGTCTCAGTTGAGCATTATTTATTTGTATTCGGTACAATCAGTCGCAATTTCGCCGCAGACTTTTACGATATGGACTCGACAGTAACAGCATGTCAGTAACCATGTTAATTCTAATGCCTGATCTGAGACCAGTGATTTCTGATATGATTCATGTACAGTGAGATGTTCTTTGTCTATATGTCATTAAAACTAGAGGCTCAAATTCACATTTGTTTCAATTAGTTGCAATTACGAGATCGCTGCATTCTTGCACTCAACATGTCTGTGATTGGCTACAATGCTCATCGCTGCAATACAAAATATAATGCCATATATCTCAAATATAATGCTATATTCAACACTTTCTACGATTACTTAACCTTGAAAGCTGTAATAGTAAAAATGTTCCTCAAGTAATACTGGCTATTTCATATGCAAAAACATTAGCCAAGTGGGCGTTTACACTGAAGTCTAACAGCAGCCAATCACAGCAGTGGGTGTTTACACTAGAGTCTCACAGCAGCCAATCACAGCAGTGGACGTTTACACTAGAGTCTCACAACAGCCAATCACAGTAGTGGGCGTTTACACTGAAGTCTCACAGCAGCCAATCACAGCAGTGGGCGTTTACACTAGAGTCTCACAGCAGCCAATCACAGCAGTGGACGTTTACACTAAAGTCTCACAACAGCCAATCACAGTAGTGGGCGTTTACACTGAAGTCTAACAGCAGCCAATCACAGCAGTAGGCGTTTACACTGAAGTCTAACAGCAGCCAATCACAGCAGTGGGCGTTTACACTAAAGTCTCACAACAGCCAATCACAGTAGTGGGCGTTTACACTGAAGTCTAACAGCAGCCAATCACAGCGGTGGACGTTTACACTGAAGTCTAACAGCAGCCAATCACAGCAGTGGGTGTTTACACTAAAGTCTCACAACAGCCAATCACAGCAGTGGGTGTTTACACTAAAGTCTCACAACAGCCAATCACAGTAGTGGGCGTTTACACTGAAGTGTAACAGCAGCCAATCACAGCAGTAGGCGTTTACACTGAAGTCTAACAGCAGCCAATCACAGCAGTGGGCGTTTACACTAAAGTCTCACAACAGCCAATCACAGTAGTGGGCGTTTACACTGAAGTCTAACAGCAGCCAATCACAGCGGTGGACGTTTACACTGAAGTCTAACAGCAGCCAATCACAGCAGTGGGTGTTTACACTAAAGTCTCACAACAGCCAATCACAGCAGTGGGTGTTTACACTAAAGTCTCACAACAGCCAATCACAGCAGTGGGCGTTTACACTAAAGTCTCACAACAGCCAATCACAGTAGTGGGCGTTTACACTGAAGTCTAACAGCAGCCAATCACAGCGGTGGACGTTTACACTGAAGTCTAACAGCAGCCAATCACAGCAGTGGGTGTTTACACTAAAGTCTCACAACAGCCAATCACAGCAGTGGGTGTTTACACTAAAGTCTCACAACAGCCAATCACAGCAGTGGGTGTTTACACTAAAGTCTCACAACAGCCAATCACAGTAGTGGGCGTTTACACTGAAGTCTAACAGCAGCCAATCACAGCGGTGGACGTTTACACTGAAGTCTAACAGCAGCCAATCACAGCAGTGGGTGTTTACACTAAAGTCTCACAACAGCCAATCACAGCAGTGGGTGTTTACACTAAAGTCTCACAACAGCCAATCACAGTAGTGGGCGTTTACACTGAAGTCTAACAGCAGCCAATCACAGCAGTAGGCGTTTACACTGAAGTCTAACAGCAGCCAATCACAGCAGTGGGCGTTTACACTAAAGTCTCACAACAGCCAATCACAGTAGTGGGCGTTTACACTGAAGTCTAACAGCAGCCAATCACAGCGGTGGACGTTTACACTGAAGTCTAACAGCAGCCAATCACAGCAGTGGGTGTTTACACTAAAGTCTCACAACAGCCAATCACAGCAGTGGGTGTTTACACTAAAGTCTCACAACAGCCAATCACAGTAGTGGGCGTTTACACTGAAGTCTAACAGCAGCCAATCACAGCAGTAGGCGTTTACACTGAAGTCTAACAGCAGCCAATCACAGCAGTGGGCGTTTACACTAAAGTCTCACAACAGCCAATCACAGTAGTGGGCGTTTACACTGAAGTCTAACAGCAGCCAATCACAGCGGTGGACGTTTACACTGAAGTCTAACAGCAGCCAATCACAGCAGTGGGTGTTTACACTAAAGTCTCACAACAGCCAATCACAGCAGTGGGTGTTTACACTAAAGTCTCACAACAGCCAATCACAGTAGTGGGCGTTTACACTGAAGTCTAACAGCAGCCAATCACAGCGGTGGACGTTTACACTGAAGTCTAACAGCAGCCAATCACAGCAGTGGGTGTTTACACTAAAGTCTCACAACAGCCAATCACAGCAGTGGGTGTTTACACTAAAGTCTCACAACAGCCAATCACAGTAGTGGGCGTTTACACTGAAGTCTAACAGCAGCCAATCACAGCAGTAGGCGTTTACACTGAAGTCTAACAGCAGCCAATCACAGCAGTGGGCGTTTACACTAAAGTCTCACAACAGCCAATCACAGTAGTGGGCGTTTACACTGAAGTCTAACAGCAGCCAATCACAGCGGTGGACGTTTACACTGAAGTCTAACAGCAGCCAATCACAGCAGTGGGTGTTTACACTAAAGTCTCACAACAGCCAATCACAGCAGTGGGCGTTTACACTGAAGTCTCACAGCAGCCAATCACAACAGTGGACGTTTACACTGAAGTCTAACAGCAGCCAATCACAGCAGTGGGTGTTTACACTGAAGTCTCACAGCAGCCAATCACAGCAGTGGGTGTTTACACTGAAGTCTCACAGCAGCCAATCACAGCGGTGGACGTTTACACTGAAGTCTAACAGCAGCCAATCACAGTAGTGGGCGTTTACACTGAAGTCTCACAGCAGCCAATCACAGCAGTAGACATTTACACTGAAGTCTCACAGCAGCCAATCACAGCAGTAGACGTTTACACTGAAGTCTCACAGCAGCCAATCACAGCAGTGGACGTTTACACTGAAGTCTCACAGCAGCCAATCACAGCAGTGGACGTTTACACTGAAGTCTAACAGCAGCCAATCACAACAGTGGACGTTTACACTGAAGTCTAACAGCAGCCAATCACAGCAGTGGGCGTTTACACTGAAGTCTCACAGCAGCCAATCACAACAGTGGGAGTTTACACTGAAGTCTCACAGCAGCCAATCACAACAGTGGGCGTTTACGCTGAAGTCTCACAGCAGCCAATCACAGCAGTGGGCGTTTACACTAGAGTCTCACAGCAGCCAATCACAGCAGTGGACGTTTACACTAGAGTCTCACAGCAGCCAATCACAGCAGTGGACGTTTACACTAGAGTCTCACAGCAGCCAATCACAGCAGTGGGCGTTTACACTGAAGTCTCACAGCAGCCAATCACAACAGTGGGAGTTTACACTGAAGTCTCACAGCAGCCAATCACAACAGTGGGCGTTTACGCTGAAGTCTCACAGCAGCCAATCACAGCAGTGGGCGTTTACACTAGAGTCTCACAGCAGCCAATCACAGCAGTGGACGTTTACACTAGAGTCTCACAGCAGCCAATCACAGCAGTGGACGTTTACACTAGAGTCTCACAGCAGCCAATCACAGCAGTGGGCGTTTACACTGAAGTCTCAGAGCAGCCAATCACAACAGTGGACGTTTACACTGAAGTCTCACAGCAGCCAATCACAGCAGTGGACGTTTACACTAGAGTCTCACAGCAGCCAATCACAGCAGTGGACGTTTACACTAGAGTCTCACAGCAGCCAATCACAGCAGTGGGCGTTTACACTGAAGTCTCACAGCTGCCAATCACAGCAGTGGGCGTTTACACTGAAGTCTCACAGCAGCCAATCACAGCAGTGGCCGTTTACACTGAAGTCTCACAGCAGCCAATCACAACAGTGGACGTTTACACTGAAGTCTCACAGCAGCCAATCACAGCAGTGGGCGTTTACACTAGAGTCTCACAGCAGCCAATCACAGCAGTGGGCGTTTACACTGAAGTCTCACAGCAGCCAATCACAACAGTGGACGTTTACACTGAAGTCTCACAGCAGCCAATCACAGCAGTGGGCGTTTACACTGAAGTCTCACAGCAGCCAAGCACAGCAGTGGGCGTTTACACTGAAGTCTTACAGCAGCCAATCACAGCAGTGGGCGTTTACACTGAAGTCTCACAGCAGCCAATCACAGCAGTGGACGTTTACACTGAAGTCTCACAGCAGCCAATCACAGCAGTAGACATTTACACTGAAGTCTCACAGCAGCCAATCACAACAGTGGACGTTTACACTGAAGTCTAACAGCAGCCAATCACAGCAGTGGACGTTTACACTGAAGTCTCACAGCAGCCAATCACAGCAGTGGGCTTTTACACTGAAGTCGCACAGCAGCCAATCACAGCAGTGGGCTTTTACACTGAAGTCGCACAGCAGCCAATCACAGCAGTGGGCGTTTACACTAGAGTCTCACAGCAGACACGCCCCTTCAAACAGAGCGTTCAAATCAGAGGGTGATGTAAAAATCATGCTAACATTATAAGTGCACCACAGGAAACATAAAACAATGCAGTTCATGACAGTTCAAACGATAAAATACCATCAAATGTGTAAGTGTGTAGTGCACTGGGAAAAGACCAGTCTAGCCGCAAGTAATGCGATCGGGCCACCCCCAGTGAAGAGATTCAACCATATGAATCATCGCATTGATTTCCATTTATGACATTCTCTCTGATCCTCATTTGGAAGCACATTTATCCGGAAACATATTTGCTCTCTACAGTTACGGATGCTGCTTAGTTTAACATTTTTGCTAGTACTCTAATGCAGACCAGATGTCCACTTGTACAATTCACTCTTAGTGAAGCCCACTCTACTCAGCAGCTGTTTAGTTTAATTGACTATGACCACCGGGTGGATCCCATTGCACTGTTCATGTGAAAAATGCACCACAATCACGCTCTTCCCTTTTATTCACTCTGCTCCCGGGGAGCTTAATCCCAACGAAAGAAAGTAAACAGTACACTGGCTGGTCAAAGAATATGGTACAGTGACTCAGAGGGATGAAAAGAGAAGGACGGGGTGGAGAGCGCAGCGCAAGCGGACAGGATATAACATTCAGCCTGCTCATGATGTTCTATTGTAGACGCTAGAACTTCCTCCAAGATGTGCAAATGAAGGATTACGAAAAAAGCGCTTGACACGATATTAAGTACTGCCGAGGATAAAGGGACAAGTTGTGGTTGTGGAAACAGACAAATGTGCGAACTGTTCCACAAAATATTGGCTAAGAAAATAAATTAGCACATGACTGACTTCAGCAGATTTGCAATTACTTCAATTTATACTTACTTGTACTTATCAGATGAATTTGTAAATCAACTGCGGTTTTCTATCCCACAGATGGTTACTCTATACAAAAATATCAAAGATGGGTGGACTTTGGATGAAGACCATGGGAAAATCAGAGGCTTGGGAATTCACACAGTAATTTACACCAGTCCTTTCCCCGACATTCACACAACGGCTCCAATAATTTTCGCTACCCCTGGATTAACCGTTTATTCTTACTACTGAACTGTCCAAGAGCAATACCACCAACCTTAAACAACATCCCATGGAAGCTTCATCTTATGTTCCTGACATTTATTGACTGAAAAAATGAAGTAAACTGTCTATCCGCATTTGTCATTTATTTACTGATCCTCTTGTGATGAGAAAAATCAGATATTATCCAAGCTGATGAGAAAACCAGATCGTTTAAATGTACAAATCAAAGTTTGAGTGGGGTAAGGTGTGTCAACCCCTTTAAACTAGCAAACTATTTAAAAATTATAATGAGAAGAGGTTTTTTTTTTGTACATAAATTATTTTGGAGATGTGAAATATATATTTTTTATGATATATATTTAATTTTAATTAGGGCTGTCAAAAGATTAATCGCGATTAATCGCATCCAAAATAAAAGTTTGTGTTTACATAATATATGTGTGTGTACTCTGTTAATTATTATTTATATATAAATACATACACAAGCATGTATATATTTAAGAAAAAAAATTTTTTTTTATATATAAAACATTTATATTTATATATATTATAGATTATATAAATGTATATACAGTATATACATGCAAATATTTCTTAAATATATACATGAATGTGTGTGTATTTATATATAAATAATAATTAACAGAGTACACAAACATATATTATGTAAACACAAACTTTTATTTTGGATGCGATTAATCGCGATTAATCTTTTGACAGCCCTAATTTTAATATGTAAAATTATTATATTTATTGATATTATATATTGCCAAAAGTTTTGGGACGCCTGCCTTTACATGCACATGAACTTTAATGACATTCCATTCTTAATCCGTAGGGTTTAATATGGAGTATAACAGCTTCAACACTTCTAGGCTTTCCACAGGTTTAGGAGTGTGTTTATGGGAATTTTTGACCATTCTTCTAGAAGCGCATTTGTGAGGTCAGGCACTGATGATGGATGAGAAGGCCTGGCTCTCAGTCTCCGCTCTAATTCATCCCAAAGCTGTTCTATCGGGTTGAGGTCAGGACTGTGTGCAGGCCAGTCAAGTTCCTCCACACCAAACTCGCTCATCATGTCTTTATGGACCAATGCTTTGTGCACTGGTCAGTCATGTTGGAACAGGAAGGGGCCGTCCCCAAACTGTTCCCACAAAGTTGGGAGCATGAAATTGTCCAAAATGTCTTGGTATGCTGAAGCATTAAGAGTTCCTTTCACTGGAACTAAAAGGCCAAGTCCAACCCCTGAAAAACAACCCCACACCATAACCCCCCCTCCACCAAACTTTACACTTGGCACAATGCAGTCAGGCGAGTACTGTTCTCTTGGCAAACGCCAAACCCAGACTCATCCATCAGATTACCAGACAGAGAAGCGTGATTGGGCACTCCAGAGAACACGTTTCCACTATTCTAGAATCCAGTGGTGGCGTGCTTTACCCCACTGCATCCCACGCTTTGCATTGCACTTGCTGATTTAAGGCTTAGATGAGCTGCTTCACCCATTCCATGAAGCTCTACACACTGTTCTTGAGCTAATCTGAAGGCCACACAAAGTTTGTAGGTCTGTAGCTATTGACTCTGCAGAAAGTTGGCGACTTATGGCATGCGCTGACCCCGCTCTGTGATTTTCCGTGGCCTACCACTTCATGGCTGAGTTGCTTTTGCTCCCAATTGCTTCCACTTTGTTATAATACCACTAACAATTGAGCGTGGAATATTTAGTAGTGAGGAAATGTCACGAATGGACTTATTGCACAGATCACCGATCACAGTACCACACTTGAGTTCACTGAGCTCCTGAGAGCGACCCATTCTCTCATAAATGTTTGTAGAAGCGTCTGCAGGCCTAGTGCTTGATTTATACATCTGTGGTGATTGGTGTCCCAATATGTTTGGCAATATATATGAAAATATAAAAATAAAAGGCAATACAACGATTGATACTAAACTTTTTTTTTTAATATACATATACAATATATACATACACTGAGTATTTACATTAATTATTTAGTATTTAAATTTTACCTCATCATGCCTACATGTCAACACAGGTAAAAAGTGGCACAGGTTACCCCACGCTCCTCATTCGTTAATTGCTGTAAGTCGATCAGCTAGTCAATCTATCTTTTCCAGATATCATCTCCACATCCCATCAATTCCATACTCAACTGAATGAGTCAGTTACACAAATGTTAGGGTCTTTTGAGGTTACTCAAATTTTCCAATTGTTTTCCTCCCACCAGAAAACAGCAGTGAACTTCTCTTCAACTGTTTCTGTGCTCATTCATTGTAAATACAAGTTCCAAGAGAAGCAAAAACAGTTAGTAAGGAATGAAGTTCATCATGTGCACTAGGATCCAAGCAGCGTGTGTGTGCCGAACCTATCTAGTTACAGTACACGGGTCTGTCATTTTCACAAGGGCCCAAGGCCATAACAATGGCAAAGATCCTCGAGTATTCAGCCAGGAAAGAACAACTGAAGTAGGCTTTCAGAGTAAACCTCCATTACTCACACACTAGAGTGACAGAGACAATGCAACCTTACTGGACCTTCTCACGTGACTGGACCAATTACCGCAGCAACAGTCCTGGACCTCAACAGGAGACTGCAGGGCCTCAGTGACCTGCTGCATTGCTCCCTGAAACATCTGTTTAAGCTCCACTGCTTGGCTCTTCACTCATTTGAGTGCATTTGAAGGTCCACGGGCCCGGAAACATCCCTTTACTTGTAAACATTTGGTGGAAAACTCTGCTGTGAGACAACACCAAGGTCGGTAATTATCAGTTATTGTGTGCAGCTGGTTTACTCCATGTTCACATCCACTCGAAAATCACAGAGCGACGTATTGCAGGAAAACTAAAGGTCATCGTTCAATCCTCTGAGTCACATTTCATTTTTTTGTCAGCAAATAATGTCGTCCTTAAGGCATTACATTTATTTCCATTCATAAAATTCATGGAGTGTCTGTGGCTTCTTGGCCCTTTTCACAAATACAACACACTTTAGTGTCCCATGACAATTTAAGTAATAGAGGCACAAATCAGATGTTTTTTGTTAGAACTATTACATATCAAACATAAAATGAAACAGGAAAAGAAGCGGTTACACTTTATTTTAAGGTGTCCTTTTTACAGTGCAATTATACGTTTAAATACTGAGTGATAATAATTAACTACATGTACATGTACTATAGAGTTAGGATTTGGTTTAGGGTCAGTTGCATTTAATTACGCATAATTTACTGTCATTATAGTAACTACATGTAACATGCGTAAAAAGGACACTGTAAAATTAAGTGATACCAAATAAATCTCTGGTGTCCCCTGAATGTGTCTGAAGTTTCAACTCAAAATACCCCCCTGAGCATTTATTATAGCTTGTCAAATTTGCCCCTATTTGGGTGTGAGCAAAAACATGCAGTTTTTGTGTCGGTCCCTTTAAATGCAAATGAGCTTCTGCTCCCCCAGCGGCTCCTTTACATGAGCTTCGGATACAACGTCAACAACAAAACGATTCTCACTCAGCCAAAATGTCAGAAATAACCAGTCAGTTGTGGAGTTCAGGAGTTCAGGAGTCGGACACAGATGGAAAGACTCAGGAAGAGGTTGCGACTTTTAGACTGCACCTGGACGTCTCTGAATGGTTAGTGGATGTTACGTTGATTCAACTCATTGACTAGCATGTACCGTCATGTTAATCTATAAATTGTTGTTTAACTTGTATAGGTGCTCGTGTGGGAACGTAACACGTCATCACTCGGCTACACGACGCATAATGTTTATGAATCACGTAGACAGTGAGCATTTTCGCGATAAAACTAACGACATAGCTCTAGTCTCTGTGAATACAGTCAGAGACTATGGTAACTTTAGCCATACAGCATTCTAGAAAGCTCATTCAGAAAGGAAATTTGCAAACATTCACAAAATATGAAGTGCCATCCTTGTTCTGGATCAGGGCTGTGCGATATTGAAGAAAAATGCGATATGCGATATCCTTGTTAAATAATGCGATATTCGATATGCGATACGATATTGCTTTAAAGGGTTAGTTCACCCAAAAATGAAAATTCTGTCATTAATTACTTACCCTCATGTCGTTCGACACCCGTCAGACCTCCGTTCATCTTCGGAACAGAAATTAAGATATTTTAGTTGAAATCTGATGCCTCTGAAAGTCCTCCATTGGCACAATGGCACGGTTCACTCTCAAGACCCTTAAAAGGCACTAAAGACGTCGTTACAAAGTCCATCTCACTACAGTGGTTCTAAAATAACTTTATGAATCGGCGACAATAGTTTTTGTGCGCAAAAAAACCCTAAATAACGACTTACATAGTGATGACGATTTCAAAACAAAGCATCATGAAGCTTCGAAGCGTTATGAATCAGTGAGTCGATTCAGCGGTTTGAATCGCCAAATTTCAGCAGTTTGGCGGTTTGACAAGCGATCCAAATCATCATTCGGCTCAGTGATTCATAACGCTTCGAAGCTTCAAAAACTATTGTCGCCGATTCATAAAGTTATTTTAGAACCACTGTAGTGAGATGGACTTTGTAACAACGTCTTTAGTACCTTTTAAGGGTCTTGAGACTGTAGAGTACCATTGAGCCAATGGAGGACTTTCAGAGGCATCAGATTTCAACTAAAATATCTTAATTTCTGTTCCGAAGATGAACGGAGGTCTGACGGGTGTCGAACGATATGAGGGTAAGTAATTAATGACAGAATTTTCATTTTTGGGTGAACTAACCCTTTAAGTGTGTAAAATCTATGTCTTTCCCCAACTGATATCTTTCACTTAAAGCATAACCGACTGTGTTTACATGAATACTCATCAAGACAGCCGTTTTGACATAACTGTGTGTGTATTTGACATTTCGAGTGTGTAACAAGACACAAAAAAAAGAACGGCTTGTGCGCACGTTTCGGTGTGTGTGTCAGACAGCGCGAGACTGCAAGGAGTTGTTTTTCGCAAGTTATTGCTTTTAATAACTCTTTTTAACGTCAAGCAAGTCACATAAGTAACAGTCGCGTGCTCAGTCTATTCTCAGCTATATGCATCGACCTAAAACATACACTTTTCACAATGTTGAAGTAGCCTATTAAAATCATTCAGATATGCGATATGCATATTGCAATATGTACATTTGCGATATCTCAATACTTTCGATATATTGCGCAGCCCTATTCTGGATATGAAGTTAGAGCACAAAGTCTTGGTTTTGACCCATCCTTCAGAAACAAGTTGGTAAAGCAGTAATGCGTAAAATGATTTGTGCAAATATATAGCATTTTACAGACCTTCTTCATCACATTTTCTTAAAAAATTAAATTTAACCACGGTGTCCTCAGTGGCTTGGATGCCGGGAGTCTATGGACACTCCATTACACCATGTCCCATGCGATAAAAGGCATCTTTTCCATGTTAATTTGAGCTTTTGCCCTAATCAGCCTATTTCTGCGACGTCGTGGCTGGAACAACAACACAAAACAATCTCAGGTAATGTTTATGTGCTTTATTTAATGTTAAAAGCGTGTAAGGTGACTTTGAATATTTAGTGCTCCCAGCTTTGTAACGTAGTCGTACTAAAAGCAACAATGGATAATTCCCCTCAGATCTTGAAATTAAACAAATGGAAATAAGAACGTTCAAACTGTGAACAAACAAGTATATTCTATAACAATGATTGTTTTAGTAACTCAGTATGTATTTCATTAATGTTTAAATGGTGTAAAATAAATGTGAATTTGATTATGTACTTATCCATTTCCTTGCGAATGCCATCAAGATTAATCTCTGGTGCCGTACACTTGCCGCGAGAGCCCGCCCACACGCTGTTCTGATTGGCTGTGGTTTTTGATCGATTTGTCGCATCTCGTAGTCGCGTTGCGTCTGGTGTGGACAGACAAGTTGCTTGTCGCTGGAATCTTATCGTGTCACGTGTAGTTAGGACACGGAGATATTGTAATACTCTAGCGCTGATACAGCGAGTAAACAGAAATGCCGTCTCTGTGCTTCTCACTCAGGGGTGTGTTATGCAAAAAGAGCAACTCATCAACAGTCATGGGCGGGGTTTCCCTACTCTTACGTTGGAGTAGGGGGAAATTTGGAACAGCATGCTTTGACAGATTGATAATGATTGATGGGGATTATAAAAAAAAAGGATTGGGTGGATTTTTACCATAATGCTGGTTGTTTACACACAATGTCGACACATCTGTGTTCACACCTTATAAATGTGAATTTTGCATAATATGTCCCCTTTAAAATCATGATTTTGGCCCATTCCATCTCACTGATCTTGACCTTTTTGACTGTAACCAACACCTAAAATCATACAACATTATTATGAAATTATGAAAATATATATATTGTTTAAAAAAAAACAATGAACTAGTTTCTCCTGCCGCAGACCCATTTAACTTTCTACAACATGCTGAGAAGAAAAGTACATCATCTCATTCCATATTCTCAATTTTTATAAATATCATGGTGTCAACTGTATTCAAGCTCAACCATTCAACCGTTACCCAAGATATTGTAAAAACAATTATTAAACAAAGAATTCATTAGTAAATACAAGTCCAATGTTTGGTGCCGAACTACCAAGAATTAAGTGACGCCTTAATTTAGGCTAAATTTGCATCTCTGTTACTTGCTACTTGTCTATTTAGTCTTGATGTTTAATTCATTTGTACACAGCAAATTTTGACCAAAATTTGGGACAAAAAATTGCAAACCTAAATTTAATTTAATTTTTATTAGACCAAGTGTGGTTTATGGTTTTCTGGAGGAAGAAAAAGAAGTAAGACATATTTTGTACCCTACATGTGCAATGTTTTTTTTTTATCATGCATAAGGCAAAGAATTGATAAAGTTGAATGATACTGAATGAAGCTATTCAGCACGGTTTAGCAGTCATGTAGTTCTATAGTGTTGAAAAAAAGGAAGACGAAGAACAGAGCATTTTCAAAGAAATGTTTCAAAAATTTTTAAAAGATGATAGCTTGACCTCATAAGTCACAACAACCTGGAGATCAGGGCGGTGTGGATTTCACTCCGAGCCCTGCATGGATTGTTGGAATAAACTCCGGTTTAGACTGATTATGCAGTTCAAACAAGATTCAGATAAACAGGGCTTCATTCACACATGCACACACTCAAACACAACAATAACATCCAGTTATTCAGTCCGACTTGGAAGCTCAAAAAAGGAGTTGACTCTTCTCCAGAAATTCTTCTCCTTCCTTTTTTTCATCCGTGTGAATACTCAGCATTCAACCACGCTCACATCTGGGAGCCATTTTGTCCAAGTCCAACATCTGTGCCTGGCACCTGATACGACAGGAATGATGCTCTGGAAATATCCAATATTAATATTAATATTTCACCGGACTTAATCCAGGTGTGTGGCTCAGCGGCGAAACGGGCGATAACCTGCACATTTTTGCTACATTCAGACAGCAATCGGGGACCTAGACTGACGGCCAATAGCTCCAGACCAAAACATAACCCGACTTTCACGGATGTGAGTTTTGAAAATGAAGTATGAGCAACCTGACACTGCGTGCCTGGGGAACATAGAGGAACAAGACGATGAACGTCAAGCAAACGTCACTGGAAACTGGAAATGGGGCCAATAACGATCGTGAAAAAAAAGTTCAAATGGTTCAGTTCTTCACTTGTTTGATGACAGAGATCTAAAAGAAAAGGTCCGTCAAAAAAAATCCACAGACAGTCTGAGACGCCTAACGACACTTTGGCTATTCATTTTCCCCCAACGTTCAATGGGCTATAGATTAAGCTGTAGTCATTTGACTAAAACCCAAACATGCTTCAAAGGACCAATGGAAGATGAAAATAATGAGGCTCGACCAGAAGTTCTCAACCGTGCATGCCAGGATAATTTCTTCAATACTCAAAAACCGACTTCAAATCCCATTTGGAAGAGAAAGATCTGTGCGGGTTATTAGTTTCCATTGATGTAGAACATTGTTTATTTGTGTATCACAATCAAGTGAGAACTGCGTAAGAGCGCCTGCGAGCGTTTAAATGTTCACAGTTGTCGAAATTACATTCAAATACAAACATTCCCAGCAGGCTTCGGGGAGGCCGACGTGACTGATAGTTGAGAAAACTTGAATAATGCTTGTGCTAACTTCTCTAGCTTCACAAGAGGAAAACGACAAGAGAAACAGGAAGAGTTTAAGTTATGCACGAAGAAGGAAGAACACTGAATTATAGCGTTTCAACAGGCCAAAGTTATGGATGAAGGTCACCCCGAAAAACGGCAGATTTATCGACCGGGTTTAGTATCCATCTCAGTTCAGAAGTGAAGATCCCCTACATCAGTTCATCAGGTCAAATGACCCCGTGCTTCCTATGGAAGCGCTACATGAGTTTCATTGACCGCCCTACCCATATTCCATCTGCTTTCCTCATTTGTCTAGTCGTAGCGCCCCTCCTTGTCCACTAAGTCTTAATATCACCCACTCTATCTTGCTATAATACTAACCTCCCCGTCCATATCCTCCCCATCTGGTTTTCTGTCTTGTACATGTGCAGCTGTCCCTTCTCCTGAATCATCTCCTTAGCTCGCTCTTCACGTCTGTCGGCTAATTTCCTCTGTGCCCTTGCAGCTACTGCTGATTTCTCCAGTGAACGCTGGATGTTTTTGGTTTCGCCGTTCGGTCAAAAGGAGCAATGGCTAACAGATTTGTGTTGTCCTCTGACAGATATGATCTCCAGATGGAATCATCAGCTTCGGCTGTCAAAAGTTCACCAGAACGCAATCGCGCTGGCTGTTTCTCGTGAAACTTAAGACGATAAGGACGCAGGATGTCCAATATGTCTTCAAATGGACAAATTGCTCGCAAGTCATTGGAGATGATGGAGATCTCAAATCAGATTTACAGTTATTAAAATAAATAAAAAACTGAATGCTGAGATTATTTTAGTGTTAGGCAACTCAATAATTATTCAAATATGTCATCAAATTTTATTACATTATTGTTATACCATTGATATTGATGATCATGATTGGTTGCTTTTAACTGGAAGGTAAGTTCAAATCCCACGAGAGTTGTTAAAATGATTCCAATTGTGCTGTTAAAAAAGGCACTTAACCTCATGCTACTCCAGGGGGAATGACCTTGGTATACTGTAAGAGCATCTGTCAAATAGCAAAGAAGTACACTGACAATGATTGACAACTTAAATGGTGCAATAACTGTATGGGATCAGGTTGGTCTGCATGTCAAAACACACATAAAGCTGTTTTGACATAGTTCAGCGTAGAGCTGTGGCACATTGATTAAAGGTATACTGTACATGTTTTACAATGATTACACACATTTGTAGATCACTGTATATACATATTTTTTGTTGACTAAAATAAAGGCAGACATGGAAAGAAAATCTGCTTTCCCAAAATAGCACAAGACATTATCATAGTATCAGGCTACAATATTTTATTGATTTCAAACAATGAGGATGGCATTAATGTTTAAATTAATAATTAAGTGATTCTACAACTACAGTCCCTTTTGGGGTATAGATACTTATACATACACTATATTGCCAAAAGTTTTGGGACGCCTGCCTTTACATGCACATGAACTTTAATGACATCCCATTCTTAATCTGTAGGGTTTAATATGGACCCTTTGCAGCTATAACAGCTTCAGCTCTTCTGGGAAGGCTTTCCACAGGTTTAGGAGTGTGTTTATGGGAATTTTTGACCGTTCTTCTAGAAGCGCATTTGTGAGGTCAGGCACTGATGATGGATGAGAAGGCCTGGCTCTCAGTCTCCGCTCTAATTCATCCCAAAGCTGTTCTATCGGGTTGAGGTCAGGCCAGTCAAGTTCCTCCACACCAAACTCGCTCATCCATGTCTTTATTGACCGACGCTTTGTGCACTGGTCATGTTGGAACAGGAAGGGGCTGTCCCTAAACTGTTCCTATAAAGTTGGGAGCATGAAATTGTCCAAAATGTCTTGGTATGCTGAAGCATTAAGAGTTCCTCACACTGGAACTAAGGGGCCAAACCCAACCCCTGAAAAACAACCCCACACCACAATCCCCCCTCCACCAAACTTTACACTTGGCACAATGCAGTCAGGCAAGTACCGTTCTCCAGGCAACCGCAAAACCCAGACTCGTCCATCGGATTGCCAGACAGAGAAGCGTGATTGGCCACTCAAGAGAACACGTCTCCACTGCTCTAGAGTCCAGTGGTGGCGTGCTTTACCCCACTGCATCCCACGCTTTGCATTGCACTTGCTGATTTAAGGCTTAGATGAGCTGCTTCACCCATTCCATGAAACTCTCTACACACTGTTCTTGAGCTAATCTGAAGGCCACACAAAGTTTGGAGGTCTGTAGCTATTGACTCTGCAGAAAGTTGGCGACTTCTGCGCACCTCAGCATGCGCTGACCCCGCTCTGTGATTTTACGTGGCCTATCACTTCCTGGCTGTGTTGCTGATGTTCCCAATTGCTTCAACTTTGTTATAATACCACTAACAGTTGAGCGTGGAATATTTAGTAGTGAGGAAATGTCACGAATGGACTTATTGCACAGATCACCGATCACAGTACCACACTTGAGTTCTCTGAGCTCCTGAGAGCGACCCATTCTCTCACTAATGTTTGTAGAAGCGTCTGCAGGCCTAGTGCCTGATTTATGGAACACCTGAATTCAATGATTTGGAGGGTGTCCCAATACTTTTGGCAATATAGTGTATATACAGCATATACATTTTGTATGATCACAATCAACCTTTCTTAGATTTTTTTTTTTATCATGCCATCATTTAGTTTTGTTACTTTTCAAATGTCTTTCGTACAGATTTGAGTTTTACCTAGATTAAAATCTTTTCACTCTTTATATTTTTGATGAAAATACGAGAATGTAGAAGTGATAGTGTAATATGATGAAAAAGTAATTTCAATATTTGTGAACCAGTCATGATACACAAATTATGACTTCATTCATTTTCATTACAACCCAAAATTTTGCCTCAAAGTTCTCAGAAGTCAGGGAGATATGCATGAAGTATAGGACACATGTAAGATTTGTAAAAGGCTATGAAATTAGCATTATCAAGACAAAGTATTTGGCCTTTTTATTCAAAAATTTTTTCAAAGTCACCATGAAATCATGACCATGAAATCATGACAATTCCTATTATTTATGGAATTTGATTTATTATAGATTATTTAACCACGCACCCAAGTTTTTTTTAATTCATGTTCCTCAATCTTTAATCAAAATAACTTCCCCTCTATCTCTTGCATCAACATCTCTTCTCTGATGATGTGTTTACTGGCGTGAGGGCTTACTCACATAAGATCCACCAATAGCAAACCATAACCAATCAATTAACCAGGGTACATATTGCGATATAGCGGGTGAATTATATATATGATGTATATTACAATGTTATGATCCACTATATGTCTTTCTCCACTAACCAAGTTGTTCAAAGCGTTTCCAAGGATGCTGATTTTTAGAAAGCAGTTGTCTGACTTTGAATGGTTTGTGTAAAATAGCAACACATTATTAGTTGTTTGATAACATAGTCAAGCCAAAGGCTAATCATATTTCACCATTATGTGTCCGATGTTGAGAGAAATACATAAAATGCATTACCATTCTGATACATCGATTTGTAGACAAGCCTATATAATTCACTCTTCCTCTTCTTCTTCTGAATCAGTTTCTGGTTCAAACATACAGTATTTGGCTGAATTAAACCAATATTTCCACTTGCCACTGTGCAGCATTTACTAAAGATGAGCGAGTGGATCAGGTAGTCCGAGCTGATGTGATTGAGGGGAGGCGGGGCTAATTTGCATATTCATAAGTTATTTTAAGGCCTGAAGAAATTATATTCACAGGAAAACATTTCTAAAAGTTTCAATGTACCTATAGATTATATAACCAGACAACATGCCAAAATTCTCAGATCAAAATATGCATCATCTACAGATAAAGATGTGAGAGTTTGTGTTGAGAGAAACGTGTATGCTCTTGTAAACATTTTTGTACATCTAACACATGGGATACATGTTCTCTTGTTGTTCCTTGGAAAACGACTGCCAAAACGATGAAATGCCTTCAATTAGGCAACTATGAATGACTAATATGTTTTTAAATTCTTTGAGTAAAAGTGTAGGGAAAGGCCAAATATAGCAAACCACATGGGAAAAATTCAATATTGATATCCTCACTGGGGGTTCAATGAGTGTTTCAAATCAACAAGGACAAAAAAAAATAGCTGTTAATTCTGATCATATGATGCGGTAGACGAGAGCCTCCGCAAGCTGATGGGATCTTTCAGTGCAAGCACTCTCTGTACCAACATGTGGTAGGAATTAAACATTAGTGTGTGTGTGTATGTGTGCAGGGAAACTTCTGCATCTTTGGTGTACAAAAACGGGTTCAAATTCCAGCAGTGTTAAATTCCTTGCTCTAGGGGCCTGTACATATGATAGTGTTTCACTTTTTCACTTTATTAGCTACTGATGTGGATCAAAGAAATGGTCTTGACTCTTGTTTTGCAACTAAGAGAGTTTTGCTGATCAGTGTTATCTCGGCAATAATAATGGACGCTTGTTTTCCACAACTGCATGAATGTTGTAGGTACTACTAGAGCATCTATTACACTTATTATTACCCAGGGGAGTAACTAAATAGCTAATAGGCAATGCTACTAACTTAACTACTGTACTTTTTGCAGTAGCATGACAACAGTTAAACTGTGCAAAACAATAATGTTTTTCCACTAAAAAGAGCTACTTTTCCCCATCAAGTAGCGATAGATGAGACAAAAACAAAACATTCTAACTTCCATTTGTTCCATTTGTTAACTTTAGTTATTATGAACTAAAAATGAAAACAATATTTCTAAAGCATTTATAAATCTTAATGTTTCAACGTTTACTAATGCTTTGTTAAAAAAAGGTACTTTTCCCCATCAAGTAGCGATAGATGAGACAAAAACAAAACATTCTAACTTAAATTTAGTATTTGAAAATGTGATTTTGCAATAAGTTCAGACAATTCATGCAAATTAACCGGATGGATGGATGGATGGATAAAAAATTAGTAACATTTTAAAATAAGGTTCCATTTGTTAACTTTAGTTATTATGAACTAAAAATGAAAACATTTTTCTAAAGCATTTATAATTCTTAATGTTTCAACGTTTACTAATGCATTATTAAAATCTAAAGTTGTATCTGTTAATATTATTTAATAGATCTAAGTTTACATGAACTAACAATTAAACTTTTTTTTGAACTAGCACTAACAAAGATTAACAAACACTAATATATTACTCATTGTTAGTTAATATCAGTTAATGCATAATTAATGTAACATTAACTAATGCAACCTTATTGTAAAGTATAACCAAAAAAATATTATTTTATTCTATTATCTATTATCATTTTATGCCCTAATTTACTTTTTTTTTTAAACTAAGAGTATATAATGCACAACCCCAAATCAGAAAAAGTTGTGACAGTATGGAAAACGCAAAAAAAAAAAAAAAAACTTTGACTTGTATTTCATTGCAGACAATATGAACACAAAATATTTCATGTTTTGTCTGGTCAACTTCATGTCATTTGTAAATATGCATCCTTTCCTGTCATTCAGACCTGCAACACATTTCAAAAAAAGTTGGGACAGGAGCAATTTAGGGCTAGTAATGAGGTAAAATGGTTAAATAATGATGTGATTTGAAACAGGTGATGTCAACAGGTGATTGTGATTATGATTTGGTACAAAAGCAGCATCCAAGAAAGGTCTAATCCTTTAGGAGCAAAGATGGGCCGAGGATCGCCAGTTTGCCAACAAATACGTGAGAAAATAATTGAAATGTTTAAAAACAATGTTTCTCAAAGAAAGATAGGAAGAGATTTGGATATTTCACATTCAACAGTGCATAACATAATCAAAAGATTCAAGGAATCTGGAGGAATTTCAGTGCGTAAAGGACAAAGGCGCAAGCCTAAGCTGAACAACCGTGATCTCCGATCCCTCAGGCGGCACTGCATCAAGAATCGTCATTCATCTATAAGTGATATCACCACATGGGCTCAGGACTACTTTGGCAAACCTTTGTCAAGTACCACAATACGTAGTTACATCCACAAATGCCAGTTAAAACTGTACTGTGCCAAAAGGAAGCCCTATGTTAACAGTGTCCAGAAGCGGCGTCGACTTCTCTGGGCTCGGAGGCATCTGGGATGGACCATCACACAGTGGAAACGTGTACTGTGGTCAGATGAATCAGTATTTCAGGTATTTTTTGGGAGGAATGGACGCCATGTGCTCCGGACCAAAGAAGAAAAGGATCATCCAGACTGTTACCAGCAACAAGTCCAAAAGCCAGGGTCTGTCATGGTATGGGGTTGTGTCAGTGCCCGTGGCGAAGGTAACTTGCACTTGTGTGAAGGCACCATTAATGCTGAAAAGTACACAGAGATTTTGGAGCATAATATGCTGCCTTCAAGAAGACATCTTTTCCAGGGACGTCCATGCATATTTCAACAAGACAATGCAAAACCACATTCTGCACACATTACAAAGTCCTGGCTGCGGAGGAAGAGGGTTCGGGTACTTGACTGGCCTGCCTGCAGTCCCGACCTGTCTCCAATAGAGAATGTGATGCGACAACCCCGTACTGTTGCCCACCTTAAGACTTGTTTGCAGGAAGAATGGGACAAAATTACACCTGAAACACTTCATCACTTGGTGTCTTCAGTCCCTAAACGTCTTTTACGTGTTGTGAAAAGGAATGGCAACATTACAAAGTGGTAAATGCTTTACTGTCCCAACTTTTTTTGAAATGTGTTGCAGGTCTGAATGACAGGAAAGGATGCATATTTACAAATGACATGAAGTTGACCAGACAAAACATGAAATATTGTGTGTTCATATTGTCTGCAATGAAATACAAGTCAAAGTAAATTTAGAAATCACTTCTTTTTTTTTTTTTTTTACGTTTTCCATACTGTCCCAACTTTTTCTGATTTGGGTTGTATCTTTATATACAATATGTACACACACACACACACACACACACACACACACACACACACACACACACACACACACACACACACACACACACACACACACACACACACACACACACACATGTAATATATATATATATATATATATATATATATACACAGTATATATAATATTATATATTATATACATTTAAATTATTTAAAATGTATAAATTATGTTCTTACTTTTTCATTATATGTTTTCTTGTAATCTTATGTTGTAGAAGCAGCAAAACAGCAATGTCAACATGGACAGGTTAGCCTTGACAACTAGAATATTAAAGGGTTCAGATCTGACTCCTGCTGCGTTTGTGCTGTGACTCTCGTTCGGCTCACGCTGTATTGAGCAGACACGTTCAGTTTTTAATTGCAGTGTCTGTTCTCTAACTGAACTAAATTATTTTATTACTATAAAAATCAAAAAGTGGTGCCCCGGTGGGCAAGTGATGTAACCGGTAGGCGTGGCTTGGGAGTGGCCTCGTAGGGCAGCGAAGCAAGTGCATTCTGGGAGTTGTTGTCTTTCATCCATATGAGCCAAAAATACAGTTTTTTTTTTCTGGTTTTTCTCGGTCTAGAAGGCACCAACTTCTAAAATAATTTCACATTTTTACTACATAAATGACCCAGATTTAAATACACATGCATCTTTCCAGCGCTGAAGTACCCCTTTAATACATTTCCTTTTCTACAATAAACACTTGTTTGTACCGATTTGAGTCGCCACTTTAGGTCCAATGTAAAATCCGGGTCCTGAAGCAAAACCCCTGCTTTAAATGAGTTTCAGAGCAGCTTCCCCAACACTGATGTGACCTCAAACTAACCTGAGGGTTGGCGAACACCTGCTGAATGTTGTTGATAGGGCCACAGGGGACACCGGTGCCTTCGAACCGCCTCAACCACTCTCCAGTCGTCTCCTCCATGAACCTGAGGGAGGACAGAGGCATGAATGAAGGTTTGAAAAGGGACAGAAGGGAGGGGTGCTGGAAAATGCCACGGACACGATAACATGAGCTGAAATGCAAGTCATATGTGGCCACTTCCTCTCTCTGTCCCTTCAGGACAACAGCACTGTGTAAAACCACCAACACTCTTTGAAAGATTTCATTTAATATGCCCAGTATAATTAAAGTTAATCCAGGCTTCTTTTTCCTAGCAATATGTAAACATATAAGGTTTCTTATATTGTAAACATTCTCTCACAAGGCACGTCTTGGCCTTCAGTGACTGACGCTGATTCACCCTGTCAGAATGTGCCATTTGAATTTTGTACCGACTTTCTAAGGCATTTCTGTTCACAACAATCCCATTGTTGTCAAAAGTATTAAGGATAGCTTGAGGGTGTGCGAGCAATGTTTCAATGCCAACAACCATTCATTTGGCTTCTTAATAGAACGCGTTAGCAAAATGCATCGGGCGGGCCATGGCAGACAGGAAAGTAGCAGAGAGAAAGGAACATTTCTGGTTTGTTACTCTGCAGATCCACAGCTATTTCTCCAGCATATAACCAAGAACGTTGTCAGCGTCAAATGTTTAAACATTTAAAGCCAATTAAATGATCGGTATTCCTCATTTTATTTTTGATTGAGAATGTAAAGCTACAACAGATTTTTAGTATATACGGATTTAAATTTGAGCCAATTTCTGAAATAAAGCTATCCTAATACTATAAATATAGCACATGAGGCTGCTTTTATGGTGCTTTTGCATCCTCAACAGCCCCTGTGCCAACAAAAACATAAAGCAAAGCAGGAAATGATATAGAGTGGACCCCTGGTGAGTGACCCCTTCTTCAAAAACCAATGAGGTTCATTCTCGTGTTACGCAGCACGTTTGAGCTTCAGCAAGAACCAATGAGGTTCATTCTCGTGTTACGCAGCACGTTTGAGCTTCTGCAAGAACCAATGAGGTTCATTCGCGTGTTACGCAGCACATTTGAGCTTCTGCAAGAACCAATGAGGTTCATTCTTGTGTTACGCAGCACTTTGAGCTTCAGCAAGAACCAATGAGGTTCATTCTCGTGTTACGCAGCACGTTTGAGCTTCTGCAAGAACCAATGAGGTTCATTCGCGTGTTACGCAGCACATTTGAGCTTCTGCAAGAACCAATGAGGTTCATTCTTGTGTTACGCAGCACGTTTGAGCTTCTGCAAGAACCAATGAGGTTCATTCTCGCGTTACGCAGCACGTTTGAGCTTCTCAAGAACCAATGAGGTTCATTCTCGTGTTACGCAGCACGTTTGAGCTTCAGCAAGAACCAATGAGGTTCACTCTCGTGTTACGCAGCACGTTTGAGCTTCTCAAGAACCAATGAGGTTCACTCTCGTGTTACGCAGCACGTTTGAGCTTCTGCAAGAACCAATGAGGTTCATTCTCGCGTTACGCAGCATGTTTGAGCTTCTCAAGAACCAATGAGGTTCATTCTCGTGTTACGCAGCACGTTTGAGCTTCAGCAAGAACCAATGAGGTTCACTCTCGTGTTACGCAGCACGTTTGAGCTTCTCAAGAACCAATGATGTTCATTCTCGTGTTACGCAGCACGTTTGAGCTTCAGCAAGAACCAATGAGGTTCATTCTCGTGTTACGCAGCACGTTTGAGCTTCTGCAAGAACCAATGAGGTTCATTCTCGCGTTACGCAGCACGTTTGAGCTTCTCAAGAACCAATGAGGTTCATTCTCGTGTTACGCAGCACGTTTGAGCTTCAGCAAGAACCAATGAGGTTCACTCTCGTGTTACGCAGCACGTTTGAGCTTCTCAAGAACCAATGAGGTTCATTCTCGTGTTACGCAGCACGTTTGAGCTTCTCAAGAACCAATGAGGTTCATTCTTGTGTTACGCAGCACGTTTGAGCTTCTCAAGAACCAATGAGGTTCATTCTTGTGTTACGCAGCACGTTTGAGCTTCTCAAGAACCAATGAGGTTCATTCTTGTGTTACGCAGCACGTTTGAGCTTCTGCAAGAACCAATGAGGTTCATTCTTGTGTTACGCAGCACGTTTGAGCTTCTGCAAGAACCAATGAGGTTCATTCTTGTGTTACGCAGCACATTTGAGCTTCAGCAAGAACCAATGAGGTTCATTCTTGTGTTACGCAGCACGTTTGAGCTTCAGCAAGAACCAATGAGGTTCATTCTTGTGTTACGCAGCACGTTTGAGCTTCTCAAGAACCAATGAGGTTCATTCTCGTGTTACGCAGCACGTTTGAGCTTCTCAAGAACCAATGAGGTTCATTCTTGTGTTACGCAGCACGTTTGAGCTTCTCAAGAACCAATGAGGTTCATTCTTGTGTTACGCAGCACTTTGAGCTTCTCAAGAACCAATGAGGTTCATTCTTGTGTTACGCAGCACGTTTGAGCTTCTGCAAGAACCAATGAGGTTCATTCTTGTGTTACGCAGCACGTTTGAGCTTCTGCAAGAACCAATGAGGTTCATTCTTGTGTTACGCAGCACGTTTGAGCTTCTGCAAGAACCAATGAGGTTCATTCTTGTGTTACGCAGCACGTTTGAGCTTCAGCAAGAACCAATGAGGTTCATTCTCGTGTTACGCCTCACGTTTGAGCTTCTGCAAGAACCAATGAGGTTCATTCTCGTGTTACGCAGCACGTTTGAGCTTCAGCAAGAACCAATGAGGTTCATTCTCGTGTTACGCAGCACGTTTGAGCTTCTGCAAGAACCAATGAGGTTCATTCTTGTGTTACGCAGCACGTTTGAGCTTCTCAAGAACCAATGAGGTTCATTCTTGTGTTACGCAGCACGTTTGAGCTTCTCAAGAACCAATGAGGTTCATTCTTGTGTTACGCAGCACGTTTGAGCTTCTCAAGAACCAATGAGGTTCATTCTTGTGTTACGCAGCACGTTTGAGCTTCTCAAGAACCAATGAGGTTAATTCTTGTGTTACGCAGTACGTTTGAGCTTCTGCAAGAACCAATGAGGTTCATTCTTGTGTTACGCAGCACGTTTGAGCTTCAGCAAGAACCAATGAGGTTCATTCTTGTGTTACGCAGCACGTTTGAGCTTCTGCAAGAACCAATGAGGTTCATTCTTGTGTTACGAGGCACGTTTGAGCTTCAGCAAGAACCAATGAGGTTCATTCTCGTGTTACGCAGCACGTTTGAGCTTCTGCAAGAACCAATGAGGTTCATTCTCGTGTTACGCAGCACGTTTGAGCTTCTGCAAGAACCAATGAGGTTCATTCTTGTGTTACGCAGCACGTTTGAGCTTCAGCAAGAACCAATGAGGTTCAGTCTTGTGTTACGCAGCACGTTTGAGCTTCTCAAGAACCAATGAGGTTCATTCTCGTGTTACGCAGCACGTTTGAGCTTCAGCAAGAACCAATGAGGTTCATTCTTGTGTTACGCAGCACGTTTGAGCTTCTGCAAGAACCAATGAGGTTCATTCTTGTGTTACGCAGCACGTTTGAGCTTCAGCAAGAACCAATGAGGTTCATTCTTGTGTTACGCAGCACGTTTGAGCTTCTGCAAGAACCAATGAGGTTCATTCTTGTGTTACGCAGCACATTTGAGCTTCAGCAAGAACCAATGAGGTTCATTCTTGTGTTACGCAGCACGTTTGAGCTTCAGCAAGAACCAATGAGGTTCATTCTTGTGTTACGCAGCACGTTTGAGCTTCTCAAGAACCAATGAGGTTCATTCTCGTGTTACGCAGCACGTTTGAGCTTCTCAAGAACCAATGAGGTTCATTCTTGTGTTACGCAGCACGTTTGAGCTTCTCAAGAACCAATGAGGTTCATTCTTGTGTTACGCAGCACTTTGAGCTTCTCAAGAACCAATGAGGTTCATTCTTGTGTTACGCAGCACGTTTGAGCTTCTGCAAGAACCAATGAGGTTCATTCTTGTGTTACGCAGCACGTTTGAGCTTCTGCAAGAACCAATGAGGTTCATTCTTGTGTTACGCAGCACGTTTGAGCTTCTGCAAGAACCAATGAGGTTCATTCTTGTGTTACGCAGCACGTTTGAGCTTCAGCAAGAACCAATGAGGTTCATTCTCGTGTTACGCCTCACGTTTGAGCTTCTGCAAGAACCAATGAGGTTCATTCTCGTGTTACGCAGCACGTTTGAGCTTCAGCAAGAACCAATGAGGTTCATTCTCGTGTTACGCAGCACGTTTGAGCTTCTGCAAGAACCAATGAGGTTCATTCTTGTGTTACGCAGCACGTTTGAGCTTCTCAAGAACCAATGAGGTTCATTCTTGTGTTACGCAGCACGTTTGAGCTTCTCAAGAACCAATGAGGTTCATTCTTGTGTTACGCAGCACGTTTGAGCTTCTCAAGAACCAATGAGGTTCATTCTTGTGTTACGCAGCACGTTTGAGCTTCTCAAGAACCAATGAGGTTAATTCTTGTGTTACGCAGTACGTTTGAGCTTCTGCAAGAACCAATGAGGTTCATTCTTGTGTTACGCAGCACGTTTGAGCTTCAGCAAGAACCAATGAGGTTCATTCTTGTGTTACGCAGCACGTTTGAGCTTCTGCAAGAACCAATGAGGTTCATTCTTGTGTTACGAGGCACGTTTGAGCTTCAGCAAGAACCAATGAGGTTCATTCTCGTGTTACGCAGCACGTTTGAGCTTCTGCAAGAACCAATGAGGTTCATTCTCGTGTTACGCAGCACGTTTGAGCTTCTGCAAGAACCAATGAGGTTCATTCTTGTGTTACGCAGCACGTTTGAGCTTCAGCAAGAACCAATGAGGTTCAGTCTTGTGTTACGCAGCACGTTTGAGCTTCTCAAGAACCAATGAGGTTCATTCTCGTGTTACGCAGCACGTTTGAGCTTCAGCAAGAACCAATGAGGTTCATTCTTGTGTTACGCAGCACGTTTGAGCTTCTGCAAGAACCAATGAGGTTCATTCTTGTGTTACGCAGCACGTTTGAGCTTCAGCAAGAACCAATGAGGTTCATTCTTGTGTTACGCAGCACGTTTGAGCTTCTCAAGAACCAATGAGGTTCATTCTTGTGTTACGCAGCACGTTTGAGCTTCAGCAAGAACCAATGAGGTTCATTCTTGCGTTACGCAAAACGTTTGAGCTTCAGCAAGAACCAATGAGGTTCATTCTCGTGTTACGCAGCACGTTTGAGCTTCTGCAAGAACCAATGAGGTTCATTCTTGTGTTACGCAGCACGTTTGAGCTTCAGCAAGAACCAATGAGGTTCATTCTTGTGTTACGCAGCACGTTTGAGCTTCTCAAGAACCAATGAGGTTCATTCTTGTGTTACGCAGCACGTTTGAGCTTCAGCAAGAACCAATGAGGTTCATTCTTGCGTTACGCAAAACGTTTGAGCTTCAGCAAGAACCAATGAGGTTCATTCTTGTGTTACGCAGCACGTTTGAGCTTCTGCAAGAACCAATGAGGTTCATTCTTGTGTTACGCAGCACGTTTGAGCTTCTCAAGAACCAATGAGGTTCATTCTTGTGTTACGCAGCACGTTTGAGCTTCAGCAAGAACCAATGAGGTTCATTCTTGCGTTACGCAAAACGTTTGAGCTTCAGCAAGAACCAATGAGGTTCATTCTCGCGTTACGCAAAACATTTGAGCTTCAGCAAGAACCAATGAGGTTCATTCTTGTGTTACGCAGCACGTTTGAGCTTCAGCAAGAACCAATGAGGTTCATTCTTGCGTTACGCAAAACGTTTGAGCTTCAGCAAGAACCAATGAGGTTCATTCTCGCGTTACGCAAAACGTTTGAGCTTCAGCAAGAACCAATGAGGTTCATTCTCGCGTTACGCAAAACATTTGAGCTTCAGCAAGAACCAATGAGGTTCATTCTTGTGTTACGCAGCACGTTTGAGCTTCAGCAAGAACCAATGAGGTTCATTCTTGCGTTACGCAAAACGTTTGAGCTTCAGCAAGAACCAATGAGGTTCATTCTCGTGTTACGCAACACATTTGAGCTTGTATGGTTGAGCATCTGTTTATGTTCGCTGATCAATGTTTATAAGTGAATAAAACGCTTACCTTTCGGACAGAATTTGCAGCAGCTCTTTGCGGTGCTGAACTCTTAACTCGTTGCTTTTGTACTTCGGGCTGTCTGCCAGACTGTTCATGCTCAGGACCTTGGCAAACAGACACGTTCGATGACAGAACTGTTAGGAAATGTGAAGCCTTTTCCCATCAGTCAAAACAAATGCATATAGCTATAAAACATGACTGTGACTGAAATGTACAAATAAAGCTTGGTTAGATTTATTAATATGCATATTTGGAGTCAATAATAAAAGGTCTGCTTACTTTGCACACTTTCATAAATTGCTGGTCGTTTCCCGCTGCCACGACCAAATATCCATCTTTGGTCTTGAAACCCTGCAAACATAGAGATTTAATAAGTATACAGAACAGACTGCCAGATACACTGTGTAAGTAATAAAGAAAAACCTCACACACGAACTGGCATAAACAAAACGACAACATTGGAAACTTTGATATAATAAAATGTATAACTAGTGCAACAATATTTCATGAAAATCTGCATCTAACGTTTATTTTCTCCAAGGTTCTCCCACTTAAAGGAATAGTTCACCCAAAAATAAAAGCACAATCATTATTTTTTCATCCTCATGTTATTAAAAAACCCCAGTGAAGCATTGTCAATGCAATCGCAAAACCCCCAAGAAAATTAGCGTTCCCTCACAAAAACATTTGCATTCCGCCGAGAAACTTAGAGAACATTCAAGAGAACACAAAAGCATTGGGCCTCGTTCATGAAACACGAGCAGAACAAATTTGTGTGTAAATCGTTTGTAAAGCCGCTCTGACGTAAATTTTCGAATTCACGAAAATTTTCATATTTTCAAAATGTTAGAAATATACACCTGCTCCCTACCACATGTAAATGGTGTGTAAAACATTTGAACGTTCTGTGTTCTAGCTTAGGCAAACTGATGACATTGCATTTTGATGCGCTATGTACCATTAACACTTCAAAAGTTGATTTGCCCCGTTTTATTTTTACTGTACAACTTTGGGTAATATGCAGCGCTCGTCACTGTCACTTTTTGCCTGGCCGTCCAATCACAGTGGTGGAGGGGCGGGACAAATACTACACCGACCAATCATCCCACTTGTACACCATTGAACAATAATGGAGAAGTTAAAACTGCTTTTTACTGCATTTTCATATTCAGTAATATTCTTCAAAATGAGATGCTAGTAACACATTACTGCCATGGATATTCTGTATCATAGCAACCAAAGTATTTCACCTGGAAACACGCTGCGTGTGCAAAGAGCACCAGGCGTTTCTCAGCTGGCTAAAAATGCTTTGGTGGGCACACGATAATTGAATATTTATTGCTAGGCATAAGTGCAATTAGTCTCTTTAGCATTTATGCAAAATACTAGAGCCAAACCTGAGAAAGAAGTCCAGAAGATTCCACAACGTTCCTGAACACGTCATTTGCAGTTGTAACTCATGGGCGGGGATTATGCTAATTATGAACGAGCGAGCACAAGCTCCCTATTTACAAATGTTTGGAATTTATTAATATACACACGTTTAACTAATGAATCCGTGTTATACGAAACGTTTGTGATTCTGGAGAAGATTTTTCGTAAAGGTCTATTTTACATGCAAATTACATATATTTTATGTATACACTCACCTAAAGGATTATTAGGAACACCATACTAATACTGTGTTTGACCCCATTTCGCCTTCAGAACTGCCTTAATTCTACGTGGCATTGATTCAACAAGGTGCTGAAAGCATTCTTTAGAAATGTTGGCCCATATTGATAGGATAGCATCTTGCAGTTGATGGAGATTTGTGGGATGCACATCCAGGGCACGAAGCTCCCGTTCCACCACATCCCATAGATGCTCTATTGGGTTGAGATCTGGTGACTGTGGGGGCCATTTTAGTACAGTGAACTCATTGTCATTTTCAAGAAACCAATTTGAAATTATTCGAGCTTTGTGACATGGTGCATTATCCTGCTGGAAGTAGCCATCAGAGGATGGGGACATGGTGGTCATAAAGGAATGGACATGGTCAGACACAATGCTCAGGTAGGCCGTGGCATTTAAACGATGCCCAATTGGCACTAAGGGGCATAAAGTGTGCCAAGAAAACATCCCCCACACCATTACACCACCACCACCAGCCTGCACAGTGGTAACAAGGCATGATGGATCCATTTTCTCATTCTGTTTACACCAAATTCTGACTCTACCATCTGAATGTCTCAACAGAAAGCGAGACTCATCAGACCAGGCAACATTTTTCCAGTCTTCAACTGTCCAATTTTTATGAGCTTGTGCAAGTTGTAGCCTCTTTTTCCTATTTGTAGTGGAGATGAGTGGTACCCGGTGGGGTCTTCTGCTGTTGTAGTCCATCCGCCTCAAGCTTGTGCGTGTTGTGGCTTCACAAATGCTTTGCTGCATACCTCGGTTGTAACGAGTGGTTATTTCAGTCAAAGTTGCTCTTCTATCAGCTTGAATCAGTCTGCCCATTCTCCTCTGACCTCTAGCATCAACAAGGCATTTTCGCCCACAGGACTGCCGCATACTGGATGTTTTTCCCTTTTTACACCATTCTTTGTAAACCCTAGAAATGGTTGTGCGTGAAAATCCCAGTAATTGAGCAGATTGTGAAATACTCAGACCGGCCCGTCTGGCACCAACAACCATGCCACGCTCAAAATTGCTTAAATCACCTTTCTTTCCCATTCTGACATTCAGTTTGGAGTTCAGGAGATTGTCTTGACCAGGACCACACCCCTAAATGCATTGAAGCAACTGCCATGTGATTGGTTGATAAGAAAATTGCATTAATGAGAAATTGAACAAGTGTTCCTAATAATCCTTTAGGTGAGTGTAAATGTATACATATTTTTTTCCCACCACAATGTTCCTTTAGGGGTTCCGTAGATAATACTGTCAACAGCAAAAAAAAAAAAAATCACCATGTTTTTAAGAATGATATGTTATACATTTACATTTATTAATCAAAAGCGACTTACAAATTAAGAATACAGCAAGCGATTCATCTTGAAAGGGTTATATAAATCAAGGAAATGATAAATGAACAAACCCCTCTGTAAAAATCTTTGGAACAGATAGGAAAAACTGTCAAGTACTGCTGAGATTTCTGGCTCAGTGGAGAACAAAAAAACTAATTTTGTGAAAAAAGGCCTTTAAAGATACGTATTGTAATTGAAATCTACAGATAACGTGCAATAAAATGAACACTCAAATGTTTTCTGTCCACTAGTCTGGAAGAATTTATGGAAACCAAAATATCCCAAATTGATTACGGCATGAAAAATAAAGGTTTTGTCTTGCCTTAAGGGGAATATCGGAGACATTTCATGCTTCTCAATGACTTATACAATTGAAATCTTTGGGGGGGAATCAGAATATTCAATATGCACATTAGCGGTTTGATGGGAAATCTTTCAACAAAAGATCAGGCCCAAAAATTCTTCAGGTCGAACTTTGCGGGTCTGTGCTCCCAGCAGAGATGCCGATTCATCCTTTCCAGCGAACCCTACTCCAGGCTCAATGCCTGCTGGTAAAAGTCACATATTCAAATGAAAGCAGCCAAACCGAGGCTTCAAGCAAAAGCTTTTCGCAGCGCTAGGATAAACAGTAATCCACAAGAAAATAGCAACAAGACTGCCTAGAAACAGGAAACAGTCACAGACCCAAAACCAAGCGGCACCTCTGGGACGATCTTCTGATGCCACTGAAGCCACATTGAACGGGAATCAACCGGCTTACGTCCAGAATGTCAAACACAATGATTCCTCTCACAGATCATTCCCCTTTTTCATCTCGTGAAAGATAATACACCGGCCAGAGCATGCCGACAGGCCCAAAGTTCAACTAACGTGACCTTCTCAAATGCAATCCATCAGCTTCCATTGGACCAGACCATCTGCATGAGTAAATCAAGACATTGCTAATCGTATTTTGGCCACAGCAGCACACCTTAGAACAAAGCGTGCATTCATGGCCGCAGCCTCTCTTAGCACAAACGCTTTGCTCTATGTGTGTTTATTCTGGTGCCCCATGGCAGTACAATAGGTCGAATGAGAAACAAACTGCACAGACCACAGTTAATGAGACAGTGTTTTGACAAAATGTGACCCATCAGATTAAATGATTTCAAATGAATAAATCAAGCACAGGCCAAGAGGTCACATGCCTAGGGGAGTCCAGGAAACAGCAGGAAGGTAAATGCACACAGAGCAAACACACAAATGTGCTCAAACTTCATCTTAGTGTTAGTCGAGTTTGACTCATTCAGCAAGAGATCAAGCCAAAATTGTCCTGTTATTGGGATGTTTCCAAACTCGTGCAAAGCACCCTGGGGCTCGCTGGATGCCACTTGCATGTGCAAGGAGCTTCGTGACGTTCAATCTGACATCTTTTCCTGTTGTGTGCGGCTGGACGCAGTGTCCAAAATGAACACTCGCCAAGCTCCAAGTGCGATCAAAATTTGGAGCTTTGGCAAATCAATAAAACACTCGCCAGTTGGAAGGTAACTTAACATGTGGCCGCTCAAGACTTTAGACAACTTTTAACCCTCTGTGGTTTATCTAGGATGCCTACATTTTTTTCTCTCCAGGACTCTATGAGCCTGATTTACTAAACCGGGCAAATTAGCGTGAGAGCGCAATTCCATAAAAGCACCGATGGGAGTGGAAAGTTCTGCACGTGATCTACTGATGACGCACAAATTAAAGAATACAGACGCAGCCGGATCATTTCAATAATGACCAACACAATCTCCCAGTTAGTGTCTGGTTTGAGACCTGCTTTTTTTGGGGCGCAAACACCAGTAAATTGACGAGCGCAAACCTTAGTAAATCACCTTGCACGATTCATTTAAATACTCTCCTCCCATAAATTTTGCGCCTAGAAGGGAAACTCCTACAAATGCATATGCAATAAGGTCAGCCGCAGTAATAATTCTGTCCACGCCTTTTCAGCGCTAATTTATCACTGCGTGTCTTTAGTAAATGATGACAGAAGTTTTTTAATGTCAAAAGAGGGTCTGCATTGGTGCAAGCTGTTAGCAAATCTGGCCCTATGTGGCGACACACAGTGGGGTTTAAAATTTGTAATGTAATGTTTTGTTATAATCTTGTGTTACTCCTTAAAAAGTAACTAATTCAGTTACTTAGTTACTTTTTATGGAAAGTTATGAGTTACTTTTTCTCACCTGGGCTGAGCTTGCTTGTTTTTATAATAGGCTAAAAAAAAAAATTGGTAAATGTAGAGGCCCTTTCACTCAAAAAGTGAAATGAATAAGCCTCAGGCTGAAGGAAATGCAAAACCTTTCAGCTGTGCTGCCATTCTGGATCGCAGAAGAATAGGACACACGAGAAGAGAGTTCAACACTCTTACTTCAACAATTAAAGCAAAAAAAAATAAAAAATTAAACAAATGTGATGTTTACCGAAAGTCAATTTTGCTTATTACTATGGTAGAATTGGATAATTGAAGGTCATCACCAAGACATTGGTTAATAAAGTGAGATTAAATACATAAAGTGCTATATTTATGTTATTTATCATCATTGCAGGTTTGTGTAATATTCTGAGTTTCATTTAACAGTTTTTATTTATTTCGAGGGATACTGAATAGTGATGCACCGATCATGATTTTACATGGCCGATTCCGATGCCGATTTTTTTTCAAGAAAACTGTCTGATTCCGATACCGATTTCCGATTAAAAAATTTTTTTAATTACACAATAAAATAACTAAAGTATACATGAACAAGATGTTTATTTGGTATTTAACAGGCTAAATTGGCTTTTGGCTAGTGAAAACAAGTCCGCAATCTGAAATTAACGGGAAATTGAATTGGAAATTAAAAGGCTGAAAAGTGAAATTAAAGGCAACAACTGCATATTCTGCAATCCAAAAAAAGATGTTACTTAAATCAGCATTTGTTTTTAAATTCAGTGTAAAGAAAAAAAGTCTTTACCAGTGAAATTAAATAAAACCAAAGTATATAAATGTTCCAAAATGTTAAATCAAATAATGTTTAGTGCAACGAAAAAAACTAAGACGCTACAGCAGGTGCTTTTTAAATCAAATTAAGTCAGTGTAATTTTAAGGTAAAATAAAAATTATCATCCTATAGGCTACAGAACTGATAGTATTTCATTTCAAAAGTGCATGCATGTTCTTATTTAGGCTACAAAAATAAGTATTTCGGCTTTGTCACAAGTTTCGTTTTCATCCGATCCAACACGTGAGAAGCTGAGCTGAACAAACGCTCACTATCTGCGCTTGTGCAGGCGGAGAGGTAAGCTCGCGCAACTTCAGCTCGTGCAGGAAAGCGGCTCTTCATTCTCTTCAGCGTATCTCGTCTCTTCCCTCAGTTCTCCAGTTTCCGTTTGTAACACACAAGTGACATGTTCGCGAATGATTGCAATATAGGCGTATGTGCACGCGGGCGCACTTCCGGAAAAATCGGCAGAAAAATACAAAGAAAACTGTTCCGGTTTTTGCCTGGTCAACCGGTGCATCCCTAATACTGAATGCGTTTTTGTGCAAGTGAGATGAATAAATGCATGCTCACATGTTTACACAGCACACATAGGGATGTGACGGTGAGGCAATTTTCCCACCGGTTAATCGACGCGTGACAACACTGGTAATTCCAGTATCACCGGCGGGGGCTTTTAAATTTCTAATGCTAAACTAAAAGTAAAATGCGCACGGCATTCATAACGGAGCAGAGCAAAGCGAGTGTTTTCAATGAATTCCTATGGAAGTTAAGCTTCCATAGGCATGACACGCATCGTGAATGACAGTGAGGCCGTGCTCATCTTACTTTCGGTTTAGAATTTGCACCAATTCAGGGGTGGCAGTTGCTTGAATGGTGGGTTCATTAGCCTATTATTCTTAATGAAAAACACAACCACAAAACAGTACAATGTCAAACTCCCTTAAATAGGCGCTTTTGCATTTCGCTTTGAAACCAAATCTTCCGCGATCATCTTGTCTGTCAGCTCCTCACTCTCTCATGAATGAAATCTGACTCCTGCTGCGTTTGTGCTGTATTGAACAGACACTTTCAGTTTTTAATTGTAGTGTCTGTTCTCTAACTGAACTATATTATTTTATTACTATAAAAATCAAAACGGCAGTGGGAAAGGTGCCGCGGTGGGCAAGTGATGTAACCGGTGTTTCGCCTGAACCAAACTTTTTACTAAAAACCAAACGTTTTAAACGCTGCAAAAATAAGTTAGGCATCACAACCTTAAAATGTTCATTTTATGAAACGTATGAAAGATTTATTTTGTTAAACAGTGTTATTAAATTATTAGCATGTTTTTAACATTAAGTGAGTGTTAGATGATGACAAAGGTAACAAAAATGAGCACAATTATATCTCACAATTCTGCCTTAATATCTCACAATTCTGCCTTAATATCTCACAATTCTGAATTTATATCTCAATTCTGCCTAAATATATCATAATTCTGCCTTTATACCTCACAATTCTGCATTTATACCTCACAATTCTGACTTAATATCTCATAATTCTGCCTTAATATCTCACAATTCTGCCTTAATATCTCACAATTCTGAATTTATATCTCAATTCTGCCTAAATATATCATAATTCTGCCTTTATATCTCATAATTCTGCCTTAATACCTCACAATTCTGCCTTTATACCTCACAATTCTGCCTTTATACCTCACAATTCTGACCTTATACCTCACAATTCTGCCTTTATACCTCACAATTCTGCCTTTATACCTCACAATTCTGACCTTATACCTCACAATTCTGACCTTATACCTCACAATTCTGACTTTATACCTCACAATTCTGCCTTTATACCTCACAATTCTGACTTAATATCTCATAATTCTGCCTTTATACCTCACAATTCTGCCTTTATACCTCACAATTCTGACCTTATACCTCACAATTCTGCCTTTATACCTCACAATTCTGCCTTTATACCTCACAATTCTGACCTTATACCTCACAATTCTGCCTTTATACCTCACAATTCTGCCTTTATACCTCACAATTCTGACTTAATATCTCATAATTCTGCCTTTATACCTCATAATTCTGCCTTTATACCTCACAATTCTGCCTTTATACCTCACAATTCTGCCTTTATACCTCACAATTCTGACTTTATATCACACAATTCTGACTTTATATCTCACAATTCTGCCTTTATACCTCACATTTCTGCCTTTATACCTCACAATTCTTACTTTATATCACACAATTCTGACTTTATATCTCACAATTCTGCCTTTATACCTCACAATTCTGACTTTATACCTCACAATTCTGCCTTTATCTCACAATTCTGCCTTTATATCACACAATTCTGACTTTATACCTCACAATTCTGACTTTATCTCACAATTCTGACTTTATATCACATAATTCTGAGGGGAAAAGAGAAAAAAAAAGTCAGAATTGCGAGATTAAAAGTCACAATTACCTTTTTTTATTTTTTTATTCTGTGGCAGAAACAAGCTTCCATAGTATACTGTATACACAATTACATTTTCTGTTAACTTTTTAAGCATTGTGTCCTAAACATCTTTCAAATAGCTGAGAATGACGCTGTCTACTGCCTTTGGGCTGTTATTATAATGAGTCTGAGGTGGAGGGATGTGTAACTTTTGAGAAAAAGGATTAAGCATGAGACCGTGGTTCCAGTAAGGAGCCTTAAATTGTAATATCGTCCTGTTTTCAAGCTGTGTCCTGCTTACAAGTTGAGAGTTTGATTTGTTCCACTGAAGTTACATTTACCAAACTCAATTATCAACATCTGCAACACCTGCTACTAAAGGCAATGGTCTAATATTATACTGCAAATACTGATCTAAAAAAACAGGAATTACAGAATAGGAGACAAATATTGAGGGTCAATCTAAACTGACTTTACATATAATCATGTATAGCTGAGATGGCAAAATAAATAGGCTTTGGAAGTTTAAAAAAGAAAAGAAAACGCTTCCAATGTCTTTATGTGTCCAATCAAACGCTACAGTATTTTAGCACACATTTCACTGTTAATATGGCTAAAACTAGCTCAACACTTAGCCCAGTCTTTGATCGAAACAAAAATTAATAATTTTATTGTATATTTCATAGTTTGTTTCTACTGTGTTTTTGTTTCTACATCTACAATACTAGGTTGCAAAAGTGTCAAATTAATAGAAACTAAAAATCTTTTATCAGATAATATAGTTTATAATCTTCACAGTATAAATGTTTTTATATTTAAGAAATGGAATCCCTTGCAAGTGTATCAACATATTTTGGGAGCCCATGTCATCAAAAAGCTTGACAACCTCTGCTCTAGAATAGAGAAGAGAGTTTCGGTCCAACCCCTCCCTTGCTTTCCCAAAGAGATTCTCACATCAGAAAGGACAATTAGCACACCCTAATTGAGTCCCAATCTGAAAGTAACCTAATCAGTCAACATTCATTTTCAGTTTTGATTAAGTGCTGGCAGAGACCTGCAGCCTTCGTGTGACCCCGGGGAAATGGAGACATGAATAAAGTTCTCACGGAAGACAAAGCACTAAACAGTCTATGGTTTATTCATTACATTATTCATTATATCATATTATATAAATGGCCTATGAGATGAAACATGACATCCCAAACAAGTGTCCGTAGACTAGAACGAGAAGGTCTTTGATACGAATAGTCACCTAGCATTATCAAAAGAGATTGAGGCTCACTTTGGGGAAGCCAAGTTCCTCTGAGTGAATAAACATAGCCAACAATAAATGATTTAAAAAGACATAAACCATTTCCAGAATCTCAATGAAACACAGCCGTATTTTGTGTCACTGAGAGAAAATGGAAAGGGTGTCTTTTGTTAGAGCCGTGTATGAACACAGTAATTGTTTTAGGTTTTGGCTGCACCCCACGTCCATGTGGTTTCCTTTCAAGAACGTTCTCATTTTACATTAGCTAGCCTAACTATATGTGACTTAAGCTTATCTTGCAGCTCACAAATATCCATTAAGCCAATAAAACACAAGTATAATTGTAGTGCTAAACATTTATTGAGTTGAGAATATATGCTTCCTCTTCACCACTGTGCAAACAGTGTATTTTGCAGTTTGGATGCTGGTTTGATGGGAACTAGTACTGTATCATATTTGATATGCCAATTTCTAAGGCTCCTAAATGATCAACATGTTTGCTGAAAAACCTGTAGCACACAATCTACTGCAAGCCAACTTTTTTAGCAAGTAAAAGGCATTTATAATTGTAAAAAAAGTCCCCCTTCAGGCCGGGGTTCACATTTCTCTTTGCTGTGAAATCTTTAAAGCTTTTGATAAAGTAAACGTAAGAGTAACTTTTATATAGTTAGTGATATTTCAAGATGAACACTTACTGGACTGAAGCAACTTAGGCCCTGTTTACACTTGTTATTAAGAAGTGTTTTGATTGATCGGATCACAAGTGGACGATGCTAAGTACAGGTGTAAACCGGGTCTAAAAAGTTTTGAGCTTGTCCGCTTTCAACCACTTCCAGAGGTAGTCGAAAACGCATTTGACCGGATTGCTTTCGTAGTGTAAACGCTCATGTGGTCAAATGTGTTTGAACAACCGGAAAAGACCACCTACTCTCCGCCTACTGAAACATTATGGGAAGCATGCTAGCAAGACATGATTTAAACTTTGTCCCAAGTTTGGTTTGAGGACGAAAATTTACCAGGCACAAAGTTCTCTCACGATTCCTGATTTCTAACACACCACAGCATTCAGCTGGTCTTGCAGCGGTCAGAGCAGAAAGCTGCTGCTCTCTGTATGTTCCCTTTCAGTATTTTACCCGTACTGCGTCTTGCTAGACGCTATGGTGAAAACGCCTTTTCTCTGATAACTGAAGCCTTTTTTAATCATGGTTTGTGCTGTTTGTGCTTCCTATGGCGAGGAAGCCCGCCAGAGCCTGGCAAAGTGGGGTCTCAGACGATATAATTCTCCTTCAGCGACGACGACGATTCTCTTCGCTGAGACTACGAGACTTGAAGCCTCTACGCCGCCTTCTCATCGGCCCTGACTACAGTGGATGGTGCCCAGGAGGAGGGCTATGCCTCCCCCCACCCCACCATAGCTGTCAACATTGAACATTGAAAATAAGGGAGATTTCCCGGAATCCATCCACAAAATAAGGGATTTTTTTACACGATTCTTACCTACAAACTTAAAAAAAAGAGTCTAAAGAGTTTGTAACAACACAAAATATTTTGATTTTGGCCGTCAGCGTCCTGATCCATCATTGCACATCACACTCATCTACTATACTCTCCTTGAAGTTTACTTCCCGCTACTTTTTCCCTCTTCCTCCCAACCGCGGCTGCAACTGTCTTCTTCTTCTTCGATAGCAGCCTAAGCCAGTGTTTCCCAACCTTTTTTCAGTCATTTTATCATACGTTACGCTAGGGGTGTAACGGTACAGATTGCTCACGGTTCGGTTTGTATCACGGTTTAAGGTTCACCGTTTCGGTACGGTTCAGTATTTGCTATGTTCAGGGAAAAAAGGACTACTGTCAAATAAAAATAAAGAAAATAATAAGAACAAATCATTTAAATACAAGCAGCAGCACAAATAAATACTATTGAGCAAAGATACTAATAAAATAAACTATGCTTTCAGGTTTTTCAGGTACGTCTAACATTAGTTTTCAGGTACAGAAATTAATCAAATGTAAAATAACATTGCATATATGACTGTATAAATTAAAGATTAATCCTATTAAACTTACAAAAGTTATTCAATCAAGAGCAGTGAGTGATGCCTTTGTCTTTTGTTTGACATTAAACAGACAGCAGTAAAGGCTACTGCCCCTTTAAGACCTCGGATTTGCGTCGTCTTTTCTGGACTGTATAAAGCTTACTTAAGCCATATACAGGCTATGTCTGCTAGAATACTCATCAATATGTTGACATACTTTTTGCGTGAGTTTGTCCGTTCAAGAGCAAGACTTGAAAGAGAACTCAATATTTGCGCGCTGAGAGACATGTGCGCGCTCTCGGATGAGTGCACGGAAAATTTTCTCACAGTGCGCACGACTTCTCATTCGCGTCTTCTGGCACTAAACCAGATAGTTGCGTGTTCTGAGTTAACACAATCAGAACGTAAAAATACGGGATATTTTACGGGAAAATACTAAAACGGGAAGACAGCGGGAAAAGAGCTAAAATACGTGAGAAACCCGGAAAAAACGGGAGGGTTGACAGCTATGCACCCCACTGCCATTAGATGGAAAGCGAAAACCGCACATCCCTCCAAGGCGTGTCAAACAACGTCTGCCCTAGCTGGACGTGCCTACACCTCGGCTGGCCAGGCGGCCTCCTCACTCCATCTATGGCTGTTCTCCAGGTCTCCCAGGCCAAACTCCTCCGTGCCATGAACGAATCTGGACCCGACCCGACCACATTTAAGGAGCTGCGCAACGCAACACACCTGGTCCTGCGCGCTACCAAGGCAACGGCCTAGTGGTACTGGAGCGTCACTTATGGCTTAACTTAACTGAGATCAACGACGCTGACAAGACGGTTTTCCTCGACTCCCCCCGTCTGCCCCACTGGCCTCCTCGGTCCAGCGGTCGACGGATTCCCAGAATGCTTCTCTGCAGCACAGAAGTCGTCCCAGGCAATGCAAAACTTCCTGCTCAAGCGTTCCAGCTCTGCTGCTGCCACTCAGCCGGTCACACAGTCTGAGCCTCACCAGCGTTCTCGCTCTGCTAAGCGCTATCCTTTCCCGAAGTGCCAGGGACCCCAGCCCAAGATTGCGCTGGACCCCGCTCAGCAGAAGCTGTCCTGATCCTCCAGTGAGGAAGAGGAGAAGGCTAAGTCTTGCTACGGCCGGACCACTCCCCAAACAGCGTTCAGTTCCGGGTGCTGGAGGAAATGTGTTTATAGCAAGCACTGGGCCCGTTCAAGCACCCATTCCAACCGCAGTGATAGTGGACAAAATAAGACACAAACATACTCAAAAAGAGAGCTCTTTTCCTCTTCCACTCATTTCGAGCATCGGGTCCCCTCTCATCGGCCCGCTGCTCGAACTAATCCAACCTTAACACGGGCCAAAGCCTGGCATGCCATCTCCAGAGTGTCAGCATGGGTGATGGGGATCTTTTACAGCCGTTACTCCGGCCCATCCTCGACCTCAGGGTTCTGAATCGTGCCCTAATAAAGTGCTTGTTCAGAATGATTACCTTGAAACAGATCATCGCACATCAGTCCAGGGGACTGGTTCTTTTCTCTAGCTCACCCTTCGAGCCATTAAGTTCTGCTGATATCCGGCCCCTGTCACTCAAGACCATGCTGCTATTACCTTTAGCATCGGTCAAGCTAGTGGGAGACTTGCAGGCGCTCTCAGAAGTAAACAGGGCCTTGTTTACTTGATTAACCATAATTTTGTTAAAAAACTTTTTGGCCATATAAATATCAACAACTGCAGAAAACTGCATATTTTTGCTCAGTTTGGGCCTCTGAATAATATTGAGCTGTTTTTTTCTCCTCGAGTATGAGCTCCATATTCACACTATACGAGCCATAAAAGCCTGATGTATTAAGTATGATACTCAAGACCACATATGAAAACTTTTTATATCGATTTTTTGTGATCTGCAGTTGAAGAGTAAGGAAGTGACACATTTCATTGATGATTCCCAGCAAACACTTGAGGACAATACAAAAGTCAAAATACTCTGTATTTCATCCTACTTTGATTTGAAGAGAAAGCCACTGTGTTATGTCAAAATGTCCATTTGCTGAGCTGACTAGTAAAAGCACAGGAACGTTTTCTGAAGTAAATCTGGGGGTGGTTGCCAGGTGATGCTATGCGGTTGCTAAGGTGTTACAAATGGTTTAGAGCAGAGGTTTTCAAACTTTCCGATGCTACAGACCTTCAAATATTATAACCCACTTCGTAAGGGAGCCCCTTCCTAAAATAAACAAAATATTACATTATAAAAATACATTTGTAATAAACTGACACAGTATATGCACCCAAGCTATGTTAAGCCCAAGGTATACTTCGGCAATATGCGACAATCAGCGCACTGTCCATGTGGTGTCATGTCCGTCAACATAAGGAGGTTCCAATTTTTGTGTCCGTGTGTATATTACGGCGCATGTACAAGTCCACTAGATAGTGTGCACGCACCGAAAGTGTCTTTCCACGCTCACGGCCAAAAGAGTATACTTTGAAAGGCTCGCGCACTCAACTGTGTAGGGAAGTATACCCGGGGCTTTAGTGTGCCAATAATTCCTTGTGAGAGTCACTGAAAGATTTCGGACTTCATGAACTCTCCTTGAGCCCACTGTGACACCTCAGTTAGACATCATCCCCGCGAGCCCGCAGTGAACAGAACAAGAGTACTGAGCCCCGGTTAACCAGAATGCTTCTTCTCTATTCTGTGGACAGAACACAAAACACATTGAAACTATAACCCAAACCACTGCTTGCTCTTTAGCTCAGACAGGGCTGCAGGGAGGAAACGGTGGGTGGACGTGAAGCACAAATAATGCTGTCAGCTCACATGAGCGATTACCCCAAATCCACTGCCTCTGGGATACAACGCATGGTAATTGCACAAAATAAAAAAATAATTAATTCATATAAATGTAAGAAATAATAGAAATTTAAGATTGAAAATCACAAAAATCACAACATTTTTATTATTTCATTTATCCTTTATTTTTCCAGGAAGGTGCCATTGAGATTAAACGAAATCTCTTCTCCCAGGAAGTCCTGGCCAAGATGGCCGTACTAAAATTTCACATAAAATTCCACATTAACATATAACACACAAGACCAATTCTAAACATACAAAGCAAAAACATTAATCATAAATCAACAAATTAATTAAAACAGCGACATGCTTCATTCATTTTACACTGTAATAATTTACTGGATTTTTTCCCCATTCCACAGCCATGGAGCATAATAAGAAAAAGATGATTTTCCGTGTTATGAGTGTACTTCTAATTTAATCCCATTTGCTGATCTAGTTTTATAGTTATTACGAGATTATAGAGGTAAAGTAGTACAATTTGTTTGTTTTCTTAAAAAAAAAAAGAGAATAAAGTTATAGTATTACATAGCCTGGATGCCAGCCAAACTTAGCCCCATCCACAACATTTAGGGTCGGGAAGTTCGGTCTGGATTTTGATCCATTGCTCAAATTGGAGCTGTTCAGACCAATCAAATTGTCAGGGCGGGCTTTATACGATGATGGACGTAATCATCCAGGTCACCAAAGAGCGCTTGGGTTGAATTCTTTCTAATCCTAAACGGAGAACTTGTTCGTATTCACCTTTATTTCACGTGTTGGTAAGTACTCTGTGTATCCTTAAATTATTTTTTACGACACCGGCAAAGATCGTTTACACTCATCTTCTTCTACTTCTTACAGTGTGCGTGCAGTTGAGTTCTGTTAACAACTATGCGTCGCTCCGTTGCTCTGATTGGTTGTAGGTCTATCCAATTGAGTGCAGAGGCATTTTCTTTCCTGGTTCGGTTGAAACGCCCCATACTCACAGCCCAATGGAGCAGAATCAGACTCATATTCTGACTAGAATTGAGTATGACGACGTCAGGCTAAGTATTACATGTTAAGTAACTGAAAATCTCATCAAAATGAGGCCCAATTTAGATTTATAACAGTATTTTTTAAACTTTTTGATGCCAAGGACCAAGGACTCAAATATGATGATCCTCTACCCTCTTCATAAAATATTAAAGCAGCTTAATATTGACTCATATATTAATAATAAGTGAGGTACATTTATATTGTTACTGTACAAAACTTAACTGTATTAAAATATCTGGAAAATATTTGCTTTATATCTAATAATAAATCTATTAATCTGACATGTATGAATTAATCTGAAATGTATAAATTCTATTTTCTACTCACTATTAGAATAAATTAGCTGTATAAACGTTTATAATTCAAAAAAGATTAAAACAATTTTGGTTACTGTTAAAAGAGAAATACCCGATTAATCATGATGAGTAATGATTATGAGTATGTTAAAGGCGGCATGAAATCAAATTTTACAATTCATATTTTTATATTTAATATTGTAGTGTTTACTATAACTGATTTATCTGTGCACTTCATTATTTTTTAAAAATTCATTTACCCTGATAATCTTTAATCAAATATGTTAACGTTCCCTCCCCCATCGAAACGACTACTCTTCTCTCTCGGGTCATGTGCTATGGTTATCGCCCCCTGTCTCGTTTCTGCCCCGCCTCTCAGAAACCTGTCACTGATCGTAGCATGGTGGTTAAGTGCATTTTCCTCGGTGTACACAATACTTCCTTCAAGAAGGACTTGAGGCAAAACGAGAGAAATATCTGAGAAATAAAAGGTTTTTTAATGTAAAAATTACTCAATATAGTTGGACGAACAGCTTGTCGTGACGGCTCGCACTTAGGAATGCAGCGTGGGAACGCGCTTACGGCGCGCCCCCCTTATAAGGGAGAACTGAGAAAAAGTTTTACAGAAATAAAGCCATAAAATGCTTAAAGAGCACCTATTATGGCATTTAAAATGTTCCAAATATTGTTTTAGAAGTCCCCAACAACAGTCTTGCATGCATGCAATGACAAAAAAGACAAGTTTTCTTATAATATGCATTTATTTTTACCTGTTTTGACAGCGATTCTCAAATGATTCCTTTAGTGATTCACTTTTCAAAACCCCGCCTTTACGTGACGCTAATCTGCGGTGATTGGTCCGATGACCCAGTCAGTTGTGATTGGTATAGTCTGTGCAGATATTTTCGGAAACGGAACGCCCATCAAAGTCTTATAGTGACAGTAATTTGTTAATATGTGTCAGGAGTTATGAATATGAAAACCGCGTCCCTAGCGTTTGATTGTAATATGAGCCTCAGCTGATCTCATTCATAAAAAAACTCCTCTATTCTCCTCACGAAGACTCGCGACAAATCAACATCCCTCAGGGCTTTTAGTTCAAAAGTGTGCAGATGAGGAGAAATATTGATAGATTCTCATATGTCTGTGTCAAATTTCTAAACAGAGGAGTATTTTTTATTCAATACTTCCTCAAAATGCGCAGATGTAGCCTAATCATGAGCGATTGAGTCTCGTATGTGTTGTTTTCAATTCATACTGGCAGCCGGATGGCGCTCTGTGCACATGTAGTCCATATATGGTACAGACAGACGAAGAAGATACCATGTGCCATAATAGAAGTCCATAATAAAAGCTTCCTGAGATCGCGAAACATGCAAATAGAGACATTTGAAGACTAATAAACACACAATCGCGACGATGTATGGTTTGTCTTCAAGCCACTTAGTCTTCAAATGCTCATCCTTGGGCAGATGAAAAAAGTTTGCTTTTGAGTCGCACTTCAGAACACAGCGTCTCGTCGCCATGATGTTTTCTAGTTTTCACTGGCGTCTCGTGGCCATGATGTTTTCTAGTTTTCACTGGCGTCTTGGAGCGCAATAAGTGGGCGTATCGTATTCAAATAACTTGACAAGTTGACGTCATCTAGTCAGAGAAAAAGCTTCGGTCTTCTAACGATTCTTAAAAATGACTCAGAGTCGACTCTTACTTTTAAAAGAAAATAACTATATATACGGTGCAGTGTCATATTTCAAACTTTGCAGGATGTTTTTGTTCACTTAGATCAATGTTACACACTACATGAAAGGTAAATTTCAAAATTCCATGATAGGTGCTCTTTAAAATAAGTGAAATCTGTAGCATAAACCAGCGAAAAGTGACCAAATATGCTCAATAGCATATGTAGAAAAGATTTAGAGAGAAAATACATTTATTTAAGAGATAGATCGAGTTTTTCTCCACAACTGAGTGCAAACTTCAAATCTGCCTCCATTTTGTTAGCAACGCCCAACTTCCAACGATCCAATCAATTCCCGAAGGACGAAATCAAGCCTCGCCCAACATTTTTTCTAATTTCAGAAGCCGTTTCACTCGGATATACGTCACAATAAGTAGAAAAAGACGATCTCAACTTCCGTTTCATGCCGACTTTAAAAATTGCGACATAAAAGTTAACCTGGACAGCCCTAAAACACTTTTTTTCTTTTCAATTTTCCACGGGCAAGCAAATATGACTTCCTTGAGTTTATAGACCCAAATAAATAGACAATAAACCAGATAATCCATCCAACAAGAACCGATAATGATAATAACAAATGCTGAAATTGCGCCAATGTTTTTCCAAGGTTTTGTTTGATGGCAAAACGGATCACCCTCAGAGGACCTGAACTGAGACTTGTGGCGTCTCTCCACTGAACTCACCAAACAGACCGAGGGAATTACATGTGTCTCTGCTGTAACTGCGTCAAACCCTTTCAGCTTTCAACCCTTAAGGGCCGTTTTTCTTGGAAATAACAAGGTCTAGGTAACAAAGAACAGTCGAAGACACCAACAAAGACACACACACGCCATATTAAAGAGACAATTTAAAATAATGGGATTAGATGTTTACAGCGTTGTAATTCTGTAATTCAACATTTTCATCTTTTTTGTAGTAGTAGTAGAAAAACTAAAGTTGTCCTTTATTACATTATTAACGATTATTAACCTTATGCTTTGCCTCAGAAATGGTGCGAAAAGTCACGTCACCCTTCTAAATAAAGTAAAACCATATAATGTTTATCAGCATGAAACTACTGTAATCTGTCTTAATCCAGTGACGCTAGATTGCAGTATACAAACCAACTGTGCACATAAGCAGATTTCAATGCACCAACTTTATTCCCTCTGTGCACATTAACCTCACAGTATCTCCAGACGGGACTCGCTTTGACCTCACAACATACTTTCATTTACCCTTAGAGCGAGTTGATAAGTCACGTGAGGTAACGTGAGTCCAGCGCACACAGGTCAGTGAGGACTTGTGTCACCAGATGAGCCTGCACAGAAACAAATCTGCACTTAATAAGCGTTTCTGCCTGATAGTGCTCTTGAGGTACTAATGAGAATTGGCATGAAGCCTAGACACTGAGGTACCATGTTTTCTGGGGTGAAACTCAATATCCTGAATGAAACAGATGCCACAGAAAGGCAGCGGCGTGGCTTCAGATCTATTGGGGAGCCTCAGTGTTACTAGTGTGATATGTAGGGTGACAGATCTGAACTGACCCGTAACACTAAGTATAAAAAGTTGGCACATTACTCGTCCCACGCTGTTTGTTTCATGGACATGAATGATACCTCAAACCGTGTGGCTCGAATTTTAATGGGCAAAAACCAAACCACAGATGTGAGCTCTTTTGACACGGGCCTGTAAGCAAACACACCAGTAAGCAAACATCCCAGCAAGCCCATGGCAACATACACAACCCCTCAGAACACACTAGACACTAGGGGTCAGATTTACTAAGAGCTCGCACCAGCGCAAACCCTCTTTTGGCGTTAAAAAACTACCGTCAGGATTTACTAAAGATGGGTGATAAATGATAAATTAGCGCTGGACAGGGTTATTTTTGCGACTGACCTTATTGCATATGCATTTGTAGAAGTTATGGGAGGAGAGTGTTTAAATGAATCACGCAAGGTGATTTACTAAGGTTTACGCTTGTAGGTCAAAGGTCAGATGCTAACTGGTAGATTGGGTTGGTCATTATGATCCGGCTGGATCTGCGTTCATTAATTTGCGTGTCGTCAGTAGATCCCACACAGAACTTTCCACTCCCATCTGGGCTTTTATGGAATTGCGCTCTCACGCTGATTTGCCCGGTTTAGTAAATCTAACCCTAGAGGTCACCCACCTCTAGGGCTAGATTTACTAAACAGGGCAAATCAGTGTGAGAGCACAATGATGTGGAGGTACAATTGCATCAATTGGCTGAGGTTTTAATCAAGCATTCTGGATTAGATCAGGCAGGCCACGTAGTCAAGCTCGCACACAAATTCCAACCCCATATCAGCTGATCCGATTCCTATGCACTCAATTGGCTTCTCTCAAACAGGGCGCCTTACTTAAGCGTAGCTTCAGTTCTATCTGCCTGCTTAGCTGCTTCTGCTGCTCGCTGCTTTGTAACCCAGCTCCTCCTTAAACTGTGTTTAACTTAATCAATGTCATTCTGTTGTCATTGATGCATATTCTTTTCTAAATGGGGGGTTTCGCTGCCATCCCAGTTTAAAAATGGGAGGTTGTCCCCAGAATCTGCTGCTGTTCCCTGTCTTGGCTTTTCATGGAGCTCATGAAAAGGATGGGGAATTTAGAACAGAGCCATATCGCCAAATGTAAATGCTTTGCAAAATATGCCAACTAAAAGTTTGTCTATGGTGTTTTTGACTTAAGTGGACCTGACTGAACTATATGCCTTTATACTGATATGGAGATATGTGTGGGTCATTCTCAAAATGAATGCCATAAAACAGTCCCTCCAGGACTACACAATATTTTTGGGGGATTTTTGCTGTTCCCTTTATCTCGTTGTAAGGCAGTATTCTTAACGCAGTACGTAAGCTGCTTGCATACATTTATTGTGAAAGTTGCTTATACAAATCATTTTTAATTGAAAATGTTTTTCTTCAAGTTTATAAAATCCAACATTAAGTATAGCCAATTTAAGTTGAGAAAAAATATGTTGTATTTATAATGTCATACTTACTATTTATCTAACCGTTTAAATGTTTTTTTCTTACATAAAAATAGATGGATTTTAGGAAGGGGGTCCCTCATAAAGGTTCATCATATTTGGGGGTCCTTGGCATCATAAAGTTTGAAAACCCCTGCGCTACGAGCACAGAATAACGGCTGACAGGACAGGAAAGTTCAGCTTTCTGAGGTGAGTGTGAATTTTTACTTCGTAACAAGCTACGAAAATGACACTGACTGACATATAGCCTTACAACATATCATCTGACCGCAAATACTGAATCGGGACGTTTTTCTCAGGCACTCCACGACCCACGCAGGAACCATAGTTATGCGCATATATATATATATATATATATGTGTGTGTGTATATATATATATACACACACACACTCACCTAAAGGATTATTAGGAACACCTGTTCAATTTCTCATTAATGCAATTATCTAATCAACCAATCACATGGCAGTTGCTTCAATGCATTTAGGGGTGTGGTCCTGGTCAAGACAATCTCCTGAACTCCAAACTGAATGTCAGAATGGGAAAGAAAGGTGATTTAAGCAATTTTGAGCGTGGCATGGTTGTTGGTGCCAGACGGGCCGGTCTGAGTATTTCACAATCTGCTCAGTAACTGGGATTTTCACACACAACCATTTCTAGGGTTTACAAAGAATGGTGTGAAAAGGGAAAAACATCCAGTATGCGGCAGTCCTGTGGGCGAAAATGCCTTGTTGATGCTAGAGGTCAGAGGAGAATGGGCCGACTGATTCAAGCTGATAGAAGAGCAACTTTGACTGAAATAACCACTCGTTACAACCGAGGTATGCAGCAAAGCATTTGTGAAGCCACAACACCCACAAGCTTGAGGAGGATGGGCTACAACAGCATAAGACCCCACCGGGTACCGCTCATCTCCACTACAAATAGGAAAAAGAGGCTACAATTTGCACAAGCTCACCAAAATTGGACAGTTGAAGAAAAGAAAAAGAAATGTGTTGCCTGGTCTGATGAGTCTCGATTTCTGTTGAGACATTCAGATGGTAGTCAGAATTTGGCGTAAACAGAATGAGAACATGGATCCATCATGCCTTGTTACCACTGTGCAGGCTGGTGTTGGTGGTGTAATGGTGTGGGGGATGTTTTCATGGCACACTTTAGGCCCCTTAGTGCCAATTGGGCATCGTTTACATGCCACGGCCTACCTGAGCATTGTTTCTGACCATGTCCATCCCTTTATAACCACCATGTCCCCATCCTCTGATGGCTACTTCCAGCAGGATAATGCACCATGTCACAAAGCTAGAATCATTTCAAATTGGTTTCTTGAACATGACAATGAGTTCACTGTACTAAAATGGCCCCCACAGTCACCAGATCTCAACCCAATAGAGCATCTTTGGGATGTGGTGGAACGGGAGCTTCGTGCCCTGGATGTGCATCCCACAAATCTCCATCAACTGCAAGATGCTATCCTATCAATATGGGCCAACTTTTCTAAAGAATGCTTTCAGCACCTGCAATGCCTGCAAAGCAATGCTTTTCAGAATGCTTTTTTGTTGAATCAATGCCACGTAGAATTAAGGCAGTTCTGAAGGCGAAAGGGGGTCAAACACAGTTTTAGTATGGTGTTCCTAATAATCCTTTAGGTGAGTATATATATATATATATATATGCTCAGAACGGTCTCGCGACCAAACCAGCTGAGAACACCCTCTCACTGGGACTCCAAGGTAGCATTTATCCTACCTGGCTAAATAGGGAAACTTGCTCTCTTTGTCCTTCCACCATGAAGCTTGAGCGATCACCCAAGTCACGTGACATGCACTTGGAAAACAAAATTTAGTGTATATTTAGTAAATAAAATTATTATTATTATAATATTTAGTAAAAACAGCTCTTATTAGTTGTTAAAAGTGTACTAATTACTATTTAATCAAATATCAAGGAAGAAAAAAATTGTTTTGTGGCATAAGGTGAAGTGAGAGCTGGGGCGGGGCGCGTTCGGTTCGACATGGGTTCGTACAGTGGGTGGTGTATCACGTTTTTCGGTTCGGTTTGAGTATCGTTACACCCCTATCCATTACTCCAGTCTTCATGTGAAATTGAAAATACTGAAAATTCAGCTTTGATCACAGGAATAAATTAAATTTTAAAGTATATTAAAATAGAAAACCATTATTATAAATCAGAATAATATTTCACAATATTACTGTTTTTTCTGTTTTTGATCAAATAAATGCTGCCTTGATGAGCATAAGAGACTTCTTTCAAAAACATTACAAATAGTAACAGTTCCAAACTTTTGACTAGTGTATATACAGAATGTGTATATATATACAACACACATTGACTATTCGTCAATTTTCTATATTATATTATGCTGTATTGTGATAAAAAAGTACTTAAACCACACTTAAGATAATGTACAAAGTACTTGGAATTGTGATCTTTACTCATTACATTCGCAAACAACAGTGCAGTCCTTCCTTGACATTCACCCAGTATAATAAATCCATCTGCACCTGAAGACTTGTAGAGGCTGTGTTACACAACTCTACAACTTTATAGTGCTCAGCCAACAGGCCGAACATTCAGCACTTCAACACAAATATGGGAGCGATTAGGAGTTCTTTTGAAACCGACATGGTAATTAAAACAAGATAGACCCTGGTTCACCGTAAATCTTGCATTTCACCACACACCTTTGCAAGCTCCCCCTTGCTTCTTTTTTCGTGCTGTTTTTCGCCCATGATAGAGGTGAGAGTCTAACCAAACTTTCGGACCGCGCGACAGCTAGAAAAATGAAGAAATAAGATGACACCCGTCAAACAGCGAGTTCAACTCTCAGAATGATAGCTGGAGGATGAATGTTTCTTCACTGAGCGGAGGTCCATGTGGCTGGCCAATAGTGCCTTAAGGACTTTCTGTGAAAAGACTTCTGTTCTTAGTGTCCTGCTGCGGACGAAACTACACCCTAGCCATTCAAGACGTTCCACTGGTTGCCCCTAGTCAATAAAAGTGAGAAAAATCAAACGGAGGACATTGTACGTCACACTGTGAACATCTGCCGACCAGAGCCGCCAACTAATTCAGAAGCTGTCTTCAGCCTTCCTGTTTCATACGTGCTATATGATGCGATATGAACGTCTGCTGGGTGCGAGTGGCGTGAAAACGTGGTCCGATGTTTATCCCGGGAGAGCTGTCAGAACATGAAAGGCTTTAGCTCATTAAACTTAAGTGAAAATAAATGAATTGTTGTGAATGACAACAGAAGAATCATTTAAGGGCCGTCTTTGGTCTTAACCAACAAGTAAACTGTTGTGACCAACTGATTTTTGTTCTTTAATATTACGACCACAAGACTTGAGATGTTAAGCTTATTCCTGTAGGGTCACGTTTGATTTGGTAATGTTGTGGTAGTTTTATTGCAGTGACTGTGCTGTATAGATGCCATATGCCAGCGTGATTAAAAAGAAAATAAATAAATAAATAAAATAGCCAAACTCCCTTTGAAGAACTACACTACCCATAATCTTGACAAGAGGATCCACCAATCAGAGCCACAGAAATGAACACCACGCCAGAAAACAAACAAATAAACCGCAAATGACGCAAGTCACTTCCTACATTTTTAAACTATACTTCAAAACTACCATTCAAAACTTTGATGTTTTTGAGAAGTCTCTTCTGCTCACCAAGGCTGCATTTATTTGATACAAATACAGTAAAAATAGTAATATTGTGAAAATATTAGGGGTGTGACGAGATCCCGTGAGATCAGGGTTGCCAACTCTCGCGCATTTGGCGTGATACACACGCTTTCAGACTTAGTCTCACGGTCCCAACTTAATCTCACGCCAAATTGCCAAACCTGCTTTTGGCAGGCTTGATATTAAACAAAGTCTAAGCTTTTACATATTTTTTAAGTTCTAAAATGAAATTCAAACAATAAATACCGCTTTGGCGCACTTAAAGAGGCATACAGTTAAAGCCAGAGCAGAGTTGCGACATGCTCTCATCTCCCGGTGGCAAGTGCGGTCACCCAAACGGTTCATGGAGCACTCAATACTTCTAGCCCTGTGTCAATACATTGCGGATAGAACAGCTTCACACTATACATTTTATTATGGAGAGTGATGGAGATCCAACATTGTTAACATTAATGTTAATGTTTAATGTTAAGGTATTCCTTACTAATTGCTCACACTCATACTCATTGATGGTCAAATGTGACCATACACCTTAACTATTTTTCAATTAATTAAATATTCTATATTTTTGTTCAATTATATTTATTGAATATTTTGAGGAGATCTTTTGGTACTAAATACTATTTGTGCAATAATTATTGTCAATTAATGACCACTTAAAATATTTTTCTTCTAATATTTTTTTTATTATTTAGCCTATATTACAATTAGTGTAGTAGCCTAATTAAAGTTAAAATAGAGAATTCCAATTCAAAGAGGCAATTTTGTGGCTAGAAAAATTATTTTCATTTGTAATGCTATTACCCACTAGGTGCCTGCTCTTTAATAAATATACATGTATCTAGTCTAACTGTTAGTTGCTCAAAAAAGTATTGCAGATCATAACTGCTTACTTATTTTTAGGTTTTGCATTTGAAAACATATTTAGATATGATCACACACTAGATTTCTTTAAATGTGAAATTTTAAAACGTTAATAACTTGAATCCTAATATTTTTTATGATACTTATATAAGCACACACAAGTGAATATTAATGAATGCAAGCTGATATAATTTAACCCAAGAAACGTTTAAAATAGTGCTAAGGCAAACTTATTTTTCCTTTTATGTACAGTAGGTTATATACATATGAATTGATACTGAATCAAGATCGGAAGCGCTATTTGTGCCAATCACCCCTTAAAAAAGCAAAAAATAAAAAGAATCTCACTCTGGATCAATCTCACCCTGGAGACTAAAGTGTGATGAGGTGAAAAGCTGTCTCGTGTCATATGTCATGACGGAGTGTGAGGGTGAAGTTAGGATAGAATATGCCACGGCAACGTTTACATTACGCCTCCACTCTAGTTTGGCTTTTTATAGAAATAAAAACAAGTGAATTCAGGTGGATAACAGTCGCTTCAATTCCATCAGCTCATCCAACACGAGCTGTTCGAGTCGTACATAGTGCGCAGCACTGATCACGTGACAAGAAGACATTGAGCGAGTGTTATGAGTGTGTGTTACGGGTTAGTGAAGCTCGCATTGAGCGTGTGTTATGAGTGTGTGTTACATGTTAGTGGACTGGACCGTGACAGAGGATTCGTTGCGCTGCAGAAGCATCAGACTTATATTTTAAAATGCGCGTTCAGTGCCACCGCTCCATATTCACGGAGTACGCACGATCGCAAAATTGAAAGTGAAAGTAAACGGGAGCGCGCATTCAAACGTTACCGCTGTTTGAAAGCGGCTCCCTGAGGCACGCAAATATCTCCCAATATAAAATCTCATGTTACCATCTCTTAGCTCTGTATCATGCTTGAAAAAAATGTGGTCTCTATTGTTTGCACTTAATATCTATGATCAATTTGTGGGAAGGAGTTCAGTTAGGAGGTCAAAAGAAGCTCGTGCAGTTCTAAGGTCTGAGGAGACAATCATACAGGAGAAAAGCCAGGTCAGTTGAGTTTTTGGCAAAACCTTTTACAGTGCTTGAGTGTTGTTGTCTTTTACTGCGTATGATAATTCATACTCAGAAAGTAGAACTCAAATGACATTCATTACAAGATGATGAGTTAAAACATTTCAAATGCACCTGCACATTTTTTTCTAGTCATGCATTTCATCATTGAGAATTTCTTGAGAAACCTATAGACAATAACTGTTGAAAGTGAGCGGTTTCCATCAAGTATTTTAAATACCAAAGAAATGCACTTTATCATTAGAAAAAAATATCCCACCTTTAATAGTTGAGCATATTTACAGTGCAAACCGTAGCAGTGAACTATGAGGGCAAAAAAAGGAAAGCAAAAAAACAAACAAAAAAAAGAGCAAAATAATCGTTTATTATTTGTAATCGAGGTCAAATGTTCAATTATTCGAGATTTTGCTTTTAGGTCAAATCGTTCAAGCCCTAGCAGATCGTACATCAGCATACAAACGAAACTGGATGGATTCACAACCAATTCACCAAATCATAAAATACTTCTGACATATACAAATACTACATCTGACATGTACCAACGTTTCTCTCAGTGAGGCTGCAGTGCTCAGATTCAGAGAGTCACTGATGTGTCGTTTAACCCTAATATTATTATAGATTTTTTTTATGTGTGTGAGATTAATGTGTGAACACTCTGACGGCATAATCTCATAGAGAATATGTGATCATATTTTTATTAAACTAAAAATAGAAGGCGGGAAAAAACTAATTGGATTACTTGTTCATCCTCATGTACCAGCAGCAATATTTCAAAATAATCCACTTCACAGACCCTGAGAACATGAATATAATATTTTCTTTGCTTACATAGATTGCTGGCCTACTACGAGACGTGGGACTTTTCCTGACTTGACAGGTCTTTATTTTTCACTCATCTCCTGACTCTCATATGCATTAAAGCTGAGCTGCTTGGCATCTCAAATGAGCCTAATACTAACAACAACAATCACCACATGCAAGTACAAGCAGCTCCAGACAAGAATTACACATTAACCAAATGTAGTTCGTTTGTATTAGGCCGTAATCAATTGGGCAAATAAACAGTAAAATGAACACTGTAAAATAACGTGAGTCTGTTTTCCTCCAAGAGTGGATAAAGAGGTGACGTCTGGCAGAATGAACACAATCAATTCCAGAGATGCAGTCATCCGACAAAAATCCAATCAAATTATCTATAAAAAATCCTCCCCATGAATAACAAAATCAAAAACAAACAAAGGTTTGTATGTTTGTATGCACTGGTCAAATGTATGCAGCGGTCAAACAAATGTTTGTATGCACTGGTCAGTCCTTTCTAAAACATCATTACTCACACCAGAGGAGTGGCAACAAATATAACTGGACTAGACTGGAACAGCCACACAGGCATAGCAAACCGGTAATTTAGCAGAAATGCTGTATTGTGGTGACCCATGAGGGCAAACAAATGATGATGACACATTAGCACTAAGGGTCAGAGAATAAGTGATCAAGATTGTTTTTTTTTAGTTCAAATGAAATTAAAGAGGCCATATTATGCCCGTTTACAGAGTCTTGATATTGTTTTTGGGCTCTACTCGAATAGTTCTTCATGCTTGAATGTTCAAGAAACACACATTAGCCCTATTCCGACGGGACTCGTTTTCCAAACAACATTTGAGGTACTATTCTTATCACCCGACAACTGTGATTTCATGTACCAATTTGGGTACATAGACTAATATTTCCATGTTTATTATAGAGGGACTGCGGGCCCTATCATGCACCAGGCGTTTTTTGCTAGTTTCAGCTTAACGCAGTTATCATTTTCACATCCAGCGCCAAATTGTTTAAATAGCAAATCGTGCCCATCTGTTCACCCATGGCTGGTCTGAAAACCAGGTGTATTCAGGCGCATTGTTGGCGCGTTACTATTTTCAGGAACTGAAAACAATGCAGTATTTTTTGTGTTATTTAAAGGGTGTGTTAGTAATATGAGCCTATAGGTGGGTGCACAGCGCACGTACACTCTGCTTATTACACACACAGGGACGCGCAGCAGCACACAAACATTTTTAAACATTAAAAATAACAGGATTCCTCTCTGCAGAAGCTCTCAGGCTTATCGCTTGCAAATTCCACCATGTAAAAAGCGAATCCGCCATTGTGCGAGCGCAACTGGCTTTTAAAGGGAATGGGAGATGAGACTGATTGGATTATTGCACATTACACCAAAAAACACCATGTGCCTGGCACACCAACCTTTTTTTCCAACGTTAAACTACCAAAAGTGGATTCGGACACGCCCTAAGTGCACCTGCGCCGTGCGCTTCAGACCATGCGCTCAGATCGTTAAAGGGTTACTTCAGCGATTAGCATTAAGTTTTGTATCAGTAGAAACCCGGTAGTATATTCGAGTAATCGTGAGTGATCCCCCCCCTCATATCCCCCTGAGACGAGATATTTAAGTATTTAATGTCTGAAAAAAAGCCTCCGATGATGCAAATATCGTCATTTTGCGTCATCGGAGGGTTTTTTGGCCAGAGGCTAAAGACTACAGCCAGTAGAAGGAGCTAGTTCTGCATGTTTTCAACCCGCCTATAGGGATGGGATCTCACTCACAGAATGTAAATGAGCACAGCCGACCGCTGCTTTTTAATCAATTTCTTATTGATATAACTTTGATTTATTACTATTTTAATCAAGTTCATACAAGTTTATAGAAGTGGCTGTTTATAATAAACACACATAAGTGATCAGAGACATCTACCTGACACTGATATTAATCTGGGCAGTCTTTGCCATTTCCGCGATTTGGCTCTATTTATTAATTTCATAATCATTTTTTTTCGTCAAATACCATCCATGTTGACATGAAATGAAAGCATTCAGAAGATTGGTGCGCAAACGGTAGCTCAGGTAGGTCAAAAAACACATGAAGAGAAGTGTTTGAATTATACAATATCGGCAATCACAGACAGTCGCATTCGGACAGGATTAGATTTCTCAGAGGACCATTGAGTTTGCTGGGCAATTTGGCCTGGAATCTATACAGAGGATGTGTGAGAAAAACACAGACATGGCAGATTCGGACGGGATTAACACATTGTGTATTATGATAAATACTTAAAATAACTGTGTAAGTGTAATAACATTTTGATTCCCCCCTCTCTTGCCTCACAGTGGTTTGGTCCACACACAAGTCCGGTGGAAGAGAACAAAGTTCTTCAGTAGTTGTGGAGTAGTTTGTAGTGTGAAGTAGTTCGTCAAGTCTATTTTATTCACAAAACATTGCATGAAGTGATTTTATTTATCTTTGAAACAGATGATGCGGAGTTATTAAAAAAATAGCAATAACAAAAAATAATGATATCGATGCATTTCCGATAATTTATTGATTACTGTTTGGTAACTTGCTGTAAGTCACCCTCTACAACTAACACGGTGATAAGCCTATGTGTGAACTGATATTAGGCTAATTTTGTAGATCTCCCGCTATTGGGGTTTTGCTCAATGCTATGTGGAAGGAGCAAGATAATTTAATAATCATATTACCGCATGGTGAAACTATGGCCCCATTTACACTGCATGGTTCAAGTGACCCAATTCCGATTTTCCCCTCTCGTGTGGCACAGATCGGATATGACATGTGAACGTGTAAGCAGGAAAAAACTACATTAATTCCGATATCCTCAGGTCGGATTCAGGCCTCACTCATATGTGGGAATAAATCCTATATGATTCGGATGCGTGCATTTGCGTCTGCCATGCAAGCGGGTCAAATCAGATAGGGATGCACCGAATCCAGGATTCAGGTTCGGATTCGGCCGAATATTGGGCTTTTTGACGGGGTTCGGTTTCTGCCGAACCTCAGAATTTTTTTCCACCGAACCGAACTCTAGGCTTGCACTATGCGCACTGGTCGAACGTAATGACAGCGCCGTTGAAAGTGAAAATGAAACTCATGAACAGAAAACGTGGCAGTCAAAAGAAGGCGATTCAAGTCGAGCTACATGTTCAATTTGCAATGCTGATTTGTCTCATGGTCGCAAGGACCCTAAACAACAGCCGCCGTTAAAACATTTGCGTATGAAACAACCGAAAGAATACGAGTTGTGCATGAGGGAATCTACAGACAGCAGCCAAAATGTATTTTATTTTACCGTGCAAACAGCCGTATATAGATCAGATAAAATATAAATAAAAAATAATAAAATGAATAGGGCTACACTAAATATTATTCACTTAAATAATTACCAAATTAAGATGACAAAACGAAAATACACTGAATCTGTTTGAAGCTTTGAAGAACCGGAATGTTTTGTTGTTGTTTTTTGTCAAATAAAAATAGCAGGCCTAGGCTACTCAATCCACACCTTGTATGTTTTTTTATTTTTTATTTTAAGTAACATGTCTAAGTGATGTGGGTTAGTCTGGAGTGCAGCCTGTTGACAGTTAAACCCGCGGCAGAAAACAACCTCTCAATCCTTCTGTCTCCGCAGCGCACGAGCCTCGGCTGACAGCAAGCGTGCGCCTTCTGCGCTCTCCGTTGTGCTGTTCTTTGAAACGACAGAGGACGACTCTTGGTAGCCTAATTTTTCTATAAACCATCAGGAAACAGCGGTGAGAAGAACATACACGACAATGTTTACTTTAGTAAACTTGACCAAAACCACACTATTAAAAGCCTTAAACAAGGCTTCAGATGGCACTGATGTCCCGGTAATACAGAGATAACGCCTCGCTAGAGCGTCCAGCCTTGGGAAGCGCGTTTCATTTGCTTTCCACCAGTCAGGAGCTTGTTCTACTGCTGTATTTTTCTGTCGAAATGGTCCCACACAGTAAGCTTTTCCATTGCTTTATTTTGCGAGATATATCTGGTTTGTGGTTGCACATGTCGACGCGATCCGTGAGTGAACAAATAACACTATAAAGCATATTTCTTAACCATGCATCAAAAAAAACAAACAAAAAAGCGTTGAAAACATTCAAACTGTTTAACTGATCAAAGTTCTTACTTTCGGTTAACGGGTAAACGGTCAATATGAGCATCCCTACACTGCTGTGGACGTTGTTTACTTTGTTAATGTGTTTACTGTGATAATGGACTGAGGATGGCAGTAGGATTCGGTATTCGGTTTCGGATTCAGCCGAATCTTAACCAGTGGATTCGGTATTCGGCCGAGCCCCAAAAATCTGGATTCGGTGCATCCCTAAAATATCCCCCAGTAAATGCGAGTCGTACGTCATTGAAAGAGGGACGGAGGCGAATGACGTCAACTCAGGTGGACACAAACTGCGATCACATGACAAGGGCTCTCCTCAGACTGACATTCAACAGTTGACAGTCATTCAAGCTATCCAAATTCGCTAACAATGTGGGAACACAACCTCAATGAACTTTCAAAAGGGTGAAACAACAGTACTTTGGTTGGGAGGATGACGTGAAGAAGTGGCCTTGTATCACGTACGGTAGCATTTTGAGCTGTTTTCTAGATTCAGTAGCCAGTGATGGTAAGGCGATGAGCAATTTGAAAAGCTCAGAAGCGTATCAGTATCTGTCGGAAACGATCTAAAAGCAGACTTTGAGCAAAGCCTACACGTATCCCATCACAAGGCATGGGTGCTAGCATCAGTGACAGGTGAAGTACAGACAGCGGGTTGTTCATGTATTGCGGGGCCAGGACAGTGTTGTAGTCATGCAGCAGCTTTTGTGGAAGGTCAGTAAAGTAAGGATAATTAAGGGCACGAAAATTGTATTGTGATATTATTAATTAACTAATAAATGTACTAAACTGAAATGTTTAGTGTGTCATTCATGTTGCTTCACAGTAACCTTCACTTAACCCTTGTGGCACCATCTGATAAAAATAAAAATAAAATTATAATTTTGAAACCTTGCCAATGATCCGAAAAACACTTAGCCTCTTCACTAACTAACTAGCACACAAAATACCATTGGTATACTACTTCCGCCGCCTCACCGGAACTTGTACCCACGTTCTTTTTTACAGTAGCGCCCCCTGGAAAAAGAGAGATAGTGTAAATGCAAATATCGGATACAGGTCACTTTTAAAAGATGATGTAAGCGGGTCGTAATCACCAAATCGGAATTGTGCATCAAGACCTGCAGTGTAAATGCGGCCTAAGATAACTCATATATTTAAACAACTAGTGCTTTGTGTTGTTGGCCAGATAAAATGACAGAGAAACGAAAAACGGACATAAGATCATTTTCAGAAAAATGCCACACACATCCTTATTTGTGTCCCCTTCAAAAATTGCTCAATATTTTTTTTTGTTTACTGTCCCCCCACCCCAACTGTTAGATGAAATTTACACCCATGGTTCAAACAGCAGCATTACACACTAAAGAAAGTTGAAAAGGTAAAAAAGCATAATAGGATAAATTCAAAATGAAATTACTCCATTTTTAATCTTTCAACATTGCCATTGAGATATCACAGTCAGCAAAGAACGAAGACACTCAAAAGCATTAAATAAATAAATGCATTTAAGCTTATGAATGGCAGTGTTTGGACATAGTGGTATAGGTACCTGATAAGGGACGATACTCCCATGGGCAGTTCCCCATCGTCTGGCTTCCATACCAGAGTTGAGGTAGTTAGCAGCGATGTGAGTTAGACAAGCAATCTGTAGACACATAGAAGGAGAAAAAAGAAAATGAAGTGTTAAATCTTGAGAACTGTCAGTAAGCTCATTACGCCCCGCTGTTTAGTGAGTTCAGCGAACTCTTACGCGGCTGACACAGCAGTTCATGCGGCCGTGGCGTAAAACGTTCCTGGAATCCACTGTTTGTTATTCTGGAAAACTAACCAACAAAAACTTCAAGAGATGGACTAAAACCAAACAAACATTTAAACAAAAATCATATAACATTTCAGATTCAACAATCATCTTGGTTGCAACGTTTGAATAAAGTGTTAAAAAAAAAAAAAAAAGGGTACTGGCTTTTTTACGATGCCCAGGTGACATCAGATCAGAAGCAACGCAGCTGAGACAATATTTTGCGATGTACAACGATGTACTGCGAGGACGCTGAGAATGTTAAGGGAGGTGGAATATTTTGTCAGATCAAAGCATGTCGGTGATGATTTAACAGTCTGGACGCAATTGTTGTGCCGCTCCAGACGGGCCAGGCCTCCTTCCGCAGCCTGTCCTGCTGTACACCTTGAGCAACCCATTTATCACTTTCCAGCAAGTTTATTTCCATGACGTCTTACACTGAGGCTTTTGTTTACCAAAACGCTGGTGTCGGTGTTTAAACTGCAGGAAACAATCTCATTTTTGTCCATATGCAAGCATATAAAAATCATTTATTAGGTCAACACTAAATCACGTATCTTAAATCAGGTAATACAATGCTGTGAATGTTTAGCTTGGGGCAGTTTTGATATGTTAATGAAACAGATATACTGTAAAAATCTAGCAGTAAGCTCATTAATTAGGTCCTGAACTGAACTAGAGACAGTATAAACGAATACATGTGTAATCCACTTGGATCATGTGCATCTCATAAGATCAAAAACTCCTTTTTGTTTTAAACTAAGGGTCAAATTTTTTCTTGAGAAATCAACGTACATATTGAGAATATATCATTATATTTAGTGCCACAGCCCTATCACCCTGTAGCCCAAGACTGGTTTCCCACAGAAGCAGGGTTGGGCCTGGTCAGTGCCTGGATGGGAGACCTCCTGGGAAAACCCTGGTGTCACATTCCCTCTATTGGCCCTTTTCAATCATGGCCTCCAAATAATCCCCATCCATTGAATTAGCTATATAGGGGCTTTCGCACCAGAGGAACCTTTTCAAGTTCCTAGAACTAATGGTGGAAGTATCCGTTTTAGGAACGATTTTAGTTCTAGGAACGCCTTTTGGTTTTCTAAAAGTGTACGCTGACCGAGCGAACGAACACGAAAAACCAGAACCCGCCATTTTTAAAATCGCAGAGTGCACACAGATTATAGCCTGTATATTTACTCCACAAACTAACTCTACAAACATGAAAAACAGTGATATATGGACCTTTACGCTAAGGAGAAAATCCAATGCAACTTTGAGGGGACCAATCGAAACATGATTATGTATTTCTGCTCAGCTAGCGACATTGGACATTAACCACAAGGCAAATGCTATACCATCTACTTTCTTTGTATAACAGTTCTATCCAATAACGTATTAGACAGGACTGTTAAAAAGATCATAAACGAATGAAGATGACTAATGAGAATGGGAGCGCTGTGTGGTGTCCAGCAGTGATGTGCGGGTTGATCCAAAATGAGCGGGTGCCTGCGGTCACCCGCGGTTACAGGTCATCGAAAAATATTTTTAATGATATTCGGGTCGCGTTCAGTCAGGTCGTCAATACATCCTTATTTACCTTTTGAATGTTGAGCGTTATTAACTTTTGAATAAATGCTGACGCGGGACAAAATGCCCGATTTCCCAACACGTTGAACTGAGCAATGCCATTGTACCATTTTAATAGGCTACCTTTTAAATGCATATAGCTCAGTAAAGTCAGTTTTATGCATTTTCTGAGAGGGGGCGGGATTTTTGTTGGTAAAGTCGGGGGAGAGACGCACACTTCGATTAGATAAACACATGCAGCATCTTAATTGTTAAGAAAATGAAACAAAATAAATGAATAAATCAAGCCTGTATTACATAACACTAGGATATATCATACAGCATTCTCTCAGTTGACCTGCTGATGAATTCTTCAAGCAGGGTCGAAACATAAACATCGCATTCATCAATAAGATGCATCTAGACAGCTGAAATGGAAAATGATGGGCCACCTCAAGAACTGCCTGCTCTCGCCGCTGCACCTCTGAGCGCACCACGTCAGGGCCTGAAACATTTTCTCAATGGCCCAATGACGCTACGATGAGCATTTATTGCTTTTAAAAAATGCGGGTCAGGAAGCGGGTCGGGTACAATATTTTCTTCTTTTTTTTTGCGGTCCGAGTTGTGGGCGGGTTAGTTGAAAACGTTGGTCGGGTGAAGGTTGATTATACATTGACCCGCGCATCACTGGTGTCCATCGCCGTCAAAATAAATGTCTGCCACACCTTCAAAATAAAAGTCACAACAAGGCTTACATCACTTCAGAGCTCTTACTGGCGGTGCAACCGGGAACAGGATCCTAGGGGAATATTTAGTTCTCGGGGAACCACCCTGCTGGATAACACCCTGGTACAGTGCTATCCACCCTTCCTTCCTTCCTTCAGCACTTCCTTCCTTCCTTCCTTCCTTCAGCACTTACTTCCTTCCTTCCTTCAGCACTTCCTTCCTGAAGCACTTCCTTCCTTCCTTCAGCACTTCCTTCCTGAAGCACTTCCTTCCTTCCTTCCTTCAGCACTTCCTTCCTTCCTTCTGCCCTTCCTTCCTTCTGCATTTCCTTCCTTCCTTCAGCACGTCCTTCCTTCCGTCCTTCCTTCCGCACTTCATTCCTTCCTTCCTTCCTTCAGCACTTACTTCCTTCCTTCCTTCAGCACTTACTTCCTTCCTTCAGCACTTCCTTCCTTCCTTCAGCACTTCCTTCCTTCAGCACTTCCTTCCTTCCTTCCTTCAGCACTTCTTTCAGCACTTCCTTCCTTCCTTCAGCACTTCCTTCCTTCAGCACTTCCTTCCTTCAGCAATTCCTTCTGCATTTCCTTCCTTCCTTCAGCACTTCCTTCCTTCTGTCCTTCCTTCCGTCCTTCCTTCCGCACTTCCTTCCTTCCTTCCTTCCACACTTCCTTCCTTGAGCACTTCATTCAGCCCTTCCTTCAGCACTTCCTTCCGCCCTTCCTTCCTTCAGCACTTCCTTCCTTCCTTCAGCACTTCCTTCCTTCCGCACTCCCTTCCACACTACCTACCTTCCTTCCTTCCTTCCTTCCTTCCTTGAGCACTTCCTTCAGCCCTTCCTTCAGCACTTCCTTCCGCCCTTCCTTCCTTCAGCACTTCCTTCCTTCCTTCAGCACTTCCTTCCTTCCTTCCTTCCGCACTCCCTTCCACACTACCTACCTTCCTTCCTTCCTTCAGCACTTCCTTCCGCACTTCCTTCCTTCCGCACTTCCTTCCTTCCTGCAGCACTTCCTTCCTTCCGTCCTTCCGAACATCCTTCCACACTTCCTTCCACACCTCCGCACTTCCTTCCTTCCGCACTTCCTTCCTTACGCAATGTTTTTGTTTTTGAAAGTAGTCTTTTATTGTTTTTGAAAGTAGTCTCAATCTCACCAAGGCTGGATTTATTTGATCAAAAATACAGTAAAAAACAGTAACACTGTGGGATATTATTACAAAACTTTAAAAATTTAAATCAACAGTTGTTTTGTTGTAATATATTTTAAAATGTAATTTATTACTGAGATTGCAAAGCTGATTTTTTTTTTAAATCATGATACACTGCTAGTTTCCACAAAAATATTAAGCAGCACAACGGTGTTTAACATTAATAATAAGAAGACATTTTTCTTGAGCATCAAATCAGCATATTAGAATGATTTCTGAAAAATGGACACTGAAGACTGAAGTAATGATGCTGAAAATTCAAAAACATAAAAAAACTATGTTTTCAAACTTTTGACTGGCACTTTATGTATATATATATATACACTATTATAGAATGTATTAATACATTAACATTTATTTATTTATCAAAATGTATTCATGTTTTAATAATTTGTTTTTAGATTAAATTTTTTAATTTTTAGAAATCTATGTGCTTTGTTATTTTTATTAGTCATTAGTTGTTGTTTTTTAAATACTTCCATTCAACTATTTTTTATTTAAATTTTAAGTTTCGTAATTTTAGCACTTAGTATTTGGCTTTATTTCACTAGTTTTACACAACAATAACAACAGGTTCTGCTGCAGCACTGGCCCACTCCTAATGGCTTCATTGATAAATGTGTCACCTGATATGCATGTGCATAAATGCCTTTTATGATTAGCATAATTTGAGTTAAAGAAGCTAAATGTATGATTCCATTTGTTGTCAATTTATTGGTGATCGACATAATTTGACATACTTTTGAACAGCTTTCTTTTCTCACTTAAGTAAAGGAGAGCTGTACTTGTATGTCTTGGAAAGAGCTGCCTGAAGGCGTTGGAAACAAGGCCACAGTGAACTGACTTGCCTTACAGGGAGTGAACTGAAGTTATTTCCCAGCAGACCGCTGCTGCCCTACAAACTCAAGAGGAGTCCACACTCTATTCAACAACTAACATGAATGATTTGGTATAATATCATACGAAAAAGCCAAGTAGCATCTTGTTACACACATAGCACCTCGTGTGCAGTACTAACCACAGATCTTTAATTTAACACCCGATAAACATTTACAGGGTAGCAAAAGGTCACTGAATATCACTGTTCTCCAAATCTGCTAGACACATGTTCTTTTAGTCAGATATTTTCCAATTAAAACACAATAGCATGAACTAAAAGCGCATCTCAGTCTCTTCTCGGCTCGGAACTTGTTCTTGGCACAACATCTAAGAAAACGTAAAAACTTTTCAAGCTGTTTCAATCTAAACAAAAACCAAAGACATACCCAGCATAATTGTCGTTACTTCTGTTACCTTACTCTACCCACTGTTTTATTAGATGAAAAAGTACATAGTCATTTAAAAAAAACTGTATATAAAACATTTTCTCATATGTACAGTCATTTATTGTTAATTAAAATACTTCTATGAGTTCTAAAGTCTCTGTTTCACATGTCTGTCTTTATGTTGCCAATTTGATTTTTCAACAAACAGCTGTTTATTTTACGATTGACAGAATTTATGTCTGCAAAAACACAAAGCGGTGTTGATTTTTTTTTTTTATCAGTTGCAAATGCAAAGTACAAAAAAAAAATGCATTCCAGAAGGCAAAGTCTGAATATGCTCAATTCCCTGCTACAGATTATGTGAAATATATGACATACAATATCTTCTGAGATTCTGAAGTGTGCAATCAGTACTTAGTTAGAATAAGGCCAAAGGAGATGAGCGAAAAGGATAGAGACCCACAAGTTGGGCAGCTCTTTCCAAGTATAATTGCTACAAGCAAGTTGTTGTTCATGGTTATTTAGGGAAAATACCGCTCAAAGGTCAGTGGCAACTTGGCAGACGTACTATAGGGATAGGTATTGACCACTTTCACAATTCAATTTCGATTCACAAGCTTGCGATTTGATTCATTTGTTTACAAGTTGTTTTATTGGCGTCTTTCCACAGTTGAAACACTTACTGAGCAATTACATGAGACATGAATCATTTCAGTGAGTTGTACTGTATCTTTCAACATACCTTCTGATGTCCATTCATGTTTATTTTGTGCTATAACTAGTAGTAAAGAGGAAGAGACTTACGAGATTTTAAGGTCAGGTTTACTCACAGCTTGCGCCAGCAAAACCCTCTTTTGGTGTTAAAAACGACTGTCAGGATTTACTAAAGACGCGCATTGAAAAATTTGTGCTGAAAAAGGGTGGACGGAATTATTTTTGTGGCTGACCTTACATTATTGCATATGCATTTGTAGAAGTTTCCCTTTCAGGCGCAAAATTCATGAGAGGATTCATTTCAATGAATCACGGAAGGTGATTTACTAAGGTTTGCACTCTTCAATTTATGGGTGTTTGCGTCATTTTTTACCGCCCAAAAAAGCTCTTAAACCAAACGCTAACGGTTAGATTGTGTTGGTCATTAAGGAAATGATCCGGCTGAGTCTGTGTTCTTTAATTTGCGTGTCGTCAGTAGATCATGTGCAGAACTTTCCACTCCCATCTGAATTTTTGTTTTTTTTTATTGCACTCACGCTAATTTGCCGTTCAGTAAATCTGGCCCTTAAAGGGGTCATGAATTGTGGAATGTGCCAGTCATAGATCAGTGAAAGACCGCCTCTGCAGAACAAGATCAACGCCAACTTCATCATCGCGACTTTGGCCCCGCCCACTGGCGTGTTAGTGAGATGACAAGGAGAGAAGAGCGATACAGGATCACAGGACTAAAAATAACACCACCTTCCAAAGGACCCTAATGCTACGAACGTGCTTATTTAAAAACAGCCAATCACAGCAGTGGCCGTTTACACTGAAGTCTCGCAGCAGCCAATCACAGCAGTGGGCGTTTACGCTGAAGTCTCACAGCAGCCAAGCACAGCAGTGGGCGTTTACGCTGAAGTCTCACAGCAGCCAATCACAGCAGTGGGCGTTTACACTGAAGTCTCGCAGCAGCCAATCACAGCAGTGGGCGTTTACACTGAACTCTCACAGCAGCCAATCACAGTAGAGGCCGTTTACGCTGAAGTCTCACAGCAGCCAATCACAGCAGTGGGCGTTTACACTGAACTCTCACAGCAGACACACCCCTTCAAACAGCATTCAAATCAGAGGTTAAAATCACGGTCGGAAAAATGCCTTTTATTTCTAAATTATTAAAATTTTTGATGTAAAAATCATACTAACATTATAAATGCACTCCAGAAAACATTATAAAACAATGCAGTTCATGACCCCTTTAAAGGGGGCATAACACACACAGTTTCTGCCAATCTCATGTTAATCTTGAGTCCCTATAGAGTAGTATTGCATCCTTCATATCTCCAAAGAGTCTTTAGTTTTATCATATTTATAAAAGACAAATGCCCTGATCTGATTTTTAAGAAAACAGGCAAATTCGTTGAGGCGTGCAGTGGGCGGGGCTAAAGAGAGTACACACACACGGCATTATCCCTTGATAACTTTTGTTTCACTAGACATTCATGTATCCATCCATCCATCATCTTCCGCTTATCCGGGGCCGGGTCGCGGGGGCAACAGTCTAAGCAGAGACGCCCAGACTTCCCTCTCTCTAGCCACTTCCTCCAGCTCTTCCGGGGGAACCCCGAGGCATTCCCAGGCCAGCCGGGAGACATAGTCCCTCCAGCGTGTCCTAGGTCTTCCCCGGGGCCTCCTCCCGGTGGGACGTGCCTGGAACACCTCCCTGGGAAGGCGTCCACGAGGCATCCGAAATAGATGCCCGAGCCACCTCAGCTGGCACCTCTCGATGTGGAGGAGCAGCGGCTCTACTCCGAGTTCCTCCCGAGTGACTGAGCTCCTCACCCTATCTCTAAGGGAGCGCCCAGCCACCCTACGGAGAAAGCTCATTTCGGCCGCCTGTATCCGGGATCTTGTCCTTTCGGTCATGACCCACAGCTCATGACCATAGGTGAGAGTAGGAACGTAGATTGACCGGTAAATCGAGAGCTTTGCCTTGCAGCTCAGCTCCTTCTTTACCACGACAGACCGGTACATCGACCGCATTACTGCAGAAGCTGCACCGATCCGTCTGTCAATCTCCCGTTCCATCCTTCCATCACTCGTGAACAAGACCCCAAGATACCTGAACTCCTCCACTTGAGGCAGGAACTCTCCACCCACCTGAAGCGGGCAAGCCACCCTTTTCCGACTGAGAACCATGGCCACGGACTTGGAGGTACTGATTCTCATCCCAGCCGCTTCACACTCGGCCGCAAACCGTCCCAGTGCACGCTGAAGGTCCTGGCTCGAGGAAGCCAACACGACAACATAATCCGCAAAAAGCAGTGACGAAATCGTGTGGTCCCCGAACCGGACACTCTCCGGCCCTTGGCTGCGCCTAGAAATTCTGTCCATAAAAATCATGAACAGAACCGGTGACAAAGGGCAGCCCTGCCGGAGTCCAACATGCACCGGGAACAAGTCTGACTTACTGCCGGCAATGCGGACCAATGCGGACTCCTGCTCTGGTCATACAGGGACCGAACAGCCCTAAGCAGGGGGCCGCCGACCCCATACTCCCAGAGCACCCTCCACAGAGTGCCACGGGGAACACAGTCGAATGCCTTCTGCAAATCCACAAAACACATGTGGACTGGTTGGGCAAACTCCCATGAACTCCCCAGCACCCTGGAAAGGGTATAGAGTTGGTCCAGTGTTCCACGACCAGGACGAAATCATGTAGTTCACATTAAATGCACTTATGCGCCGATTGCCAACGAACCACACACATTTGATGCAGTTTCACTCACCGCCTGCGGTTTCCACTCATGACCGGGAACAAACACACACACACTTGCAGAACTCCGGAAAAATAAACTGCATCCACTGTTCCCTTAATGCTGGGTTATTTACATTCCCTCACAACCAGAAACACACTTCTTTAGTGACATTGTTGATTTCGTGGTCTAAAAACAAAATGACAGCACCGTCGACGGCTCCCGTAACACGAACGAAGCTCATTGATGTGCGCGCTCCTGCTTTTGCTCATTCAGGAGAAGTGCCCATACAAGTATTTCCACCGTTTATGACATCATTCTGGGCCACACTCTGAAAAAAACTTTCCGAAAATTGTTTGAATCCTGAGGGAGTGTATTTGGCACACAAAATACACAAAAAAAAAAAATCTTTTTAATTTTGGCTATGTTTAGCATGAGAATCAAACTCTTTAACAGTGTAAATAAGTCAGAATGCATGAAATAGCATTAGACCCCTCCTTTAAGAATCCATATTGAGAAATCAATATTGTCTACCCAGTCCTACTGTATTATGTCCAGGAATTTCAACAATCAAAAAGTGCTTCATGATATAGGACACAGCCATAGATACATTATATAATTGAGTTCAGGAATAATGATTTCCAAACAACCTAAGGTTTTCCCAGGACACAAAATGCTGCCCATAAATACCCATGTTTGCATCTGGATTAAAGGAAACTGTGGTGTGGTTATCTAATGCCCTCAGTGCTTTTGCTATTGCAAAGAACCTATAAATTTGCTGAAGGGTTAGATGACTGCGACCACAAGACGATCAGTAAGGAATGTTTGGAAAGAGGCGGAACTTACTTATTTCTGCCAGTTAGGGGTCTACCGCCACAACCGTGACCCATCATCCCTTCAGCCCACAGATAAGACATATGCATCCGATAAATTCCTACCAGCCACTCTGAATCTGATGTACATAAAGAAATACTACACAAAATCCAGCAGTCACTGAACAGAGCCTGGACTTCTTCCCCCTGAAATTGGAAGCAATTAAAAACGTATGAGGGGTAAGAAAAAAAAATAAAAGAGAGAGAATGTACTTGAACCACAACAGACGATCACAAACAATCAGATTATAGGAACCATTTCTGGAAACCACATCCTTCGTTAAAGCTGGTATCATTCAGGGGACGAGCGATCAGACTTGTTAGCCCTGCACAAAGGTTTTGCGGTATCATGTCAAAAATGAGAGTTGGGCGTGTGGATCTTCTGAATGATCTTTTCAGAAATCTAATGGGACAAGATGACCGTCTTAAAATACAGCTTGATCGGCTCTTCACAAGGCCAGCGCAGGACAACAGATTTAACTCAGATGCCTGATTCTGAACCCTCTATTCATTTGCTAGGTTTATACAGAGTCCAAGGCTCTGTTCCAAAACACAGCTGCCTACAAAGGCAACACTTAAGGCCTTTTAAAATACCTTCTGTTGGCCAGAATCTAAAGTGGCATTGCATGTATTCTTTGTGACAAGCTCAGTAGAAAAAAAAAAAAGACAATTACAAATGATCCAATACCTACACTGTAAAACTTACAGTGGCTTAAATTTTTAAGTACAATCAACTTAAGACATTTAACCCTTTAAGACCTAAGGGTATTTTTACAATTAATTTTCCGCCTGGTGTTATTTACTAAAAAAGCTTGTAAAACATCAACCCTGTTGTGCACAGACAATTGACACACCTCTTTTTTTTCAAGACAAGTTGCACTGTCAGTATATTTGTGTTGCATTGATGTCACCTGAATCACTCAAATATTTATTGAAAACACACACAAATAAATAAAAGCTAAGCATATTTCCTCTGGAAAACAGTTTGTTCAAGTCTTTGGAGTCCTGGAACTCAGGAATAAACATGATAACTTATACAGAACAAAAACTATTTACATTTTTCCAAAAAAAGTCCAGGCGCTTTTGGCCTCTTTGGATTTTGGATATTTACTGGTGCCAAGCCTCAAAACAGTTCCTATCAGGAACTTCTTCTCAAACTTTCTCCTCAAACTTTCTCCACAAAACTACTAAAAACTGCAGCGCGTCTCTCTCTCTCTCTCTCCTCAACACTACTAGCCGTGCGTCTCTCTCTCTCCACAATAACAGAGCTGTGGTTCATGCGTAATGACGCACACCAACGTGGATGACGGATCAGCCTGTCATTGGTCAAACCCTCATCCAAAATGGCAGCTAGCATCGCGCTAGCGGCAAAAATGACGGAAAATGTATAAATTATGGACATCAAGTGGATATATCTTGGATGTAAGCGTTTTGATTTATTGCTGAACAACTCCAAAAAGATGCACATGTTCCAGGCTGGATAGAAAACCTTCTGTAAATGCTACAAAGACACCAAAGACACCCCCGTGATGGCTAGCTCGTTAGCTTTCTGCTGGAAAAAACGGTAAGAAAATCGATAAAAGTTTCATGAAATAATATAGATATTTATCGGAGGTGCCGTGTGACGTCGTGGGCGATGCCGTCGGGCTCTGAGGGTTAAGTCATTTCAAATTAAATTACATTAAACTGACAGAATCTTTAATAACTTATTAAACAAATTATTTTGATGGGTTAAAGCAATGTAAAAACATATGTTGTCAAAACTTATTGATCATATAATTTGTTACGGTGTATGTGTATTGTGTATAGATAAAAAGTTAAATCGAATTTAAATGTATTATTTTACCCAATTATATTATTACGTACTGTAATGTTATGCCTATCATATAGCATCATATTGATAGCTTAGTTAACGTCAAATCAGGAGATCAAGTTAATCAGCCTCTGTTGGCGTAAGTCTTAACTAAATTATGGTGCTAAAAAGCATCTTTTCCTGTTGACCACCATTCAAAAATAGCTGATATTCTGGCTTTTTTTTTTCTCCCACATACACTAACGTTCAAAAGTTTGGGGTCAGTAAGATTTTTTTTTTTTTTTTTAATGCAGCAAGGACCCATTAAAATGATCAAAAGTGACAATATTCAGATACAGATTGTGGCAAGCAGCGAGGCCGAGGGCCCATGAGAACGGGGCGAGGCCGGTGGTGAGTGATAAAGAGCCGCACCGGTCTCACGGAGAAGCTCGAACGCATAAAAGGAGGAGCGACGACAGTGAAGGGCGAGAGAGGACCAGGGGCCCGTTCTTCGTACCTCGCTTAATACATCTAAGATGATTTAACAGATCCCAGATCTTTTAATCGTGATAACTGATCTCTAGCTAATTTGGTTCTTCAAACAAATTTGCGGATTGGATTAAAATATCTGGATTAAATGATCTAAGATTACTGCGCGTTCTTTTTTTCCCTGAAGAGGGCAGATGCATCGATACTCAAAACCACAATCAGCAATGCAGCGATTGGCTGGCGTCAAGACAGCAACGTAATGACATCATATAATTAAAAAAGCCACCTGGCAAAAAACTTGACAAATTACACAAAAAACCCCCGCGAATTTCTGGACCTTTATAAAGAAACAGCCAGACGACCAAACCAACATAAAAGTTATAATAGATAAATGTTTTTTTTTTTTTTTACATGATTACCAATAATTTATATTCACGATTTTATACAGTATTTGTACACCCTTTACATTTTTATTTCAATGTTGTAATTTAATTTTTAATTCAATTTGAAACAGATTTGTAACGAGACAATATTTAAGTTTCTTATGGGTCAAGATCAAATTATCCTCTCTTGCGCTGCATCAAGCCACTCCCATAATATCCGTGATCACTTAATGCACGGCTCAGATTAACTCTACAACATGTGTGTAAACCAATAAAAACAAAATTATATAAAGTAATTATTCCATCACAAATAAATCGCTCAATCAAGTGGCTGTGTCTATAGTATTATACACAACATTATACATTCTCATATACATATACAATATAACATTTTTATATTATTATTCAAAATTATTTTTATTGCCCCTGGTTCAGTAATGCACTCTTGTAATAAAGTAGCAGTGGCAGGGACAGATTTTAAGTATCACCTCAAGATGCAATCTAACCCTGTTTACATGAAATAAGCCGCTCGCGAGCAGGTTTAAGTTTACGGACCTGTTACTATGACAGCAAGTCCAGGATGAGCTTCGAAGAACCAAACAATCCGAGATCATGCCAAAGCGTCAACAATCAAATCCAGCTAACTGAGTTAGCGAGGTACGAAGAACGGGCCCCAGGTCTGGACTTTATGTTTTTATTATGTGTGTGTGGAAGTCGTCCGTAAGGAGGCTGCCGTTTTTACTTTAATTTTGTTTATTTTAAGATTACAGGGAGTGCAGAATTATTAGGCACGTTGATTTTCTGATCATATTTTTTTTCCAGGCACATTTGACCAATTCCAAACCACAGTAATCCTAATAACTACTATTGATTTAGTATTTAATAATGTATAAGTGATATATAATTGTTCATGAAGGCTGGAAATGAAAATCACCTTATATTCAGGTGTGCAGAATTATTAGGCATGTTTTCTTTTACAGATAAATTGAGCCAAAAAAGAGATTTAACTCAGACTGAAAAGTCAAAAAGTATTAAATGCCCATGAGAAGGATGCAATACTAATGCAATACTAGACATTGCAGTTAAGGCGTGACCATTGGACAGTGAAATGCTCGTTGGGTCAGCAGGATCTGACAAAAACATGTGGCGGAGAAAAGACACCTGTTAACTGCAAAAGAATTAAGAATTAAGGTGAAGAATTAAGGGTGAAACCATCAGGAACCCTTTAGTCTCCAGCGCCACCATTTTCCAGAGCTGCAACCTACCTGGAGTCTCCAGAAGTGCAAGGTGTCAGGATCTCAGAGACTTCAGTTAGGTAAAGAATACTAAAAAATGACCCCCACTAGATAAGAATCACAAGCTGAAGTGTTGTAAAATACATGAAGAAGGTTTTTTTATAGGCTTTATAGACAGATAGGTTGAGAGTGACTCTTGAAGGACCAGCTCCACATCCTCTAGTACCACTGTTTGAAGAATTCATCTTCCAGAATCTGGCAGTACGTTTTGGGAGTTCATTTTTAGTCCATCTCTGCAAAACGGACTTCAGGATGGACTAAAATGAACTCCCAAAACGTACTGCCAGATTCTGGAAGATGAATCTGAAAGACTGTAAAGTCTTTTGAACGTTGGCCAGTTCCCGCCTCCTCCCATATCAACAAACCTCATTACACAGATATATACAGATTTCTATTTCAAATAAATGCTGTTTATCAAATAATACTGAAAAATAAGTATTGCTCCATACAAAAATATGGAGCAGCAAAACTGCTTTCAACATTGACAATAAGAAAAAATGAGCAGCAAATCATCATATTAATGATTTCTGAAGGATCATGTGACACTGAAGACTGGAGTAATGATGCTGAAAATTCAACTTAGATCAGGAATAAATTACATTTGACAATATATTAAAAATAAATCATTTTTTTAATTGTAATAATTTTTCACAATATTACAGTTTTACTGTATTTTTGATCAAAATAAATGCAGACATGGTGAGCAGAATCAATGTCAGTGTCTCAATGCTCAAAACTTTTGGTTGGTAGTGTAAATTGCAAGTATTATATTATAAAATACAGTTATTTTAAACAGGAGCATGATTCCTTTTTGGGGGTCTTATTTTTCCCTGTCAGATGCCTTTAACACCATGGCTCAGGATAGTTGCTAATGAATTTCCTGCATTTCGATTTGATTAGTCACAGGGCAATTACAACACATTTCCGGCATACTTCCGGCAGGTCCTGTATCCCCGGAGCGAGCACATTTAAGAAGAATCCTAACGGATATCCTCCCTGCAACAAACAAAGCATGTTGCAATTTGTTTCACTACCATGACGACTGTCAGGATTTAATAAAGACACACAGTGAAAAATTAGCGCTGAAAAGGTGTGGACAGGGCATTTTTGCGGCTGACCTTATAGCATATGCATTTGAAGGAGTTTCCCTGCAGAATGACAGTATTTAAATGAATAATGCGAGGTTTACTATGGTTTTCGCTCGTCAATTTACTGGTGTTTGTGGCATTATTTACAGCCCAAAAAAGCTGATGCTAAACCAGATGCTAACTAGTGTATTGCATTGGTCATTATGGAAATTATCCGGCTGTCGTGCAGATCTTTCCACTCCCATCTGCGCTTTTATGGGATTGTGCTCTCATGCCCTGTTTAGTCAGTCTGGCCCTAGGTCTAATATTGGGGGATTTTTTCGTATTTGCTTTAAATTTTTAATTTTAAGGGCCAGATTTACTAAACAGGGCAATTAAAAGAATGCAATTTAATTTGTGTCGTCTACTGACGACGCACAAATGAAAGAACACACACGCAGCCGGATCATTTCTGGTTTTACCCTTGTGCTGTCTTTATTTGGGAGTCACACTGGTGGTCTTAGCGGTCAACCCCTGAAACGTAACTTCTTTTTTCAGAAATACTACATACAATAATACATTTTTGTTCAATAATATAGCTTCTTTTTTCTTTTGCATTTTGTTAGCCTGGATGCCAGCCGAACTTAGCCCCGCCCACAAAAATTTTACTCGGGCAGTTCGGTCTGGAATTGATCGGTAGAGATAGCCTGACGTCGTCATACTCAATTCTAGTCAGAATATTAGATTAGATTAGATTAGATTCAACTTTATTGTCATTACACAAGTACAAGTACAAGGCAACGAAATGCAGTTTAGGTCTAACCAGAAGTGCAATAGCAGCAAGTGCAGGATATACAATGGATGCGTAAGTGCAGGACATGGATATGTACTGAATATGTATAAATATGTATAAATAGAGAGACGTTATTACTATAAACAGAACTGAATTTACAGGTGAATATGTACAGTGAATAAATATACAGATGGCTATTACTATAAACAGAATTTTACAGATAGAGGTATACAATAATATGTTAGGCTAATATGAGGAATAGCAGTGGATTAGGGTAGTGCAATAAATTATGGACAGAGCTATCCGGAAAAAAAGTGTAAAGTGCAGTGGAAAGTGGTTGCATATTACAGTTAGAAGTACAGTGCAAAATGCAAATGTAAACATTGGTACTATAAATACAGTCGGCAGTGCAAATGAGCATAATCCAGTTAAGATATGGCAGTGTAAGATGCATATGTAAACAGTTGTTACTGTGATAAACAGTCGGTAGTGCAAATAACAAAGTGAAGGAAGATGTGAGGTAGGAGAGTTATCAGTTTATGAGGGAAGTGATCAGTTTATGAGAATATGAGTCTGATTCTGCTCCGTTGGGCTGTGATTATGGGGCGTGTTTCAACCGAACCAGGAAAGATCTCAATTGGATAGACCTACAACCAATCAGAGCAACGGAGCGACGCACAACGTTAGTTGTCAAATGTCAACAGAACTCAACTGCACTGTGTTGCCATGTCCGCGGGTTGAAGCGACCCCAATTATGTGATATACAAACCCAGGAATGCGATTTTTAGCTGCCAGCCCTGCCAAAATAACACATATTTTACCCCCCAAATGCCTTTTTTTTCCCGGAGAACCCCCCCTGGAAAGCTATTGGGCTTGTTTTTGGCTAGTTTTGAGGAACGTTAGCAATTGGGCGGGTTTTGTTGTAAAAACTTGGCAACCCTGTCTGCACGCACGCTGGAATAAGTAGCCTAACGTTAGAAGAACAAGATTAGTGTACGATCTTTGCCGGTGTTGTAAAAAAAATAATTTAAGGATACACAGAGTACTTACCAACATGATCATCATTTCTGAGAGAAATAGTAAAGGTGAACGCATATACGAACAACTTCTCCGTTTAGGATTAGAACAAACTCAACCCAAGCGCCTTTGATGACGTGGATTATTACGTTACTGTTGATCATCTGTCCATCATCGTCTAAAGCCCACCCTGACAATTTCATTGGTCCGAACAGTTTCTGTTCAGGCATAATTACTTCTCTACCGATCAATTCCAGACCGAACTGCCCGAGTAAAAATGTTGTGGGCGGGGCTAAGTTCGGCTGGCATACAGGCTACGGTAGAGAAGTAATTACGCCTGAACAGAAACTGTTCGGACCAATGAAATTGTCAGGGCGGGCTTTAGACGATGATGGACAGATGATCAACAGTAACGTAATCATCTACGTCATCGAAGGCTCTTGGGTTGAGTTTGTTCTAATCCTAAACGGAGAAGTTGTTCGTATATGCATTCACCTTTACTATTTCTCTCAGAAATGATGATCATGTTGGTAAGTACTCTGTGTATCCTTAAATTATTTTTTTACAACACCGGCAAAGATCGTTTACACTAATCTTGTTCTTCTAACGTTAGGCTACTTATTCCAGCGTGCGTGCAGACAGGGTTGCCAAGTTTTTACAATAAAACCCGCCCAATTGCTAACGTTCCTCAAAACTAGCCAAAAACAAGCCCAATAGCTTTCCAGGGGGGGTTCTCCGGGAAAAAAAGGCATTTGGGGGGTAAAATATGTGTTATTTTGGCAGGGCTGGCAGCTAAAAATCGCATTCCTGGGTTTGTATATCACATAATTGGGGTCGCTTCAACCCGCGGACATGGCAACACAGTGCAGTTGAGTTCTGTTGACATTTGACAAATAACGTTGTGCGTCGCTCCGTTGCTCTGATTGGTTGTAGGTCTATCCAATTGAGATCTTTCCTGGTTCGGTTGAAACACGCCCCATAATCACAGCCCAACGGAGCAGAATCAGACTCAAATTCTGACTAGAATTGAGTATGATGACGTCAGGCTAGCATTTTGTGGTACTAATAAATATTTATGCAGTAATTCATTTTCCCATAGAAAATAAAAAGAACATTGTTTTATTACATTTTTTTTTTAAATCAATGAATGCAGTATTTCAGGTTAAAATAGAGTCTATGCTTTTAAAATCAATTTTTTTGAAGGCAGATTAGTGCCATCTGTTGAGACTATAGAGTATAGAGCGGCTTGTGAATTGCTGTTTTTAGACATAATTACATATTTTTATTAGGTGGAAGATTTGAATATATTTTTAAACAAATCTCAAAGATTACTTTTTGTCAAGTTTTAGATCTTTTTTTGTTTGAAATAGTGATTTGAAGTGTAAGTTTATGCATTATGATTACAGTCGAACCTGAATGTTGTGTTAGAAAGAGAACGCAAGGAGGCATTTTTTTACCCATTATTTGATTCAGAATTTAGCTAAAGAAAATCATTTCATTCAATCACCCTGTGACACCGCATCACTGCTGAGAGCTTTTTTCTGCATTACGACGGAATTATTGATTTAATTATTGAATAATTGATTTCACATACTCTCCAAACTTTGCTGTGTCACAGACAGGAGTTAGGTGTGTATGTGTGTGTGTGTGTGTTTCACAGCCGTGATGTTTTACAGTGTCACCCCTTCACTGCTGTGATCTTTTTCTGCATTATGACTGAATTACTGATTTCACATGCTCTCCAAACTTTGCTGTGTTACAGACAGCAGTTCATAGGTGTGTGTGTGTGTGTGTGTGTGTGTGTGTGTGTGTGTGTGTGTGTGTGTGTGTGGACTCGTAATCCCTACGTTATGGGGACAAAATAAAGATGGCAATATCCGAAATCCTCATCCTTCTGGGGACATTTTTAGGTCCCCATGAGGAAAACATCTAATAAATCAGACTAAATTATGTTTTTTGAAAATGTAAAAATGCAGAATGTCTCCTGTGATGGGTAGGTTTAGGGGCAGGGGCAGTGTAGGGGGATAGAATATACGGTATGTACGGTATAAAAACCATTACGCCTATGGAAAGTCCCCATAAAAC
>NC_137119.1:6284321-6594321 GCF_949357685.1 Gobio gobio
TATTATATTATATTATATTATATTATATTATATTATATTATATTAATTATATTAAAATGGCTGACCACTTGTGATCGGATCACTGAACTGAAAACTCATCTTAATACCAGGTGGAAACAGGGCTTCTCCCACGCGCGCTCGATTTCCGGGATATTATATATCATTTGCGGGCATCAGGGATATAATTTGCGCTAGCAATATGCGGGAGACTCCAGGAACTTCCGGGAGAGGTGGGATGTCTGCTTGAGGTGGGAAGAGGGGGGAAGTCAGTGTTGTATTACCTGTGAAGACAGAAGATTGCAGTCTATATGAAGGCCTCGTCCTGTTTTCTGTCTCTGGAGCAACGCAGCCATGACGGCTCCCTGAGTGTATAAACCAGTGGCCAGATCTGTCATAGCGACACCTGGTCTGACTGGATCCCCATCCTTAAAAAAGAAGAGATAAAGGATCTAAAATAGGGTGTAATATTTAAAAAGGACCTATACATTTTCATTGTTGCTGTTTTCAACTGTATGCTGTTTTCATACTGTTGTATTGTTGCTGTTTGAGCATGAAAACAAAGTCCCTCCAGCGGGAGTTCTTCTCTATATTAGTGTCACTGTTTCTCCCTGAAACGCCTCCATTGTAGTCTTGAGTTTTCTTCCGGGAAAGAACACTCCCCCAAGGGGCAGGAATTAAGGGCCCTTCACACGGAGCGTGATTAAGCAATGCGAATGTACGTCATAATGACACTCTAGAATCGAAACAATAGGTCACTATGTTATTCACACTGGGTGCGATGAATTGCAGCGCGACAAAGCAGGATTTTTTTTTCTGCCCCGCAATGAAACGAGACGTCCAATTAGATTTGAGCTTACTCAAGCCGTTACTGTTGCAAAAGTGTGAGAGTGGTGCCGCTGTTTTGAAAACCTGTGTAAACACCAAAGAAAAGTATTGTGGGAGAGAGAAGAGAACGGATGTTGAGTGTTATCATTGGTGTCTGAGAACAGATTTATTCTTACATGTTCTTTATATAGAACATTATCATTTCTATTCATTTTCCACTGAATTATGCGATCTGAAGAACTTGAAAACGGTGTAAAGAGCGCTGTTTTCTTCCGTGAGTGTCTGTTATGAGTCAGAGAGCTCATTTGCTCTAGAGCTGTCAATCATATTATATGATCATAACTCCTGCAATCATAGTTCTCCAGGGTTCCGCTCATAAATAACTAAGAGAAACATTTCTACAGATGAATTTAACACGATGCCAAATATACAGTGAGGAAAATAAGTATTTGAACACCCTGCTATTTTGCAAGTTCTCCCACTTAGAAATCATGGAGGGGTCTGAAATTGTCATCGTAGGTGCATGTCCACTGTGAGAGACATAATCTAAAAAAAAAATCCAGAAATCACAATGTATGATTTTTTTAACTATTTATTTGTATGATACAGCTGCAAATAAGTATTTGAACACCTGTACAGCTAGAATTCTGACCCTCAAAGACCTGTTAGTCTGCCTTTAAAATGTCCACCTCCACTCCATTTATTATCCTAAATTAGATGCACCTGTTTGAGGTTGTTAGCTGCATAAAGACACCTGTCCACCCCATACAATCCGAAAGAATCCAACTACTAACATGGCCAAGACCAAAGAGCTGTCCAAACACACTAGAGACAAAATTGTACACCTCCACAAGGCTGGAAAGGGTTACGTCGAAATTGCCAAGCAGCTTGGTGACAAAAGGTCCACTTGGAGCAATCATTAGAAAATGGAAGAAGCTAAACATGACTGTCAATCTCCCTCGGACTGGGGCTCCATGCAAGATCTCACCTCGTGGGGTCTCAATGATCCTAAGAAAGGTGAAAAAATCAGCCCAGAACTACATGGGAGGAGCTGGTCAATGACCTGAAAAGAGCTGGGACCACAGTTTCCAAGGTTACTGTTGGTAATACACTAAGACGTCATGGTTTGAAATCATGCATGGCACGGAAGGTTCCCCTGCCTAAACCAGCACATGTCCAGGCCCGTCTTAAGTTTGCCAATGACCATTTGGATGATCCAGAGGAGTCATGGGAGAAAGTCATGTGGTCAGATGAAACCAAAATAGAACTTTTTGGTCATAATTCCACTAAACGTGTTTGGAGGAAGAAGAATGATGATGAGTACCATCCCAAGAACACCATCCCTACTGTGAAGCATGGGGGTGGCAGCATCATGCTTTGGGGGTGTTTTTCTGCACATGGGACAGGGCGACTGCACTGTATTAAGGAGAGGATGACCGGGGCCATGTATTGCAAGATTTTGGGGAACAACCTCCTTCCCGCGCTTTAGAGCATTGAAGATGGGTCGAGGCTGGGTCAATGACCCGAAGCACACAGCCAGGATAACCAAGGAGTGGCTCTGTAAGAAGCATATCAAGGTTCTGGCGTGGCCTAGCCAGTCTCCAGACCTAAACCCAATAGAGAATCTTTGGAGGGAGCTCAAACTCCGTGTTTCTCAGCGACAGGCCAGAAACCTGACTCATCTAGAGAAGATCAGAGGCCGGTTGCATAAACCGTTAAGACTAGTCTTACAAGTTAGACATACATTTTTTTCTTGAAGACTGTTCATAATTTTTTTTAATCAGTTACATAAAAACATAGACTGGCCTAATTTGATGCGAAAAGTAAGCCTAACTGCAAGTGGCTCATACTAGATCGTAAGACACTGTCTTAACATAATGGCTTAGTTTATGCAACTGGCCCCTGTGTGGAGGAGTGGGCCAAAATCCCTCCTGCAGTTTGTGCAAACCTGGTAAAAAACTACAGGAAATGTTTGACCTCTGTAATTGGCTACTGTACCAAATATTAACATTGATTTTCTCAGGTGTTCAAATACTTATTTGCAGCTGTATCATACAAATAAATAGTAAAAAAAATCATACATTGTGATTTCTGGATTTTTTTTTTTTGATTATGTCTCTCACAGTGGACATGCACCTACGATGCCAATTTCAGATCCCTCCATGATTTCTAAGTGGGAGAACTTGCAAAATAGCAGGGTGTTCAAATACTTATTTTCCTCACTGTATATACGATTATGATTATATCTTCTGTATGTGTTTTTCATGTGGCTCAGGATATTTTTATAACAATAAAGAATGAGAAACACTTACAAGAGAAATGCTAAGCAGGTGTAGCGTTCAGTTTATTATAAAACACTACAAATTATGCACGTCTGCCCATTATTTAATCTAAATCTACTTTAGATCGCAGTCGACAGTTATTACACACACTCAATGATGGTTTCTGTGTAGTACCAAACTTTATTTTTTATCTTAATTTACTGTTGTATGTTGTGTAAGGGACGATGTTAAAGCAGAATGGGAAAACCTACAAGATACATACATGAGGAAAAATGTATTCTCGGTCAGCGCCACCTGTCGTGCAGGCGTGAATTAGCTAAAGCCAATCAATCGTTTTGCATTCAGTGTGAAATATCCGTTCGTTGGTGATTCGCTTAGCTTTATCGCGTCACGCTCAGTATGAAAGGGCCTTTATGAAAAATAAAGGGGCGGGGCCTGGTTTAGTTAGTTAGTAGTGTGTTGAAACCATAGACTGTAAAAAAATATGGACGTAGTGACCAAGGATTCTGAAGAGCATTTTTGAAGCATAAAGTTGGCGTTACCATCTTGGCAGCGCATCACGCGTCCCACCTGGATAAGAGGTGGGACGTCGGTGGAGATGAGGTGCCTGGTTGCTGAAACCACGCCCGCCTAGCTCTACCATAGTGGCAATCCACCTGTCACTCAAAGTGGCCACGCCCTAAATTATGCAGAACTTTAAGTAGGGTGACCATATTTTGATTACCGAAAACCAGGACACTCGGCCCGGCGATGAGATACTCAAATGATACTCAAAGTTTATTCAAAGATTCCTTATTAATTTCAATACATTTAAAGTATGGCCCCTCTTTATGGATAGAAAATTGTTATATTAGGGCCAGGACAGGACATGTCCTGGGAAAACAGGACGTTTGGTCACCCTGCTTTAAGGCTTAATATAATTTAAACGGAGTTATAAAAAAAAAATCACCCCCCTCACAGTTGTCGTGAAGGGCAAAATTAGGGCAAAACCACTTTTTGTACCAGACTGTAAACATGTTTTTTTTTTCTGATGTAAATTGGGCATTTTAACATGGGGGGGTCTATGGGATTGACTAGAGCCGGTCTCTAGCGGCCAGTCGATGAATTGCAGTTTAAGTCACTTCCGTGCTGGTTTCAAGAAGGACTGTGGGAGGTTGCTGCTTGGTTGAAACTGGCGGTTATGGTAAGGGGCGGGACATTTCACAAACACGCTCGAAGCACTTGACCAATCACAACACACTGCTCCAGCTGACCAATCAAAGCACATTGTGCTTTTCGGTAGGGGCATCAATGGCCCTGTCCCAAATGGCACCCTAAACCCTCACGGTCTTCCTCTGAGTCCGCACTTTCACGACGTAATGCCGCTTTGACTGCCGGGAAGAAGTCCGCTGTGTAACCCGCAGAAGTGCGCATCGAGGGCGCATATCGACCTCAAAGGGGGCGCTCACGAGTACCCTTGTGAGACCTAAAATGACAAATGAGACACCCTGCGGTCTTGTGGACTTAACGGACACGCGCATGCAGCGGCCATTGTAAGTCCACAAGACTGAAAGTGCACGATAATTATGCCATTTGGGACAGGGCCATAGAGACAGGAACTAAACAGAGCGTTACTGACAGACTGGGAACAGAGGAGCTGCAACAATGGAGATTATGGGAAAAATAATGTGTTTTTTGAACATTCAAGCATGAAAACCTATCCTAGTAGAGCCTAAAAACCAAATCAAGACATAACATGGTCTCTTTAAGATGAAGTGTGTGTCAAAATCAATGTAAGTTTGGGATGGTATCTCTTTGTTCGACCAGTATTTGCCAATTTGGTGATGTTAGAAATGACACACTTCACCTTTTTAAGCACTTCAGATCATTGCCCTCACCTCAGGACCAGTGATGTGCATCATACCAGACACAGCAGACGCAATGGAGTCATATCCAGGCTTGTGTGACTCGGGGCCCGTCTGTCCATATCCTGAATAAATTAACAGACGTTGTTACTGATTATGTGTGCGGATGATTATCAGATGGAAATGTGCTTACAGCTCACAGTTTTGTGTAACATGAGCATGTCAGAGCTACAATCTCCAGTGTATTCTGTGTTGCCAGTAGGGCTTGATTCGGGCCTGTGTGCGGCTCTCAGAAATCCCTACAGCTGAGCACACACGTCCAAGAGAATGTGGGCAAAGACCCGATTACATTTCTATTATCATCAGAGCCCTCAGAATAATTCGGTTCTAGGAACTCCACCGTAGTTCTAAGACTTTGACTCACTGGAGGTAAACATCCATGGATGTGTTTATTTCTTTGGCAGAGGTATGGGCGGCTTAAGGAAAATCTGTCATGCCCTAGTACGAAAACAGCAGTCTTCCATCCACAGTTTGTGCACGTACATTTCATAAACCAGTATCACTTCATAACATTTTCCCCTATCTTTTTGCTTTAAGTAGTTGTGTTTGCTAAGGCAACCATCACTTTAATTATTACTTAAGTTTAAAGGCATAATATGTATATCTAAAGGTCACATTCAAATTAGATACATCATGTTAGATAAATTTGAGTGTGTTGAAAGTTATGCTATAATGCAACACTTGTTCACACTGCAGTGAGCTAGATCCGTATTAGGCATGGTAAAACATGGTACTTGTGGGTAAATCAAGGAAACGAGATTAAAACAATAAGACTAACTGTGTTGAGCTATATAACAATGATTCGTTTTCTGTCAATGAATGTATCCAAACAGTTGCTCATCTGTCTAACGAAAAACTTTGGCCCTGATTTACTAAACAGGGCAAATTAGCGTGAGAGCTCAATTCCACAAAAGCACAGATGGGAGTGGAAAGTTCTGCACGTGATCTACTGACAATGCGCAAATTAAAGAACACAGATGCAGCCGGATCATTTCCATAATGACCAACACAATCAACCCATTAGCGTCTGGTTTAAGGGTGCTTTCACACTTGGTTCGATTGCCTGGACTGAACCAGAGTTCGATTGCTCCCCCCTGCTGGACTGGGTTCATATTATATTATTTGGGTTCGAACCGGGGTGTGTTTGCGTCATCAAAGCAGCAGCTGTTTACCCCATTGCTTGGTAACGACTGTGAGCGAGAAGGTGGCAAAATGCATAGCGTTGCTCACCTGACATTTATATTTTTGTTTTTGATCCATTGGTTTTGTTACCAAAGCTTCAGTACGTAAGAGCACTTGCGTCTTATCTGCCGCGAATGTACTGCAAACGCTCTAAAGAATGCTGAAGACGAGCAGAAATTATATCTACAGGTGTTGGTCATATAATTAGAATATCATCAAAAAGTTGATTTATTTCACTAATTCCATTCTAAAAGTGAAACTTGTATATTATATTCATTCATTACACACAGACTGATATATTTAAAACGTTTATTTATTTAAATTTTAATGATTATAACTGACAACTAAGGAAAATCCCAAATTCCGTATCTCAGAAAATTTGAATATTACTTAACCCTTAATCGTCCCTTGGGGTCCAGCTGACCCCACTGGACTTTTCCTCCATTTTTTAAAAGTGTTCCCTTCATCTCAGGGCCATGAGACTCGGTGACTTTTCCTAAATAATCTATCTAAACATACACAAAAAATCTGGGCTTGATTTGGTTGTTCTAAAGGTGTGTAAAAAAAAATTTACCGTTTAAGTCCCTCGGGGTCAGATTGACCCCACATTGAAAATGAATGGGAAAGTGTAAAAAATAAAAAAAATTCACTTTTTTTGTCAATTTTTTTTTACTAAATCCAGTATAAATCTGAAAATTTTCACATTTATATCAAGGTCTGGTCCTAGAGCATAAACACAAAGTAGAACGAACTTTCTGTCTCATACACACACGCACACACACACACACAAACACACACACAAACACACACATGTGTGTGACTGCAACAGAGAGCATTTTTATAGAAACTGGCAAATAAAATCAACAAAACTGGCATAAATCTGAAAGATTTTCATACATAAATGAAGTACTAATACTAGAGCACAAATGCAATATGGAACAAGCATGTTCACTCACACACACACACACACAAACACACACACACACACACACACACACAAACACAGGTGTCTGGAGCATTTTTTTGGATTTTGGCAATGAATGGGAAAATGTAAAAAATGTTTTTTTTTTCACTTTGTTTGTCAAAAAAAATCAACTAAATCCAGTATAAATCTGAAAATGTCTACATTTATATCAAGATCTGGTCCTAGAGCATAAACACAAAGTGGAACGAACTTTCTGTCTCATACACACACGCATACACACACACACACACACACACACACACACACACACAAATGTGTGTGACTGCAACAGAGAGCATTTTTATAGAAACTGGCAAATAAAATCAACAAAACTGGCATAAATCTGAAAAAATTCCATACATAAATGAAGGACAAATACTAGAGCACAAATGCAACATGGAACAATCATGAGAAAGAGAGGGAAAAGGGCAAATAAAAGAAAGATGAAAGGCAGCTTAACTTTTGCATAACTTCCCTATGGACCTCTAGTGGATAATGTGGTCATTGCACTCTTTCTCTTTAACTATAATTCCTAAAGTTTTTCCACAAACCTACAGATGGCGGTATTCTATCCCTAACACATAGAGCAATGTCCAAAAACTATTTATATTTATTTAAGATCATCATTCAAGTGATTTTTTCATAAAAAAATATTTTTTAATGAGCCAATTTATGACATAGTTAAGTATTTGTGCAGTAAAGAGGTAAAAAACTACCAAATACCCACAAAAACACAGCATAAATGTATAGTTGAGAAGTAAATAAAAAAAATTATATTTAGTTTTCCATGTAAAAAAATTATATTTCCTTATGCAATCGCTCTGTAAAAGGGGACTCAAACGTAAACCCTACTTGAGGGATGATTAAGGGTTAAGACAAATACAAAGAAAGGATTTTTAGAAATCTTGGCCAACTGAAAAGTATGAACATGAAAAGTATGAGCATGTACAGCACCCAATACTTAGTTGGGGCTCCTTTTGCCTGAATTACTGCAGCGATGCGGCGTGGCATGAGGAGATCAGTCTGTGGCACTGCTCAGGTTATGAGAGTCCAGGTTGCTCTGATAGTGGCCTTCAGCTCTTCTGCATTGTTGGGTCTGGCATATTGCCTCTTCTTCTTCGAAATATCCCATAGATTTTCTAGGAGGTTAAGGTCAGGCGAGTTTGCTGGCCAATTAAGAACAGGGATACCATGGTCCTTAAACCAGGTACTGGTTGCTTTGGCACTGTGTGCAGGTGCCAAGTCCTGTTGGAAAATGAAATCTGCATCTCCGTAAAGTTGGTCAGCAGCAGGAAGCATGAAGTGCTATAAAACTTCCTGGTATACGGCTGCGTTGACCTTGGACCTCAGAAAACACAGTGGACCAACACCAGCAGATGACATGGCACCCCAAACCATCACTGACTGTGGAAACTTTACACTGGACCTCAAGCAATGTGGATTGTGTGCCTCTCCTCTCTTCCTCCAGACTCTGGGACCCTGATTTCCAAAGGAAATGCAACATTTACTTTCATCAGAGAACATAACTTTGGACCACTCAGTAACAGTCCAGTCCTTTTTGTCTTTAGCCCAGGCGAGACGCTTCTGACGCTGTCTGTTGTTCAAGAGTGGCTTGACACAAGGAATGCGACAGCTGAAACCCATGTCTTGCATACGTCTGTGTGTAGTGGTTCTTGAAGCACTGACTCCAGCTGCAGTCCACACTTTGTGAATCTCCCCCACATTTTTGAATGGGTTTTGTTTCACAATCCTCTCCAGGGTGCGGTTATCCCTATTGCTTGTACACTTTTTTCTACCACATCTTTTCCTTCCCTTCGCCTCTTTATTAATGTGCTTGGACACAGAGCTTTGTGAACAGCCAGCCTCTTTTGCAATGACCTTTTGTGTCTTGCCCTTTGTGCACGGTGTCAATGGTTGTATTTTGGACAACCGTTTTGTCAGCAGTCTTCCCCATGATTGTGGGGAATTCATGCTACATGCATGCTACATTCATGCTAGATATGACATCAAAAGTAGAAAATGTTGGTAAAAAAAAAAAAACTTACATTTACACACAAACTGACCAGCAAACGCAACTTTCGGACGCCATCTTTTTTTTCAGCTCAACTGTCACAGAATGGAACGCACAGGATTGTAAGATATCAAAGGCAGCGAAGGATATAAATATGCTGCGTTCAAAAATCGATCAGATGAAGGTCTCTCAGGAGACAGGAAGTGAAGCTAACATTGGATTCTGATGTGCCTTGGTGCCTTCCTGCCTTGAAATGTGTCCTCCGAAGGCAGCATTTTCCAGGTTTCGGACACAGCCAGTGTCTAACAAGGCCCTAGTTAGACACTGATTAGCATATACAGGTGTGTTTAATTGGGGTTGGAGCTAAACTCTGCAGGATGGTGGCCCTCCAGGACCGAGTTTGGAGACCCCTGTGGTAAGGTAACACCCAGTTAGCCAATTACCAGGTTTTACGGTAGATTTGTTTCCCATTATTTTTCTGTTAGCAACCATCCTGAATACCATAGCAACCACCTAGCAATGCCATAGAAAACACGCACAACACCCTAGCAACATCTTACCAACATGCCTAACTTCCAGTGACTGCATAGCAATACCCAGGCCGCCACCCACACCTGTGGCAGTGAGTTTTATACAAGCACTGCTTACATTCTCTTCAGAGAAAAATATTTAAAAAAAAAAAAACAGTTATAATAGATGTCTATCTATAAAATGTGTTTCCAAGAGAAATGTAGGCTAGTTAGCATTGTATAGATCTAATAGTGGGCCTGCACTTCCTAAAAAAAATGTATTCAACCATACACAGTACAGTTGTGTTTTTGAATTCACATCAGACAAACAAAAACATAAAACATAAAAATCCTATTACATTTGCATCATTTATTTACAGCCGAAATGTTGAATTGTGTCACGACACCATTACAGAACAGATGTAATGCCCTTTTTTATAGCACACTACATTCATAACATCTCTGTTACTTCTGTGATGTTACAACCCATAAGATTCACCACAAAAGGGGCGCAAAGATATTTGGAACACAAGTAAACAAAGAACAAATATCTCCACAAGTACCCCTTCTGCCACGCCATAACCACACCAATATTAACAAAAGTCTGAGAACAGGGATAAGTAGATTTGTACATTTTCTAAAGAAAATGTGAGTTGTCTGTGCAAACTTATGGCGAAATGCCAGAGCTCTGTGGGTGTTTTAGCACATTGTAAATGATTTCTAGGGTCTCAGAATCCTCTGAAAAGTATAAACACTGATGCTGTCAAAAACCTTGCTCTGCTTGTTTGAGGCCATCCACATGAACACGGGTATTTTTAAAAACCACAGCTTTTTCTATGCGGTTTGGCCGTTCGTCCACACGCAAATGCAGTATCCGATCACTGAAACCAAACTTTTTTGAAAACTCCTGCCAGGGTGAAGATTTTTAGAAACTTGGCTTTTTAGAAACTGAGATTTTGGCTTGTTACATTAGAACCGTTAATAACTTTTTTCCAGGCTTCTGATTGGCCAACATGGCTTTACAGTTAGGGTTATATTGCCAGCTGTTGGTTTGGCATGTTCTTGACAGCGCTTCATAGCGTGTTTTTGTGTTTTCATGTGGACGCATTTTTAAAACATTATAAAAATACCTGCGTATGTATAGACTAGGCCTGAGAATCCCGACCAGCCCTGCACAGCAACAGCTCACCCAATGGCATGAATTTGGGGCAGGACTATCTTTATATCTGACCAATGACGCTGTTTACATGTTGTGATGTGTATAGTTATATCAAGTACGAAGACCGGCAGGAAATTAAAAGTAGACTAATATGGCTAGGAACTTTTCTCTCATTCCTGCATAATAATCGAGGAACTTTGCTGCCGTTCCATGGGTGCAGAGGCGCAATGATATTACACAGCGCCTAAAAAATTCACTAACTTCCGTCGACATAACCAATGTGACAACCTGCTTGCACAGAGTGTGTGCTGGGGACTATTTTCAGGCGCTGTGTAATATCATTGTGCCGCTGCACCCATAGTAAGGCAGCAAAGTTACTTGATTATTACGCAGGAATGAGAGAATAGTTCCTAGCCATATCGGTCTAGAAAATCACAACTTTTAATTTTCTGTCGGTCTTAGTAGATGATGTAACTATACACATCACAACATGTAAATAGGAAAATGTTAGCGTTATTTTGTCACTTATTGAGCAGTAGGCTAGCTGGAGCCATTTACCTCCAGTCTTTGTGCTAAGCTAGGCTAGCGGTGGGTGCGTCAGAGTTATGGCACGGAGATGAGAATGGTATGTATGGACTTATCTAACTCTGGGGGATACGGTGAATAAGCTAAAGTCACAAAAAGTCGGAGTGTTCCTTTAAGACATTTTTTTTGGGGCGTTAAATAATTGCACAAATACCAGTAAATTGACTAGCGTAAACCTTAGTAAAAATCACCTTGCATGAATAATTTCACATTCATCCTTTCCTCGCACTTTGTAACAAATCCTTCCCTCGCGGGTCAAAATGACCCGAAGTCCTAAAATTTCATTTTCATAATATTTTTTTCTATTTTTTAATGGATTTTTTTGGGAGATTTTTTTTTTTTACCTTTAAATTAATAAGAAAATACATTTTTAACAATAAATAATATAAATTTAAGTATATTCTTCACACTCTTTCAACTTAAATTCAAAATAACTCACTTTCATGCATAACCCTTTTAATTCAGCTCAAGATATCTTACATTGGGTGTCTTTGCCGACCTCTTGTGGAAAAAAAATAATATAACATGATATTTCATGACTCTTGCCACTAGATGGATAGCCTAGAAATCTAGACGCACCCTAGCGGCAGAAAATTTATTTTGCCGAGAGTGTAGTCTAGCAACTCTCGGTAGACCTGAGAGCTGGAAAAACCAAACTCTGGTCAGGCCAATCACAGCGTGTGTAGAGTCGGTGGGCGGGCTTAACATAATGGCGGCACGTCACGGCAGAGTTGTGGTGGTTCTGCGTGCTTCTCGTAAACAAAGCTGACGAACAACATTCTTTTGAATCGGCTTTGGTCACGACTCTGGAAGACTTGGAGTTAAGCTTTTATTTGAGAAAAGAACAAAGAACGGCACTGAAGTCATTCTTAAGAAAGGAAGATATGTTCAAAGTTTTGCCGACTGGATACGGCAAAAGTCTATCAACTAACGTTAGCTCGGCTTCACCTTCTTCTTCGCTCTGGTTGGTTGTAGCGCTATCCTATTGCGTGCAGAGGGAATTTGAAAGACAACCGTTTATCCCGCCCCTCGGGTTGAGCCCTGCAAATGGTGAGTTCCCAGACCCAACATCTTGATGTGGGTCTGGCTTGTCAGGCTACTATATGGATACTCTCCTCCCATAAATTTTGCATGTGAAAGGGAAACAAATGAATATGCAATAAGTTCAGCCGCAAAAATAACCCTGTCCATGACTTTTTCCGCTGTAATTTTCCACTGCGTGTCCTGCAGTGCTGTGTGGTTTTTAATGCCAAAGGAGGGTTTGCGATGGTGCAAGCTGTTAGTAAATCTGGCCCTATATCGTTTTAAAGTTGGCAAAAAAAAAAAAAAAATTCACCCTATTTATTTTCTAAATAGTGTTAAGACATTTAGAAACTATTAAAGGAAAGAAAACCATAATTAAACAATTTTTCATAATCTTCAGATAAACCAAATTATGAAACCAAATATTGCTTTCAGAAGAACACCACTTCCTTTTTGACCAGATGCTTTAATTAGAAAGCAAAACTAATGATATGTATTTTAGCAATTATTCCGCAAAACTCGTTTAAAGCAGCATTAACTAGTATTAGGCCCCATTTACACTGCATGGTTCAAGTGACCCAATTCCGATTTTTGCCTCTCGTGTGACACAGATCGGATATGACGTGAACGTGTAAGCAGGAAAAAAAAACCGCATGAATTCCGATATCCTCCGATTGGATTCAGGCCTCACTCATATGTGGGAATAAATCCGATATGATTTGGATATGTGCCTTTACGTCTGCCATCCAAGCGGTCAAATCGGATATTCCCCAGTAAATGCGAGTCGTGCGTCATTGAAAGAGGGACGAAGGCGAATGACGTCAACTCAGGTGGACACGAACTGCGATCACATGACACTAATGGTCACTAAAGGGCTCTCCTCTTTTTTCACGGCCTTACAATGTTTTGCTGACCTTTAAAGAAAGCAAAACATTGAATAATCATCTTAGTCTAGTAGCCAGCCCATAGAGCCCCATTGTGAACCCGGAAATGTTGAGTACACCAAAGTTTTATTGCAGAAATGTGAAGTATGGGTCCCCAGCATACTGAAACTGCTGGATGCTAATTTGCATATGTTGAGCAATTTGCATAATTCGCATTATTAGCATTATTAGCTTAATCGTCCATTTTGACCACATATTTTGCACTGTATGGCCAATTTTTACAATATGTGAGTGGTTTTAGATGTTTTAGAGGATGCTGATTTCATTTCTGGCACTTTCATATTACAAAATGGTAATTCTATAGCAAATTTGGATAAATTTAGTATTTTTTGTATTAATTTCGGACAAAATTTGAGGTATTTTTAGGTATTATATTTGTACATAGTTCGTTGATCACACATGGTGATGGGCTTAGGTGATGTCATCTCATTGGGTGTCTTAAAGAGCTACCCCATTAATATTGTACAGTTGCAGGATCCAAGTTATGTCAAATACCCGCATTGCTTTTTCCTCAAGAAATGCATAACATTCAACCTAACAAAGATTCATTGTTTATCCAAAAAGCAATTTTGAACCCTCAAAAGTGGCAGGAGGGGATTCAGCATCACTACACCCTGAAAACAATGCATCAACATTCACAAGAGCACTCATGATTCTGAAATGTAAGATTATTTTGTTTACCATAAAAATAACCTAAAATTATGCCTGAAAGTACTCAAAATTTGCCTAAATAAATCAAAATATGTAATAAAATTAACTCTTTGAAATCTGAAAGTGCCAGAAATGAAATCAGCATCCTCTAAAACACCTAAAACCACTCACATATTGTATAAATTGGCCATACAGTGCAAAATATGTGGTCAAAATGGACGATTAAGCTAATAATGCTAATTATGCTAATTATGCAAATTGCTCAACATTTGCAAATTAGCATCCTGCCGTTTCTGTATACTGGGGACCCATGCTTCACATTTCTGCAATAAAACTTTGGTGTACTCAACATTTCCGGGTTCATCTAGTTGGCTACTAGACTATCTTGTCTGCATCCATTGTGTCCATTGCATATCGCGCCATTTTACTTCCTTTTCCCGGTCAGAACGTCTTGGGCTGTTTCGCCAGTGTATAGTGTAAATGCAAATATCGGATAAGGGTCGCTTTTAAAAGATGATGCAAGCGGGTTGTCAAAAAAATCGGATAAAGTCACCAAATCGTAATTGTGCATCAAGTCCTGCAGTGTAAATGCGGCCGTAGTGCTGGATTAATTCATCAAAAAGCCCAGGTTCTCATTGCCAGCGTTGACACAACGTGAAAGGCATCCGATGCCAAACCTCAACACGTTTGGGTGTGGGGGCCCATCTAATGAAGGACATATGCTGAAAATAACTCGCGTTCTCAGACGCCACCTAAACCTCTTTAATTTGCTGTAAAGAAATTAAACGGCAATAATAAAACGAAACATGGAGCTTTGTCGCTTCTGTGGAGCGCCATGGAGACCTCAAACATCTCCAGATTCTGTGGTTCGTGTTCTCCATACTCATCAGTGTACTAACCGAGCCCGATTATGCCACGTTAACTAGACTAGACAGTGCGTGTCTCGCCCTAAAACGCTCATTCCATATCTGCATGGACCATAACAGACACGATGTACTCTTGATAAAAACAGTGTGAAATTAAAACCACCTTTTTATTATACTGTGTGTGGGAACATGGAGAAACTGAATAAATCTGACAGGTATTTCCAGCGTTCCCGTTTGTTGCTGACATGTCGAGTGATGTGTTTACCATTTTGTTGAATATACTATCCAATTATAGACATTATGGCTCAAAGGAATGACTGGTTTTGCTTAAAAAGTGGAATTGATAGTAAATAAAAGGGTAACCTGGCATTAAACAAGAGAAGCCAAAAGAGAAAATCCAGTGACAAAAAAGCTTTAGATGAGGTAAACGATAAAAAGAAAAGAAAAAAATTAGACACAGTGTGTACTAGACGTTCCAATCCAAGCATAATGTTCTACCGGGGCATCCAAAAACCCAAATGTGAATATTATTGACAAAAGGAAGAGTATTTCAAGCATACAATGAGCACACTTGATGATTTAGAAAGAAAACGTCATAGCAAAAACGCAAAGACTTGAACGCTCTCAAATTTTGGTCATCGTTACGCCAACTGTGGCAAATCCTATGGTACCTGACTATGCTGATGTTAACATCTGATTAATCTCCCATGTACAGGACCTCTTTTTTTTTGGAGCACAAGGCGAATTATGTCTCGTATCAAAGACGTTTCTGGTCTGTCAAGTCATGGTTTCAAGCCTCCTCTGGGATTTGCATGAGCAATCACAATGTATAGGTTATGCAGTGCCGTTTCCTGATGAACTTGGGCAAAAATAAAAAATGGGGCACTCCCAAATTGCTACTGGACCACAATTTTGCCCCCTCAGGACTGAGGCAATAAACCAAAGGATGTCAATAAATCAACTGACGACATGCCACTGCAAGGCCCATTACAAATAAATTAGACAAGACTGCAGAACTGCTACAGCATGTGAGATACAAACCAGCCATAAATGAATGGCTTCCCTTTTTCCTGATTGGGGTGTCTAATTAATCACAGTTCATGTGGTGGGGCAGGAGACTGGTAATGATATTTTCTTAAAGCAAAGATTTAAAGACTTCAACAAGAGGGCCAGAGCAGACCTCTAATGCTGAATCCAGCATTCCCAATTTAACTAGCACAGCAACAAATGAACATCAATCAAAATACTGCAAGAACATCAACAAGGCATTTTCAAAAGCAGAGTAACTTTTGGAGCGGTCCATAAATTGGGTGCAAAATATATATTATATAGATATAATATATCTAAATTATATAGGCTTGACATTATCACCCGCCAAATGCGTGTGGATTTCAGCAGTGGCGTGTCACGCAATCACTCCTGCTAGCCACTTTGGAGGGTTGAATTTTATAATATATGCAGTTTTCAATTGTAGTCTTTTAAAAAGGCATCTGAAATAATAAGCTACGTGCAATGTGGCGGTTTCAATTAGAAAATTAACGATTTTACTAAAATATCCAAAATGCTTCCAATATTAATTTTCTGCAGTACATATACATGATACCGGCAGTTACACACAAACCCGCCTCCCCTCACTCACTCGTTTCATTTGTGCCGGATGAATGTTGTTGCTGTTACAGGGGTTGAATTTTGACATGGGAGTATTGCGCATAATTTTACTCATTCCCGCAGATTTTATGTTAACACCCAAAGTGCACACACATAAAGCCGTCTCTCAGCAATAAATTGAGTTCTTTTTCGCTGTTTATTGCACTAAAACAGTCAAATGGCTGGTGAGCAAAAATGTTAAATGGCAAGCCCTGTGTGTATCTATATGCCAAAAGTTTTGGGACGCTTCCTTTACATGCACATGAACTTTAATGACATCCCATTCGTAGCTTCAACTCTTCTGGGAAGGCTTTCCACAAGGTTTAAGAGTGTGTTTATGGGAATCTCTGACCGTTCTTCTAGAAGCGCATTTGTGAGGTCAGGCACTGATGTTGGACGAGAAGGCCTGGCTCTCAGTCTCCGCTCTAATTCATCCCAAAGCTGTTCTATCGGGTTGAGATCAGGACTCTGTGCAGGCCAGTCCAGTTCCTCCACACCAAACTCGCTCATCATGTCTTTATGGACCAATGCTTTGTGCACTGGTCAGTCATGTTGGAACAGGAAAGGGCCGTCCCCAAACTGTTCCCACAAGGTTGGGAGCATGAAATTGTCCAAAATGTCTTGGTATGCAGAAGCATTAAGAGTTCCTTTCACTGGAACTAAGGGGCCAAGCCCAACCCCTGAAAAACAACCCCACACCACAATCCCCCCTCTACCAAACTTTACACTTGGCACAATGCAGTCAGACAAGTACCCTTCTCCTGGCAACCGCCAAACCAAGACTCATCCATCTGATTGCCAGACAGAGAAGCGTGATTGGCCACTCAAGAGAACACGTCTCCACTGCTCTAGAGTCCAGTGGTGGCGTGCTTTACCCCACTGCATCCCACGCTTTGCATTGCACTTGGTGATGTAAGGCTTGGATGAGCTGCTCGGCCATGGAAACCCATTCCATGAAGCTCTACACACTGTCCTTGAGCTAATCTAAAGGCCACACGGAGTTTGGAGGTCTGTAGCTCTTGACTCTGCAGAAAGTTGGTGACTTCTGCGCACTGTGACCCTCAGCATGCGCTGACCCCGCTCTGTGATTTTATGTGGCCTACCACTTCATGGCTGAGTTGCTGATGTTCCCAATTGCTTCCACTTTGTTATAACACCACTAACAGTTGAGCGTGGAATATTTAGTAGTGAGGAAATTTTCACGAATGGACTTAATGCACAGGTGGCAACCAATCACAGTATCACGCTTGAGTTCACTGAGCTCCTGAGAGCGACCCATTCTCTCATAAATGTTTATAGAAGCGTCTGCAGGCCTAGTGCCTGATTAACACACCTGTGGCCATGGAAGTGATTGAAACACCTGAATTCAATGATTTGGAGGGTGTCCCAATACTTTTGGCAATATAGTGTATATACAGGGCTTGGTCTTGAGCTTGACAAATTATTTAATTATTAAATGATGAGATCATTCTCTAAATGATTACTTGGGTGTCATTTCTTTTTACTTCATCAAAATTATAAAAAAATTAGTCAAGGTTTTGGCACTTGCAATGTGAACACACACACACACACACACACACACACACACACACACACACACACACACACACACACACACACACACACACACAAACAAGTTAAATGGTCCTGAAAAAAGCATCTAATGGAATCGTTTGGTACTGCGCCCAAACAAAATCTTATTGAAAGCTCATTTTTTGAAATATCAACTTCACATTTGGAACATAATTTGTTTAGATGTATAGATTTGATTTGATTATTGGAAATGTTTTGGATTCATTTTTTTTTTTTCCATTTTAACACATTAAAACTATTTAGTGCAATTAATGCATCAGTTTGTTCTGTCATCCTTTGACTAGCTTTACATTTTATGATCACGTTCTTATTCATGCAAATGCTTTTAAACCATTCAGGCACGACAAGACACAAGAATGCAGTGTTTGTGAATGTCCTGTCTATGTGACACACACACGTTGCACAGAAAGACTTCCGCCAGTATCGCACACACAGACAGTGCGCCAGAATCTACTTCTCTTTCGCGTTTGAACAATACCACACAGAATTATGCCAAAATGCCAGTTTTGTTGAGTATTCTCATAAGAGCTTAAATTAGTTAAATAACGTCTTAAATGAACTTGAGAAAATTAGATGCGCGTGACAGCGTGTCAGATCCGTGTCATGTTCGACAGCGGCAGATCTTAAAGTGACAGCAGCCTAATAAACCAGTTGCTGTGATGTCAGACAGCTAGGAAGGCCACAGGTAAATATGACATTTATTATAATGGGTTTATGTGAAGATTGTTTTAAGTTCACTTAAATTATCATTTATTAGGCTTTAAAAAATAACTTTTGAAATTTGTAGCTTTCAATTATACTGTAATGTTGAATGTCTATCATTACTGTTTTTAAAAAATGTCATCGAAACATCAGTGGCAGTATTAGTGATACTGGCCTTCATTCATAAAAAGATACCATTACAAATAATATTTAAAATATACTCTCTTTAAGTTTTTTCTACATTAATTTGGAGAATAACTGAAATTATTACAATATAAAAAAAAAATTAAAACGCGATTAATTACAGGAAAAATGTGTGATTAATTAGTAAAAAAAATGATTGATTGACAGCACTACAATAAACTTAAACTTTGTTCATTTTTCTTCACTTCAGCAATAATTTGCCAAGTGTCTTCTTTAAAAAGAGACCCAACTTTAGTCTGTGCTCCAAAGCATTCAAGACAGCTTAAGTTAGAAATGTCATTTTCATGTTTATGCTCAAAATGTGAATAAATGGATTAGAACTACTTCATAAATATAATTTAGTACTATAAACTCCCCTAAAAATACAAAATATTAAATAAAAAAACATGATCCAATTAAACTAGTTTATTGTGTTTCAGAATAGCAACAATTAGTTTGCATTAGGCTCTTTATTGCCTTAAGTAAAGCCTGACAAATTGTTCACCTTGGGTCAGCACAAGTACAGACCGATGGTCACAGTTAGACTTCTCATATTCCTTATTTTACAAAAAGCAATGTCCCAACGTTTTGTCAAGCAGACATGGCTTTAGTTTGATAAAACATGATCTAGATACCATGGAAAGCCTACAAAAATAAATCCATATCTACCATATCTATTACAGTCATTATAGAACAAATTACGTTTTGCCCAAATCTAATTGAGAGGGAAATGATCACTTTAGATCAACAGTGCAGCTTTAATTTGATCTAATTTGATAGAGTTGGAGATTATGGTTCCAGAGGAATTCTCTGGAGAATGGATACATACATTACTCTATTCCATACATCAATTTAAACGGAATCATCATCTTTAATATCCACAGGTTTAAGTAAACCAGTCAGCAAAACGCGCAATGACGACAATCGACTAGAGAGGCTTGTCCTAAAAATCCCTGTCAAGTGAACATTTGAGTCTGATAAATCAAATTGCACTTGTTGAAACTAAGCATTCCAGACTGATTTTACACTCAAGAAGAAAGTGAAAAATCCTTTCAGAAGGGGAAAATTAAACGATACAGGATGAGCACAGTAAATCATTCCAATTTAACTGTCCAGCATCCACAATTTAATGAGGTCTTGTGGGTTACGCCTCCAGGTCTTTATAAGCAGCGCGAGACATGGGAATTTGGCTGTGATTTGTGATCTTACAGAGAACAGCTGAAAAAAAAATGCAGTCTTTGAGTTCACTTCATCGCTAACCACAAGAGATGCCACTGCAGTGTTGACACAATGTAACAACTTGCATGAAATGTACGAGCATTGCCAACATCAGACTACCGTTTGCTGAACTTCTTTGAATGGTTTGGATTTTTTACGTGTGGATAAATGTTATAATTTTACTTTACTACCTTATGTTTTCATTTAAACAAAAACAGACATTTCTCGGTAGTTCTAAAACAGTATTAAATCCAGATGCATCTTTTATATACATGCATACGTGAGAAAAAAAAAGCATGGCAGTTTGATCAAAACTGGCGTCTTTTTACAGCTCTGTCTAGGGTTTGTGAAAGCAAGCGCGCACGGAGAGATGTGTAACCGGCTACAGAAATGCTGATTTCTATTTCCTTATCAAGTGAGACTTGACTGTAGGATTTATGGGTGCCTGACACGTGAAACCAATCACCAAAGCAGCCAGCGTGGTGACAATGCCCATCCGCTTCAGATTAGCGTGGCTACAGAACAATTTTCAAGTAAAGAGTGGTTCCTTTATGAGTGTGATTAAAAAAAAAAAAAATCACACAGTAAAGTAAATTAGCCTTTTCATAAGGGCCATACAACTGAAAACATTAGGGTTTATGGGTTAAAAGCAGGCCAGATTTAGAATACCAAAGGCGTGTCTACACAGTACCGAGAAGTAAACGTAATGAAAAACACGTCAGCATTTTGTTCCCGCTGTCTTCCTCCAATTCTACAAACACACACTCTGTTCATCCACACTGCATAATAAAAGAGAAAATACTGCAAATGCATCTAAAAATGCACAGAAAGGGTGAAGGTACGGTTATGTTTAATGCGGTTCTACCAATTTTCGTGGGCGAAATCCAGTTATTTCATTTGGAATCCACGCAAATTTCGCATAAGGGTGAAAGATTCCCCAATGCAAATCGCAACGAATTTGACACGTTCATCAAAAGAAAGCTGCTTGGTTTGAAAGTGACTTGATGAAGCTGCTCACACTATGACACTTTGGCTGCGTTCACACTGCAGGGCTTAATGCTCAATTCCGATTTTTTTTAAAAATGCAATTTTTTTGCAAGGCCGTTCACATTTCCAATTAAATGCGACCTTTTGTGATCTCCTGTGTGAACGTGAAATGACCCAAAAGTGACCCGCATGCGCAGAAGAGTACTCAACGGTCAACGACGTCACTTGTTGTTTACGGAAGTAGCCAAATATGGGTGTCAGCATTGGAGTTCGTTTAGCTTTATTAAAGTTATTTTCGCAACGGAGCCAGCACCATTACAACCTTCTCATGTTAAGAAGAAAATTAAAAAAGAGGAGGAGAGCAAGGTTTTTGGCCATGGCGTTTTGTGGAGCAGTGGTAGCTAACCCAAATATTAATTAACTCCGAAATCTCGCTTCCCTTCCACTGACTGGTCTCAGCATCGTCCGCCATAGTTCTTTATCTTCTCATTCCCGCCTACTTCAACGTACAATGATGACGTTTGTCGCGTATCAACGACGTGCGGGTCGGATACATGTGACCTGGCAGTTCAGACTGAAGACGCATTTCAAAAGATCGGATATGTATCGGATTTGGACCACATACCCAAGTGGCCTGGGTCGCATTTGAAAAGATCGGATCTGTGTCGTTCAGACTGTCATGAAAAGATCCGATACAGGTCGCATAAGGGCAAAAAAATCGGAATTGGGTCGTTTCAGCCTGCAGTGTGAACGCAGCCATTGAACCTTTTTTACGCACAAAATTTCAAATTTCGCTGCTAATGTGACCACACCTTGATAGATTATAATTGGAACAAGATTTTAGATTTTCTTGTGTGTTGTGGTGGTTGTTAGGGTGTTCTGGGTGGTTTGCAAGTCAGTGCTATGCTGTTGCATGCAGGGTGCTCTGGATTTATTTTTTTTAAAGGGGTCACGTCATTTTTTTAATTATTTTAATATGTTCTTGAGGTTCACTTATATTAATAAAAAAAACATCAACAAATATATATGTGGAAAAACGATTATTTTCAACCCTCATTCTGACCCTCTATCTGAAACGACAAGTTTTTAAAGGGGTGATGAATTGAGAAATCAACTTTCCTTTGAGCCTTTGATATATAAAAGTTAATCGTGATATAAGAATATCCTGTAAGTTTCAGAGCTGAAAACGTCCTTGTAAGTCAAAGAAAAGCTTTTATAGACACCAGGCCCAGAAAACGAGAGATCTCAGAAATTTCGACCACTGATGTATTAGGATGCAGAAGCACCGCCTCAAGCCCGCCCACTGACTCGTGGAGCTAAACGGGCCGAGCAATAAACATGCCGGTTCCAGCTCACGTGCGGAAGACATTGCGTTTGTTCGCTTCATTTCACCGCGGAATCGATTGTAAACAAGATAGAGGTCGAGACTGGATTTGCAGACATATTGATATTAAAACAATGCTGTGCCTTCTATATTGGATCTGACAGGAATTGTGCAACACACTTATGTGAGTAAAACATGTTTTTTTATATGTGTTAGTATTGCATTGTTACAGATCGTTTGATATCTATTGATTAGCACGCTGTCACAGGCTGGAGAAGGTGTTATTGGTTCATTCGTGATCAGACTCGGATTTGTAACGGCAGTTCTCGCAAAGCCCAAAGTCCTGGGGCTATGTGTTTATCAGACGGGCTATCACCTTTCTTGCGCGCGCATGAGCGTGCGCGTGTGTGTGTACGGTGCGCGGTTATAATCACTGATGATCGAGCAAAATTATACTGAAATAACATTCCAATCAATCGCAGGTGGATGAGAGATGAATCATTGTGTTTGTTTGATAAAGATAATTTGCGAGCATTTCCCCAGACGCTTTCAAAACAATACCCACATGTACTGAGGGGAGCTGAAGCTCATTAAATATGCAAATCGTATCCAATCATAGCCGTGGGCGTTTACTTCCAAGTCTTCAGTGCGGCACACCCATCAAAACCGATCGTTTTTCAGAGAGCCTCAAAACCAAGGCAGAAAATAACCTATTACACGCAAACGTCGAAAGTTGACCTCAGACAACAGTATAACATTTTTAAAAAGCCAGTTCATGACACCTTTGAGGCCTGTCAGTAAACGGCCACTGATATGATTGGTTAAAGCTGTTGCATAGGAAACAGTATAAATGCCCACTTGCTATTGCACGCGAGTAAGTGTTTTGAAAACATTACCCATATAAAACCGTCATATACAGATTACGATATAATTTACTTGTGGTTTGTGATGCAGAGCTGTTAGATCGGCTGCTTCAACTTACAACGAATGTTTCTTTGCAAACTCTCTATTAAGGCCTGTTAACACAGGGACGATTTTCGCGTGCGTTTATCGCTGACGTTTAACGCCTCGTGACTAAACAAAGGGCGCCAATGTGAGTGTGCACACCAACGCGCAAAACGTCAGGCGTAAAAGCGTTATTTAAAAAAACCCGCCTCGGGTTCGTTTTTTTTTTGGACGCAGCGTGTTAAAAACTGGCCGACCAATGAGATCGGCGCTTTTGTTCACGTGCCTGGAGCTGCTGAAGTGACAGTAAAACACGACTTGGTGGCGCTCAAGCACAAAGCGGTCTTGTCGAGCACACATTGATACAACGAAGAAGTAGTAAGTAGACAAAGAAGAAGATGAGCTGCTAATGCTGCTTGCCAGTTAGCAAAAAGTGTGTGAATGGTTTTGGCCATAGACATAATATGTCTAGTGGTTTTGGCAAGCATGTAAATACTGTCTCTCTTCTTCTTCTGTGTGACAAGCGAGTGTCAGAAGCATAGACAGTAAAAGATTGCCTACGAGCTTCTCCTCGGGTCTATACGGTACAGCGCGACAGAGTCGCGAGGTTATGACGCAATCGTTAGCCTACTTTTTACAAAAACGGCTTCTACGGGGCGATAGTGTAAGATACAAGGTAATGGAGCATTTTTTACATTGTCGTGTTTGTTTAGAAATAAACAATGGACAAATGGAGTCTTTAAACGCCTCAGATGTAAAGATATTCGCTGTCAAAGTGACACCAAAATGAATGGGACACAATGGGATGCTAACAGCAGGTGATGGATTGGTTAGCAAAGGCTGCCCCTATGGAAGGGACGCTTTCCGGGGGGCCATCTACTGAATTTGCATGTTCACTCGGCGCATCACCAGTGAAAATCGCTTGGGTGTGAACACTCAAGACGCGCCGAAAAACGTCTCGAAAAACGCTGGCGATAAGCGCGCGATATTCGTCCCGGTGTGTACAGGCCTTTACACTGTGCATTTACAAAACATAATGCTCTGAACAAACATATAATATTCTGATGTGATCCAGGATGCCATTATAATAAACCATCCACTTGTTTCTGACACTGGGAACCTTCTGAAGTCTGTACAGAGACACAGACGAGCTGTTTAAACTGGACTCGTCAAAGCGAACGCTCTTTCACTCTTCCATTAGTCCTGTTGTCGGCAGACTCAAGCGTGTGGAGTACGTCAGAAACTGAACGCACGGATTATAATAGGTTCAGTTTGCTTTTGACATGACACTCACATCCAGTGTAGGCAAATGTCAGCCGTTAAGCGACTGAACGCCAGTGGGCGGGGTCTATGGTGTGATGATGTATAACTATTGGTCAGTGTCTTGTCCTGGAGGCAGGCATATGCGAATGTATTTGCCCGTGTGACATCACAGATCCCGCAATATCAAAACGAGCCATTTATGGAGCTTGATCAAATAAATCCCTTGTTTATAATGTGGAGGATGTTTTAAGCTATGAAACTAGACCTTTTATATGCCAAATTTGATTTCTCATGTCATGACCCTTTTATGGTTTATTCCTTTTTTTGGTCATATAACAAATAAAATGTTCTCCTCAAAATGTAACTGTCCTCTACATAAAAGTGGCATTATTGAAGGCTGTGGTTCTCAATCAGGGGCTGGTGCCACTATAGGGGCAAACTTCCATGGTTAACTCAAGAAGATTTGAAATTAATAAATTATAATTAATATGTTAAAATTATCATCCTCTAATCTAAATTAAAATGTTACAAAACATTAAACTACATCTAAGATGTAAAATGAAATGTATTTCTTATAATATTATGGCACAATAAATATAATAAAAAACAATAATAATACAAATATTATTTTTTTTACCCCTCAATGTAACTGGTGTTTTTATTTAAAGAACATACAGTTTTTGAAACTTCTAGTTTAAGGTTTAATCTGAATTTAAGCATTTAATACTACCAATTTCTAATTTAACCTCTTAAACTCTGCAGACCCTGATCAGGGTCCAGAATATTCAAATATATACTTTAAATTTTAAATGTCTGTGGAGGAGCTCTGACTTCATATGTGCTACCATTTTAAAGCATAGAATGTCTACTTTCTGGAGATATGCATCACTTTGGCATTTGTTTTACACAAAGTAACTTATTTACACTAAATGACTCTGGGACCATTTCCGCCTGGATTTTTTTGGCCTACCCAAATTGAAAAGCTTCCCATACACACATACAGTGGTCTCTAAATACTAAATTTTGGTGTAATTTTACAGGAAACCCTTTGTAGTCACATAGAACACTGCTAAAAGTGATAAACATGTAAGTATATGTTGTCTGAGCTGTAATAACCCCCCCCCCATAAAAAAAAAAAGAGGTGCTTTTTTATTTTTTGGTTATATATTCATTTTTGAAAGTGTGTAACTCAGGCCCTGTGTGAATAATATTACCTTTTTTTATGTAATTTCTAACCCCCTATACCAATATACAGTGGTATAAATGCAATGTATAAAAAAAAAGGAGGGGGGGGGGGGGGGTGTTAGGCGGAAATTACATAAAATTGTCCAGTATTTTCTGGAATCTACTGGAAACAGCCCAAACTGTCTGCAGGGTGCTAGAGCACACAGGGCCTGACTTAAACACTTTGAAAAATTAATTTAAACTTTTTTGGGGGGGTTATTATAGCTCAGACAACATATACTTACATGTTTATCACTTTTAGCAGTCATTTATGTAACTTCAAAGGGTTTCTTGTAAAATTACACCAACATTGTGTATTTAGAGACCATTGTGTGTGTGTATGGGAAGCTTTTCAATTTGGGTAGGCCAAATCCAGGCGGAAAAAAAAACCTCCCAGAGCATAAGAGGTTAAAAAAAATGGAAAACAAACAGCTTTGCCATAATTACAGCAGAAATTGTGGAAAGCCTTTGCCTTTAGTGGAAATTGTGTACACCTGTTATCGAGCAGTAGATGAGCTGAGGGGCCTGTTCTCTCAACTCCTCGTACCCCAGTCCCATCTCACTCAGCTTCCCGGGCAAGTAATTCTCCACCAGAACATCACAGACTTTGGCAAGCTGACAAAAGAGAGAGAGAATTAAGTGTGACAGACAAAGTGTTCAAGCCAAAACATCAAATGTTATGTATTGCGTTACAAACTTTTACCTCGGTTATAAGTTTGGTCCCCTTAGGATCTTTAAGATTAACAGCAATGCTCTGCAAGAAAGATGAATCAGGGGAGCACAGCTATAATGCTAGAAGTCATGATCCTATGCATTTTAAGAACAAAACGGAGCATACCTTTTTGTTTCTGTTCACACTCAGAAAATAAGCGCTCTCTTCACCCACAAACGGAGGACCCCATGCTCTTGTGTCGTCTCCAGGGCCTGTCACACATTCACATCTCAATATAGCTGACCGGAGTTCATCCCTCACTGCAGTCAGACACTGTTTAGATCTCAACTAAGAATCATTTTTACAGGAACTGGCAACGTGACGTGTTTAATATGAAAAGTTGTCACTATAGTGCAGCCATTTAGCATGAAAACAGCATTACACACCTCATGCTTGGTCAAATATTACTTTAATATATATGCATGCGAACTTAATGAAAGGGGATTTTTATTATTTTAGAGCTTGAAAGTCCCAGTCCTAATTCAGTTTCATTATATTGAAAACAGTGGCAAGGATATTCTTTAAAATGTAAAAAAGGAGACATGATGGTGAGGAGATAATGGCTGAATTACTATTTTTGGGATCAACCCAATCCTTGAAATGATCCCAAGATCTTCTTAAACTAAAAATTAAAGCAATATATACTTTCGGAACATTATTTTGTTTTATGTTTTTTGAAAGTAATCTCACCAGTGCTACATTTATTTGATAAAAATATAATTATATTTTATATATAAAAATGATCATTTATTCCTGTGATCAAAGCTGAATTTTGAGAACCATTACTCCAGCCTTCAGTGTCACATGATCCTTCAGAAATCGTTCTAAGATCATTCATAAACCGTTTTAGCTGCTTATTTTTTTATTTCAATTTATTTTTGTAATTTTTGAAAATCATGATACACTGCCATTCAAAAGTGTGGGTTAAGTACGATTAAAAAAAAAAGAAAAGAAAAAAAAGAAATTAATACTTTTATTCAGCAAAGACACCTTAAATTGATTAAAAAAGGAGTAAAGACATTTATGAAATAAATAAATATTTATATATTTATAATAAATGCTGTTCTTTTGAACTTTCTATTCAATCGAAGAATCCTGAAGAAGAAAAAAACGGTTTCCATAAAAATATTAAGCAGCTCAACTGTGTTTAACATTAATAACAATAAGAAGAAAAGTTTCTTTAGCACCAAATCAGCATATTAAACTGACTGGAGTAATGATACTGAAAATTCAGCTTTGATCAAAGGAATAAATTATTAATTATTACTTAAAGGTGCACTATGTAACATTTTTGCAGTAAAATATCCAAAAACCAAAATATAATATAATATAATATATTAAAATATATTACAACAGAAACCAGTTCATTTAAATTGTAATAATATTCCACTGTATTTTTGATCAAATAAATGCAGCCTTGGTGAGATTTAGAGACTACTTTCAAAAACATTAATGTTTCCAAACTTTTAACCGCTACTGTATATCTCACATAAAATAATTCACATTATAGCACATTTACTGTACATAAACCTCACCTGGTCGCTCAACTTTGATCACCTCGGCTCCCAAATCTCCTAATATCATAGTAGCAAAAGGTCCAGCCAGAACTCTGCATTGAACACCATAATGATATTGTTTAATATTAAACCTTTACAAGCATATAAAGAGCTTACACTCCTGGGAAAAATTGCAAAATATTTCATTTTAATGGTGTCACCAATTTTAATCACAAATCACTGGTCAGGGAAGTAGCAAGAATCACAATAATACTGTAGATAAAGTAACATGGAATATCCTCCGCCTTTGTTTTCTTTAAATGTTCAAGCCGTGTGGATAAACTTGCAGACAGCTTATTACCGGAGTCAGTGTTGTTCCACTCAATGTTAATGGCTTCAAACAGTTCATGAGTAGTTGAAAATGTCTCCCAGTTTAAAATTTGAGACCAAACCCAGACAGCAACAGTGTCGGCATCGTGTGGAATCCACATGTTCCAGATGTGACCCGGACCTGAGGCGACATCATGTTTCTGTCTGGGAATATGCACTGTTGGACCTGTTCTCAAGCCACTTCTTGGTTGTCTTTGCAAATTGGGCACGTTTGATCATTCGACTTTAGACAACTTTTCATTTATCGGAAAGCTAGTCATTCGGCACTCCAAAGCTTTAAAGGGTTAGTTCACCCAAAAATGAAAATTAGCCCATGATTTACTCACCCTCAAGCCATCCTAGGAGTACAAGACATTCTTCTTTCAGACGAATAAAATCAGAGTTATATTAAAAATGTCGTGGCTAATCCAAGCTTTATAATGGCAGTGAACTGTTGCTCCGTTTTTGAAGTCCATAAAAGTGCATCTATCCATCATATAACTGCTCCACATGAGGTGTATAAGACATTCTTCTTTCAGACAAATACAATCAGAGTTATATTAAAAATGTCGTGGCTAATCCAAGCTTTATAATGGCAGTGAACTGTTGCTCCGTTTTTTAAGTCCATACAAGTGCATCTATCCATCATATAACTGCTCCACACGGCTCCGGTGGGTTAATAAAGGACTTCTGAAGCGAAGCGGTGCGTTTGTGTAAGAAAAATATCTAGATTTCGTCGCTGCCTGATGAAACTCACGTATGTCCAAAACGGTTACTTTTCAGGAAGAGAAAAAAACACCGTATTTCAAAAGCAGTTGAATGTAGCGTTGTCATACTTGGTACGGCATCTTTACATGTAACCATATTCTTGCCAGTGTAATGATATAATCCACATTTGACCAAAATTGAGTTTAAATGGACATACGTGCATATTTTACAGTAACGGTTTTTACAGTACGCGTTCTTCCGATCATTAATTAGAATGGCCAAGTCACGTTTCATATTGACAGAGGAATACGCTCAGTTTATTAAATAGCCTACGTCTTAGTTTATAAAATACGTTTAGTTTATTTAATATTAATTATAAATTTATTAAATGTCTCTAGCAAACTATAAAGGGACAATGAATCAATACACTGACATGGTAATGCTAGACAGATACTTTGTTTGTACAGTCCTACTGTAATTTTGTCACTCCTAGACGTGCGTCTGGCGTCAGGGGGGAAACGTTTACCTCGATGAAGGAAATTCATTGTCTCACCAGGCTATGTTTATTTGGCAATGTATTGCAGAAAAGAAAAGTGAAAATGAAGATGCAACTTCACGAGACCGGCGAGATGCTTCCACAGGGCGGGAGATACGCGGCGTGATTGACAGCTTTGACACCAAATGTATATACGTGAAAATCAGATGACATGATTTCGCAACTTTTCATTGGCCATTTAGATTTGTGAAGCATACTGTATACGGAAACTAACCTGGACATTCAATCCGTCGGAAAATCTCAAAATCCGCAAAATGGACATACGTGGTTTTCATCGGACAGCGACGATTTAAAACTTTATAAAGTAAATTATTTAGCTTCCATCAGATCGCCTTCTGTATTCAACTTACGGAAAAAGTGTAGCGCCCACGCCTCTCGCAGTTTAAAGTGCTTATGCGGCATCTGACGACATTGCACACAAGTTACGTTTTTTCCCGATCTGGCGGAAGCCTTTTATTAACCCCCCAGAGCTGTGTGGAGCTAGCCTAGAAATCTAGACGCACCCTACCCTGTAATTTTCAGCGAGGGTAGTCTAGCAACTCTCCGTAGACTTGTGAGCTTGAATAACCAAACTCTAGTTAGGCCAATCACAGCGTGTATAGAGTCAGTGGGCGGGATTAAAGGGGCACTTCAGCTCTGGGAAGATGAATGTGTATTTAAACTGTGTCATTTATGTAGTAGAAATGTGAAATTATTTTTGAATTTGTGGTATTTGGTAGTACTTTGTGGTATTTGGCATATTTGTTTTTGCAGTAGTTTTTGGGGGGTTATTTTTCCTGTAAATATATCGAGATATATATCGTATATCGAGATATAGCAAAATATATTGAGATATATTTTTTGCTCCATATCGCCCAGCCCTATTTGAAAGACAACCGTTTATCCCGCCCCTCGGATTGAGCCCTGCCAATGGTCTGGCTTGTCAGGCTAGTGTGGAGCAGTTATAGGATGGATAGATGCACTTTTATGGACTTCAAAAACAGAGAAAAAAGTCACTGCCATTATAAAGCTTGGAAGAGCCAGGACATTTTTAATATAACTCAGATTTTATTCATCTGTATGAAGAATGTAATGCACCTAAGACAGGGGTGTCCAAAGTCCGGTCCGCGGGCCAAATGCGGCCCAGGGATGAATTTCAAATGGCCCGCTTGAAATTCATGTTGTTTTTAACCCAGAATGTTTTAGAGTGTAGAGATATAAGCATCCTAAAAAAATCTGGGTTAAAAACAACCCAAGTTGGGTTGAAAATGGACTAACCCAGCCATTGGGTTGTTTTAACCCAGCCATTGGGTTGTTTTAACCCAGTGAATGGGTCGTTTTAACCCAGTGTTTGCTTAAAACAACCCAATCGCTGGGTTAAAACAACCCAACTTGGGTTGCTTTTAACCCAGAATTTTTTAGAGTGTAGAGATATAAGCAATTTTAACCAGGACTGTTTTAACCAGGACTGGTTAAAATTGCTTATATCTCTACATCCTAAAAAATCTGGGTTAAAAACAACCCAAGTTGGGTTGAAAATGGACTAACCCAGCCATTGGGTTGTTTTAACCCTGTGAATGGGTCGTTTTAACCCAGTGGTTGGGTCGTTTTAACCCAGTGGTTGGGTTGTTTTAACCCAGTGAATGGGTCGTTTTAACCCAGTGGTTGGGTTGTTTTAACCCAGTGAATGGGTCGTTTTAACCCAGTGGTTGGGTTGTTTTAACCCAGTGAATGGGTCGTTTTAACCCAGCGGTTAGGTTGTTTTAACCCAGTGAATGGGTCGTTTTAACCCAGCGGTTGGGTTAAATGTTTGCTTAAAACAACCCAATCACTGGGTTAAAACAACCCAACTTGGGTTGTTTTTAACCCAGAATTTTTTAGAGTGTAGAGATATAAGCAATTTTAACCAGGACTGTTTTAACCAGGACTGGTTAAAATTGCTTATATCTCTACATCCTAAAAAATCTGGGTTAAAAACAACCCAAGTTGGGTTGAAAATGGACTAACCCAGCCATTGGGTTGTTTTAACCCTGTGAATGGGTCGTTTTAACCCAGTGGTTGGGTCGTTTTAACCCATTGGTTGGGTTGTTTTAACCCAGTGAATGGGTCGTTTTAACCCAGTGGTTGGGTTGTTTTAACCCAGTGAATGGGTCGTTTTAACCCAGTGGTTGGGTTGTTTTAACCCAGTGAATGGGTCGTTTTAACCCAGCGGTTAGGTTGTTTTAACCCAGTGAATGGGTCGTTTTAACCCAGCGGTTGGGTTAAATGTTTGCTTAAAACAACCCAATCGCTGGGTTAAAACAACCCAACTTGGGTTGTTTTTAACCCAGAATTTTTTAGAGTGTAGAGATATAAGCAATTTTAACCAGGACTGTTTTAACCAGGACTGGTTAAAATTGCTTATATCTCTACATCCTAAAAAATCTGGGTTAAAAACAACCCAAGTTGGGTTGAAAATGGACTAACCCAGCCATTGGGTTGTTTTAACCCTGTGAATGGGTCGTTTTAACCCAGTGGTTGGGTCGTTTTAACCCATTGGTTGGGTTGTTTTAACCCAGTGAATGGGTCGTTTTAACCCAGTGGTTGGGTTGTTTTAACCCAGTGAATGGGTCGTTTTAACCCAGTGGTTGGGTTGTTTTAACCCAGTGAATGGGTCGTTTTAACCCAGCGGTTAGGTTGTTTTAACCCAGTGAATGGGTTGTTTTAACCCAGCGGTTGGGTTAAATGTTTGCTTAAAACAACCCAATCGCTGGGTTAAAACAACCCAACTTGGGTTGTTTTTAACCCAGAATTTTTTAGAGTGTAGAGATATAAGCAATTTTAACCAGGACTGTTTTAACCAGGACTGGTTAAAATTGCTTATATCTCTACATCCTAAAAAAATCTGGGTTAAAAACAACCCAAGTTGGGTTGAAAATGGACTAACCCAGCCATTGGGTTGTTTTAACCCTGTGAATGGGTCGTTTTAACCCAGTGGTTGGGTTAAATGTTTGCTTAAAACAACCCAATCGCTGGGTTAAAACAACTCAATTGGGTTATTTTTAACCCAGCATTTTTTAGAGTGTAGATTTAAACATTCTTGGAAACATTTTGGATAAGGTAAGTACACAAGTCAACAAAATATATTACATTGTTCTAGTGGTTTTTGGATATTTTAAGCCAAACATCTTACATTTATGCCTTTAATTGACTTTTCACAGTAAAGCAGCTCACAATACCAGCAGCTTCCACACACAGAAAGACACTCTTCCTCTGTGCTTCACTGTGGTAAAGATGCATTTATTATTATATTTCTCAGCAGATTTTCAAAGACATCGCTCTGGAGCATCACCGCATGCCACTCGTGTTTCATTGTGATTCATCACTCCACACAAACTTCCCACAGTCTGACAAAAACTTCATTCTGTCTTTGATGCAATGGCTTCTTAAATAGTGCATCTGCTTAAATTTAGCCAAGATAATTAATAGCTTAGAGTTTAACCATTTGTGACCCTGGACTACAAAATCAGTCATAAGTCTCACGGGTATATTTGTGGCAATGGCCAACAATACATTGTATGGGTCAAAATTATCGCTTTTTCTTTGATGCCAAAAATCATCAGGATATTAAGTAAAGATCATGTTCCATGAAGATATTTTGTAAAGTTCCTACCGCAAATATATCAAACATTTATTAGTAGTAGTATTATGCATTGCTAAGGGCTTCATCTGGACAACTTTAAAGGCGATTTTCTCAATATTTCGATTTATTTGCACACTCAGATTCCAGATTTTCAAATCGTGGCATCTCTGCCAAATATTGTATATCCTAACAAACCATTTATAAATGGAAAGCTTATTTATTCAGCTTTGAGATGATGTATCAACCTCAATTTAAAAAAAAAAAAGAAGAAGAAGACCCGTATGACTGGTTTCCAGGGTTACATTTTTGCCCAGGAGTGTGATATGAATGATATGAATGCACATGATATGAAAGCACATACCTTGTCAGATCTAAGACTTTAACGCCATCTAGTGGTCTGATCTGACCTTCACCTGTATTCATGGGGAAATGAGTTTGCATGATTATTATTCAATTCAACAATCAAAGAATTGAATCATTGTATTCTGGAAATTCATTACACATAAAAAAATTAAAAATCTATGTTACAACTAAACAATCCTGTTTTAAGCAGCACAAAAAGAGAGTTGATCCCAGGATCATCGTTCAACTTGATTATATGATTAACAAAAGACTGAAATCATACGTTATCTGGCTTGGCAAAGGGCAAATGTGTTAAAAAGTAACTTGTTGATCCTTTAAGAATTCAGTTGTAAACAAGTACAATAGTTCAGAATTGTTTACCATTTACTTTTGTTTTCCTTTTAAGTACAGGAGTTATACAGGTGTGCGTAAACATGCCACTACAACATAAACAAACAGGTGTGCAAAACAATTACATTACAACAAGCCAAGTGGCGTATATCATTTATATATATTTATATTAATTTATATAGAGCAGTGGTGCATACACATATTTACACCGTAAAATAGAGTAGTATAATGATAAGGTAAATGAGTGTAAAATTAATTTAAAGCTGAAATGAAGGTAGGCTGTGACCACAGCCAACTCACGTGTCGCGCGCACGCGCGTGCACACTAGCGGGGTAACGGTCGGTTTAAAATACAGGTGCTACCTTGCAGTTGGGCAGTGAATGGTCGTCTTATATTCACATAGTTCGTCTTACTCGGTTGTAGAAACTGTGATGTTCTGCTTAGATAAGATAAAACTCTTATAACAACGCTTCCCGACATGTTGACTCGACGTTTACGCACGCAACGCAACGTCTACAAAAGCCCCGCCTCCACGCGTCAATTTTAACAAGAATCCACTGAGGAATCTTTTAAAGCTTTGCAGTGAGTATTGCGGTTATGTCGACACATTTGGCAGCACATAAAGGGGCGTTCATAACATAAATGTCACACAAGAGTCTTCCTGCAAGAGGCGCTCATCAAAAAAAAAAAAAACGATTCCTCCATTCATTGGAACGCATTGCAATTTTAGGACACATTTTGTCTCAAATTGTGTGTATTTGTTTAAATATATAAATTACAGTAATTTCTCCCTGAGATACAAATTAATATCCACCCTAAAATCATTAGAAAATTATCCTTTCCTTCCATGTAAAACGACTGGCGCTGAGAAAAGTAACATCTATCACGTGACCACACAACTCGTACTTCAGCGGCGGATTGATGAATAATATACTGATTTTAATAGACGTTAAATTAACAATACATAACGCATAGTAATATAATATAATATTATATATTTCTTAGTATATAATATAAATACACCGGTCCGTTTCCATCCGTGTTGGCCTACAACTAGACGTCATGACTGAAAAGCCAAGCGGTTTATAAGTAGGTAAAAACTACATTTCCCATAAACCATCACAGGTAGATTGCCACGCAAATACGCCAACACATTTACTCATTTTATTTAATATTTTTTAATCACGAATTTTTATCTAATTAGAGATTTTTTTTAAAACTAAGTTTTTCAGAAACAACAGTGCCCTTAATAAACGACTTTTTGCATTTATAGTAATAATCAAGCAAAACTTTGAAATTAATTCGTATTTCATTTTCATCTTTTGACTGTAAACCCATTTGTTCCCATTCATTGTGTTGTCTGTTGGTTTTGTTGGTATAAAATTGGATTATATTTTCAAATGTTTCAATAAACTTACAAGGTATACAAATGCTTTAATGCACCCATATGTTACTAATGTACGAGATAAAGTATACAGACAACCAATCATTATTGCAATAAAGTGCAATAGGTTATTTAATATATATATCAACTATTTATGATGTGTAGAATCAAACACAAGCACAATTAAACTCTGACCAGTAGATGGCACAAGACACCAATCAACTCACATCTGTAAATATACTCTATTTAACATTTAGTACAGTAAGTAGAGCTGACAAACAATCCTAATATCTCCTGCTGTGTGTTATCAACATCATCATTATTTACATTCTCATTTTTGAACAGCACACACACATGTAAGACAGCACAAATACACTTTATATTAAGATTCAATCCGATAACATTGTACGTTTTAGTTATTAATATTAAGTGTCATAAACATAACAATATGGAATATACAAATACATCTATTGGAGAAACCACAAAAAAACGCCAATACATTTTCTTCTGCTCATTTTATTTAATATTATTTAATCACTAATTTTAATCTCATTAGTGATAGTGATCTTTTTCAGAAACAACACCAATCAGCTCACATCTGTATACTCCGTTTAGCATTTATTACAGTTAAGTTGTTAAAGTCATTAGTATTAAGTGCCATGAACATCAAAATATGGAATATACTAATATATTTATTATGGAATATAAAACTGCATAAGCTAAATCTATTTTATACAAATATACTGTACATGCATACCATGAAATAATATCAACTTCTGATGTTAAAATCTAAACGTAAACACTTTTCCTTTTACATCAATTACAAAATCTTGTCAACTCCACAAACACAAGTTACACAGATGAAGCCACGTCCCAAATACCACGAACCAATCGTGTGCGTGTCCGCGGAGCCCCTTCTGGTCACGTGACTGGCAGCCGTATATATGGAGATGGTCCGCGCTGGTATAAATGAAGTCAAGACGTGACACAAAGTCTCTTTTATTGAAGTGTCACTGCATTTCCAGGGGAGTCCGAGCTACAAGGTAGCTTCGACAAATATCAAGCATGGCAGGTATGTGACGATGAATACACTTTGTAAATTAAGTAATCTCTTACTGCAAAGCACCTGTAAATAGCAATACGATTTATTTACATGTTATATGTTGAGCTTTATAAGTATAAATGCACTGAAAAAGGACCGTGCATGTTCTTTGCATTACTCATATTCATATTTCTGCAGCACTGTGTATGTAAAGTGTGTAATATTGTTATACACTGGCATGATTAATTACAAGTTTAAGATATTTTGTTGTAGTCTTTGGCACAACGCAGACTGTAAAGACTGTAATGTCCTATTAGTGAACGATTTGTTCTTTAGAGTCGGATTTTTGAATTGATTCATTGAATCAAATGCAGGTTCTTGAGTCGACTCAGCAACAGTTCATTGAACCGAGAACCGACTTTTTTCGAATGTGTTCGACTCGATCGCGATGATCAGAGTTTATAACTTTTATGGTAACACTTTATTTTACAGTGTCCTTGTTACATATGTTACATGTACTTAGTCATGGCAATAAATTATGCATAATTACATGCAACTAACCAAACCCCTAACCCTATAGTAACTGTAAAAAAATATTGTTGGTTTAACTTGGAAAAGTAAGTAACCTGATAGCCTTAACATTTTGAGTTCATTGAAATAAAAAAATGTTGTTAATACAATGTAGGAAATTGGTTTAATAAATAGAAACTCAAAATATTATTGTATCTGAACCACATAAATAAAAAACTTTTTGTGATAAATCCTGTTTCACTACATTATTACAAATAAAACACACAATTATGCATATGCTTACAAAATATTTTAATATTTGAATAAAGGGTGATGTTGATTCTCAAATGTTCATTGTATTAACTCAATTTTTTTTTTCAATGAACTCAATTTTAAGGCAACCAGGTAACTTACTTTTGAAATATTTTTTTTTTACAGCGTACATGTTAATTATTAGGGTACACTGTAAAAAATGATTGTGATTTTAACGGTATTTTACTGTAAAAATGCTACGGTGAAAAACAGTTAATTGGTTAACAGAAAGTATCCGTACTATATACGGTGAATAACTGTAATAGATCTAACCTTACATTTCATTTCATTTCACAGTAAAATACCGTTAAATTTACAGTTTTTGGAAGTGAAAAAGAACAAGTCGTTGTGTAATTTACAGTGAAAACCCCGTAAATTGACATTCCCAGAATTCCCAGCGTGACACTTCGCATTTGATGTATGTTCATTGCATTAACTATGTTTCTTCTTTGTTTTTTCTAATCAGTTATGTACATTAGGGTTTTATGTTACATCTGATGTTGTTAAATTAATGTTTATTGCATTTTTTAAATTTAAGTTTTACCATGATGGTGTTTAGTGTTTGTTTGAATGACACTGAGCACCTTCTATATATTAGTATTGTCCCCTTAAAAGCTGCTTGTGATGAGCTTTGATTCATCACGTGATTCTCATCTCCACTGTGATTGGTGGTTGTCCGTGTATATCAAAGATACATAACAGATATTAGTATTTAAATAGGTTGGTAATTTAACATTATTTCAGTTAATGAAATATGTGTTTTTTTACCGTAAATTGTTTACAGTGTAAAAATAATCATTACAATATAAACCTTTGAATTATATGGTTTTGAACTGTAAAAGAAAAAAATTTAAACCGTAATTATTACATTATAAACCTTTAAATTATATGGTGCTGTCCCTAAAAACCTAAAACGTTACTGCCGTATTTTTTACGGTGTTCTGGCAACCACAGCTGCCGTTTTTTTACCGTAAATTTTACAGGGATTTTTTTTACAGTGTACAATGGGGTAAAAGGCTCTCAAACTTTTGATACCAAGTACCACCTCAAATTTTTGGCTCTCCAAGTACCACCATAATGACCAACATTAAAATACAGTATTCAACTACATCTCTGCACGGTTCAAAAACGAGGCAGTTTATTCCTAATAAGAATATTTATTGTTGTCAACCACTTTAACATGGTAAATACACAGTTTGTACATTAACACTGCACTGTGCTTACATACAGGTAAATAAAAAAAAAAATCTTGTGTTTTAACATTACTTTATTTAGTGATTCCTCTGCGTACCACACTTTGAGAACCACTGCACTAGATGCTAGAAAAACTTGCCTCAGCACTTTCCAAAACATCCGCTTTTCAAGATGCACGTGGAAATTTGTCTGATCTTTGACGCGATCACGGGCAGCAGCGCAAAGTTGATTCTGCACTCATTTGATCTAATATTTGATGTTTTTAAAAATGTTGTATATTTAAGTAGCAAATAAGAATCGCTAAAATGATTGAATATATTTTGAAACAAAGGTCTTGTTAATGTTTATCACTTTTGTTCGAGGTGATAAAAGCAACAGTTTTTTAAAAGGCACTATATTTAACATGATAATAAATAGGGGCTGACTTTTCCATTTGTTGACATGACATGGTTTGATTCAGATTGTAAATATCATTTATAAATTTGGGTGTCCACCTTAGAGATAATCTCCATATTTCTAATGAAACCATCATATTTAAAACTGTGATATTAATCATGTCATATAATAAAATATAATTTATTGTTATGACTGTAAATCTATATTCAATTATTATTGGATCTCCTTCAATTCTTTCAGAATATTTACTTTTTAAATGATTTTGTTTCTATATTTTCCAGATATATTTCTATATTAATATATTTTAATGAGAGCATATTTATTGATAAAAAATGAATTCTTTTATTCATCAAAATAAACAGAAAATAGTTCAAACTTTGCTAACGTGATTGTTTCGAACAAGTATTAACGTTGACTTTATTAAAAACATATTATTTTAGCGAAAGTATTTGTGCCTTTTGCCCCATGTGTGGGGTAATAAGCCCCCCTCGACACTGCATATATTTTTAAGATTTTTAAATAAAATAAACCACTTTTATGATTTATTTTCACACAAAATATGTTGCTCCATAAATGTTCAATACAAACATATATTTTTCTGTATATCATACATTTATAGGAGTACATACATTTAAGGTGTGCCTTTAGCCCCGCTGTACCCTATTAATCAGTATTAAATGTATAATTACACTGTGACAATGTCACCTTAAAATAGTGTAACCAACTTTTTTAAATGACTGGTTTTGTGTGACTCGCAATGAGCCGAGGAATCATTAACCTCTTAACTGTCACCGGCCCACTGGCAGGACACCTGGCACTCGATCGCCTTTTTTCGTATCATATTTTGAGTAATTATCATAAATTAGGTATCATTCGAAAGCTTACGAACTCAAAATTCATCCTGTGAAAACCATGTTGCAATTGGACGTTGCGTTACCATGGAAATGGTACTTTAAATTCTTCTAGCGGGCTCCTCCCCTAGTGGGCGGTGTCATGCTTCATATTCCAACATTTATTTTAACTACTTTATAATCAAAATCTTTTCTAATCCTGACAAAAAACATATCGTCGGAAAGGTCTGAGTCTCAAGGTTCCATATTTGGTGACCGTTTTGTGATGGAAGTGACATTTGGACAGAAATTTACAGGAAAATGCATAAAAAAACAATCAATGGAATTTCAATGACACCCGGTGGCTATTTGTGGTACAGCGCCTAAACAAAATCTCATGGGGACTTAAATTTTTGTGATATCAACTTCAAATTTGGAACACAACTTGGTTAGACTTATGGCTTTGATTTTATAGTAATTTTAGATTGAAACATTTTTTTGTAAAATATATATTTTATATAAAATATAAAATATTTAGTACAGTATTTTTGATTTACAGTAAATTTAAACTTCCATAACTTTTTCATACTTTCATATTTTGAATTGCTTTCACTTCAGCAATAATCTGGCGAGTGACTGCTTTAAAACAAGACCAGCCTTAGGTCTAGCATTCTTGAATTACAGGCCTTTAAGTTTGGATAGTGCATTTTCATGTGTATTCTCAAAAAGGGGGGTGACAGTTAAAAGCCAAAATGTTTTAATTTTAATAAATAGCATTGAATGAAAACATGCAAAACTTTTGAGCTGAGAGATATAAAATAATGAACATTGTTTAAAGCAGATTAGTTATTAAATGCGAAGATTCTTTTATGCACTGAATTATGGCTACTGAACTCTGACATTAAGTACAAACACCCCTTTGTAATAACTTTATTGAAGAAAAAACATAACAATATGGCTTTTCTGGAATATTTTTCGTCATATTCCAAGCAATGATGTAAGGAACCATGCCATGAGGTAAAAGAATCACTGAATCATTTTGAACCGATTCTTTGAAATGAATTGTTCAAACGAACCGATTCTTGGAATCAAATCAAAACTCAACAAAAATCTTAATGCTTTTTAAAACCATATTAAATATATGATGTCCATGTTTTGTCTCTTCAATTAAGTAACGTATAGGCATAACTCTCATAAGTCTGCTGTTAGTATATTGAGCTTTGTAAGTTGGATGTCATTATGTGGATCATGCATCATTGACTTCCATCAAGGCTTATTTTTGGGAAATCCATTCTTAGCAAGATAATGTGAAATCAAATGAATCGACCTCATCTGTCAGTCATTGCTATGTTTAGCCAAACCCTCTCATTTCCTTGCAGCAGAACAGGCGTTTGTCACTTTGGCTACAAATGATAGCTATGCAAGAGGAGCTATGGTGCTTGGAAAATCCCTTAGGAACCACAAGACGTCAAAAAAGCTGGTGGTGCTCATTGGACCCCGTGTGTCCGATCAGTCAAGGTACGCCATGTCAATTTCAGCCACTATTGCAAACCCGTCTTACATCCGTGGAAGACAGAATTAACAGTTTTTGAATGTTTTTAGGGCAGTGCTTCATAAGCTCTATGATGAAGTCAGGCTAGTGGATGTGCTGGACAGTGGGGACGCCGCACATTTGGCCATGATGAAGAGACCCGATCTGGGTGTCACATTCACCAAGCTGCACTGCTGGACTCTCACACACTACTCAAAATGTGTGTTTATGGATGCAGACACACTGGTGAGTGTTGAGTTTGGTTGTGCCTTGTCAAAACATGCATGAAATATTCATAATGCGGTTAGTCCGTGTGGTTTGTTATGTCATTTGAATTACATTGTGCCTCATTAACTAGTGTGTGAATGTGTGCCTCTGCGTTACGTTTAACTGGATTAACTTGCACTAAGGTGTCTCTGCATGTCTTCAACTTAAGATTTTAACCCATTTATCCGTTTACAAACACAGAAATATTGTAAAATATATTATCACATTTTAAAAGAATCTTCAGTGTCACATGATCCTTCAGAATTCATCCTGATATGCTGATTTGTGGCTCAAGAAACATTTCACATAATCAGACATTTTTGCAGTTTTGCTGTTTAATATGTTTTTGGAAATCTCTTTTTTTTTCTTCAGGATTCATTGAATAGAACGTTAAAAAGAACAGCATTTTTTTGAAATAGAGACTGCCATCCTTTGATCAATTTAATGTCCTTGCATTAAAACAATTAAAACAAAAAACATGTTTGAACGGTACTGCTTTTTTTTTGTGAAACAGGATAATCAACAGAAATTTCTGTAAGAATAATATTTTTTGTCCATCTGGAATGTGTGGGATCTTTAGGTGTAGTATGTCATTATGATTTTTTTTTTAATAGTTATTTGGACTTTTTTGTTATGTGCCCCAATGAATTGTACACAATAAGACCAGACATATTTATTAACCCTTAAAGGTGCTCTAAGCGATGTCATGCGTTTTTTAGGCCAAAACATTTTTTAAACACAAACAGTACTCCAGCCAATAGCCGACAAGAATGATTTTCACCCCCAAATCATTCTTGTCGGCTATTGGCTGGAGCACTGTTTGTTGTGCTTCGTGGTCCAGACTGCACCAGTTTGTTTTTGTTGCAGTTTGTGGAGCTTAGGCGGACTACAGAGACCGGGTTTTTTTACAGTGTGTTCAGGGAACAGGCAGCTAGCGGATAGCGAGGAGATGTTTGCTGTATGTGACTAAATGTTTTGGCCTAAAATGCGTGTGACATCGCTTGGAGCACCTTTAAAGGGTTAGTTCACCCAAAAATTAAAATTGTCATTAATTACTTACCCTCATGTCGTTCGACACCCGTAAGACCTCCGTTCATCTTCGGAACACAAATGAAGATATTTTAGTTGAAATCCGAGGGCTCTGAAAGGCCTCCATTGGCACAATGCACTTTACACTCTCAAGACCCATAAAAGGTACTAAAGACGTCGTTACAAAGTCCATCTCACTACAGTGGTTCTACAATAACTTTATGAATCGGCGAGAATAGTTTTTGTGCACAAAAAAACCCTAAATAACGACTTATATTGTGATGAATATTTCAAAACAACGCATCATGAAGCTTTAAAGCGTTATGAATCATGAATCAGTGAGTCGATTCAGCGGTTTGAATCGCCAAAGTCATGTGATTTCAGCAGTTTGGCGGTTTGACACACGATCCGAATCATGATTCGACTCGCTGATTCATAACGCTTCGAAGCTTCATGATGCATTATTTTGAAATCGTCATCACTATGTAAGTCGTTATTTCGGTTTTTTTTGCGCACAAAAACTATTCTCGCCGATTCATAAAGTTATTGTAGAACCACTGTAGTGAGATGGACTTTGTAACGACGTCTTTAGTACCTTTTATGGGTCTTGAGAGTGTAAAGTGCATTGTGCCAATGGAGGCCTTTCAGAGCCCTCGGATTTCAACTAAAATATCTTTTGTGTTCCGAAGATGAACGGAGGTCTTACGGGTGTTGAACGACATGAGGGTAAGTCATTAATGACAGAATTTTCATTTTTGGGTGAACTAACCCTTTAAGCCTTGTTTATACTTTCGCCTGGCTCCGCAGCGCGAGCCTCCGCTGACTGCGTGCGCTCCTCCCCAAACGGACGAGGCGTTTATACTCGACGCACTCGCCGTAGTGCTATTCTTTGAAACGGCAGAGGACGACTCGGAGTAATTGTTCTACAAATAGGAAAAAGAGGTTACAATTTGCACGAGCTCACCAAAATTGGACAGTTGAAGACTGGAAAAATGTTGCCTGGTCTGATGAGTCTCGATTTCTGTTGAGACATTCAGATGGTAGAGTCAGAATTTGACGTAAACAGAATGAGAATATGGATCCATCATGCCTTGTTACCACTGTGCAGGCTGGTGGTGGTGGTGTAATGGTGTGGGGGATGTTTTCTTGGCACACTTTAGGCCCCTTAGTGCCAATTGGGCATCGTTTAAATGCCACGGCCTACCTGAGCATTGTTTCTGACCATGTCCATCCCTTTATGACCACCATGTCCCCATCCTCTGATGGCTACTTCCAGCAGGATAATGCACCATGTCACAAAGCTCCAATCATTTCAAATTGGTTTCTTGAACATGACAATGAATTCACTGGACTAAAATGGCCCCCACAGTCACCAGATCTCAACCCATTAGAGCATCTTTGGGATGTGGTGGAACGGGAGCTTCGTGCCCTGGATGTGCATCCCACAAATCTCCATCAACTGCAAGATGCTCTCCTATCAATATGGGCCAACATTTCTAAAGAATGCTTTCAGCACCTTGTTGAATCAATGCCGCGTAGAATTTTGGCAGTTCTGAAGGCGAAAGGGGGTCAAACACAGTATTAGTATGGTGTTCCTAATAATCCTTTAGGTGAGTGTTGTTTTGTGAATTTTTTTAAATTTGATTAAACATGGATCTTTATTTTCAATAAAAGGACTTATTTATGCTTTTGTAGACTAATTTTGTAAATATAAGCAATTTGTACGTGCAAACCAATTTTTTGTACGGTTTATGGTGCAAACTGGGTGCCTGTGTGAAGAGACGTCATGCTCGGCTAGATTCGCCTAGAACTCTTGCATCTTCGAATACGGAGTCGCACAAAAAGTAAAAAAAAAAGTGCTGCACACCGCCACGTGAAATGGGGTCTTGCGCACTCAATGCGCACTACCGCCCACTCCGCGATGACGTCATTTTTGCCGCGGACACCCTCGCGCTCGTGCGGACGCGCCGGGTATAAACAAGGCTTTATGCTCTTCTCCCATACCTGAAACAACTCCTTCCCTCAAAAAAGCCCTAAAATTATACTTATTCCTTTTTTTTTGTCCAGAAAGCTTGTATCATTTAATTTGTATATTTTTAATGCATATTTTTGGGATATAGTTTTTATTTTATTTACCTAAATTACTAGATTTGACCAATAATTTTAATCTAAATTAAATTATATAAAACATTCTTTCACTTAAATACAAAATAACTCTCCATTACATGCAAAAACATGTTAAAACCGCTCACAAAGTCTCACATTGGGTGAGTTCAAGTGCAACAAGAGTCTTAAGGTTTTGGATCACTCCAATAAACACTGTTCGGTCAAAAATGACCGAATCATTTTATGTTTTGAAATGTTTTATTTTTTTGCTTCATCAGAATGGGATGACACTTGGTGACTTTTGTCATATTAGCGATATGGAAATAATGGAGATGACTTGGTTATGTTAAAGGTCCGGGGTCGTGGAATCACACTTTGCTCCTTTGCGGACAAAAATGACAGACATTTGGTCATACAAACCACAAATCAGCCATGATGTAGAAAAAAGGTGCAAAGCGGGACCAAAACAACTCAGTGGCTTAAAGTATTAGATTTAGCTCCTACAGCGATGTAGGGGTGACACTCTAAAATATCAAGAGTGTTAAATAGACACAACCACCCACCTACATATACTGTATATATATATATATATATATATTCATTCATCTACATGGTATACGATAAATTGATTCACCACCTAGGAAGATAGGGAGCTAATCGAGGGACACACACACACGTGCGCGCCAGTCTCGTGCACACATCGAGTTCTCTTTCACTCTTGAACAAAAAAATAACAACACAAAGAATGTTGCCAAAATGCCAGTTTTGTCGAGTATTCTCATATTAGGAGTCTTAAATGAGTTAAATAACGTCTTAAATGAACTCGTGAGAAAGTGACAGCAACACTGAGGATGTCTGTCATTTTAATGTTCATCAAAGAACAAAGGGAACAGAAAATGTTTTCACTTTAATGATTAATCTATATTTCATTTATTATTTATGAAGTTAAGAAAGGTGTTGATAACTTTATTCAATTTCTGTGTTGGCTATGTCTGACAGGGAAGGCCATGGGTAAATATGACATTTATTATAATGGGTTTGTGTAAAGATTGTTTTAAGTTCAATTAAATTAATTTGTATTTTTTTAAAGCCTAATAAATGTTGAAATTGGTAGCTTTCAGTTATACTGTAATGTAACGTCATTAATGTTTCATAGAGACTTTAGTATCAGTGATACTGGCATTCATTCATAAAAAGATGCCATTACAACACATATTTAAAATATGCTGTCTTTAAATTGTTTCTTCATTAATTTGGAAAGTAACTGAAATTATTACAATATCAAAATATTAATAACTCCAAAAATATTGAAAACTTGTGATTAATCGCGATTAATTACAGAAAACAATGTGATGAATTTGTAACGATTCACAGCACTAATATATATATATATATATAACTATAACGCAGAGCACATTTTTGCAAATGTGTGAAACAAAATCAATAATTCAGCCAAACAAACAAACACACAGCAGGGAAGAGGTTACACTCTAAAACATCAGTTCAACACAGACACACACACTCGCGTAAACAAACTCACAGACACACAAACCACAACATTATACACCCACAAATGAACTGGTGTGGCTGTATCAATATGGTAAAATTTAGCCAAAAGACTCCAATAAGAGGTACAAATGTTAGTTACATTTTAAGGCTTCGGTCACTTTTGACCGCGAAGAAGCTAAGTGTGACCCTTAAACAAAGAGGACCACAGGGTTAAAAAAAAATGAAAGAAAATGAATTTCAGGTCAAAATGACCTGAGGAGAGAATTGGGCCAATTTTGACTTTTATGTTGACCGTTCTGAGAAGTGTCACACTTGTTTGTTCGCTGTAGGTGGTCTCAAACATCGATGAGCTGTTCGACAGAGAGGAGTTGTCTGCAGCGCCGGACCCCGGTTGGCCTGATTGTTTCAACTCTGGTGTGTTCGTGTTTCGCCCGTCCAACGAAACCTACGGAAAACTTCTGCAGTACTGCACAGAGCACGGCAGCTTTGATGGTATGTAAACTATCGGTGGCATTCGTTTTGGGTGTGTCAGAGCTCTGAATGTCAGCTGGAGCAAAAGCCTGAGAGCTTTACTATGTAGTTTTAAACATCTTAAAGAAATAGTCTAGGTTTGTTAGTTTTTCCATTGTAAAGGCCTGTAGATGTAACCCCTCCTGTTCGAATCGCCCACTCCAAGTGGGACTCGAACCCGAGTCCGCTGGCATGAGAGTCGGATGCTCTAACAAGGAGGCTAAAGGCTGCAACCTCTAGTGTCAGTCGCTAGAGCGTCTCTTGAGATCAGAGGAGTGAGGTATACTCGACTAGGGCTGTGCGATATTGAAGAAAAATGTGATATGCGATATCCTTGTTAAATAATGGGATATTCGATATGCGATACGATATTGCTTTAAGTGTGTATTATCTATTTAAATTATATTTTAATTATATTATATTTCAAAAACTGAGAATGATACCATTTGTGTTTCACATTCTTTCTGGGAAAAGAAAGCATTGACAGTTTGAGTGTGTAACAAAAAAAAAGAATGGCTTGCCTTGTGTGCACATTTTGGTGAGTGTGCCAGACAGCAGACAGCACGGGACTGCAAAGAGTTGTTTTCCGCAAGTTATTGTGTTTAATAACTCTTTTTGACGTCAAGCAAATAACAGTCGTGTGCCCAGTCTATTCTCTGCTATATGAGTTGACCTAATACATACAATTTTCACAATGTTGAAGTAGCCTATTAAAATCATTCAGATATTGTGTGCCCTTGCGATATGCATATTGCGATATGTATACTTGCGATATTTCGATATATTGCGCAGCCCTAACAGCGACTACTAGCTGGCCTCCGTTACACTCACACCAAGAAAAATAACTATAACGAAAACTACATTAGCATCCGCACCAACAGACAATAACGTTCTGTTTATTATAGTTGTGTTTTTTCAGGCCCCGAAAACCATTTTCATGTAAATAAACAGCTAAAACACATAAGTTATTAATTGAAAACGGTGTCTTGTAAATGCGCCTAAAAAGGTTTAACCCCCACTTAATGGTGCTTTTTGTCATTTTTTAGAGTTTGGACTTAGACACACCTGAACTAACTAATCAAGTGCTGCGTCCCAATTCACATACTATCCGTACTAAATAGTATTAGAAAATAGAATTAGAATGTCCCAAATCATAGTATTGCGGTGCGTATGTGTTGCAGGAGCAGCATGTGCTGTTGTGCTTTCACATTCGCTGCGTTTGCAGTGCGCAACTGATCCGCGGTTGTAGACTATACAACAAACACAGCATTTATTCATTATTTTTATTTCAAATCCAAAAGTTGTTACTGAACATGGCTAGTCAGCATTGCAATTGTCTGTGTATAGCCTAACACTCTTTCATAGATGTCACGTTTATAAACGCACTACATTTAAATAACGTTTTATTCATTTCAGTACTTTATATTTATTAGGGCTGGGCGATATGGCTGAAAACTGTATCATGATATAAGTGTTTCATATCTATCGATAATTATTTATATTTTTATGACCTATTTAAAATAAGGACCAGGAGAAAAATATATTGCATTCAAAAAAAAATATTTTAAACGTAACCTTCCTCTGATTATAATCCCCTCAGTTATAAAGGCAGAAATGGCAACACAACCATGGAAAACACTCAAATAATTAAAATGTAAACACAAGTCTAAAATCACAATGAACACTTAACAATTATCTTTTAACATTAAGGTGCAGTGTCTCCGTTATTTCTTTGTACTGTTTAGATGCTTTGTCATAAGGCACTGATGCAGAGTACCTCTCCATGTCGTTTCAAAGAATAGCACAACGGCGAGCGTGTCGAGTATAAACGCGCCCCCAACGGACAAGGCGCGCGCGCAGTCAGTGAGGCTCGCGCTGCAGAGCCAGACGAGAGTATAAACAAGGCTTAAGGTGGTAAAACAAGTTTGGTCTGACTATGGTCCAAAAAACTGCCATACTGGTGACCTGACTTGTTTTCCTGATTTATCAACAATGTCCTCGCTCGCTGCGGCACTCATTTTCCACTTATCACTCCACGCCGGTTCTGTTACTGAAGAATCCAACACGGGACAACGATATGGCGCAACCAAACTTGATACTGTTACATGATTGGCTGTCACTTCCTACTTTGCTTGGGAGTGAGTGCCTTTGTTCATGCAACCAAACTTGCTTCGCAAGCTCTGGTTTCTTCCGACGAAGAAAAAAAATAATCAAACGTTTTATCGAATGCATTTTTTTTTAATTGATATCGATTACGTACCTATCGCGATACATATCGTTATCGTTTTATCGCCCAGCCCTTATATTTATATAGCCTAATTTACACTTGGCTTTCTCACGCGAGGGGCAAAACATTTAAACATAGGCTATAGCCTAAAATCACAAACATTTTAAATTAAAACTTACAACAGGCTAGACAAAAACAGCCGGCTCTCGTCTTTTCTGTTGTTTTTAAATCTTTTTTACAAGAAATCCTGCAGGTCATAACGAAATTAGTTTTTCCACCTCCAAGAAAGGACAAATGCTATCCATTATGTCACCTTTTTTACCTAAATGCCAGGTACAGTGTGGTTTTCCTGGCTTTACCCGAGGAAAAAAGCCATGTGTTGACTTTGAAACAGAGTAGACTTTAAATGATATGCATCTGTGGTGAAATTACTAAATTTTCGCGTCAATACATGTCTATTTTAATGCGAACAATACGCTTTCACTTTAATTCAGCAGTGCAGCACAGCAAAAAATAGACTCGGAGCGGAAACGATCGCCGCAGACGCACCGGTCCTGGAACGGATTGACGAACAGCATCCGCATGCAGTGTGAAAGCTGTAATCCGTTAACATGGGTACGGAAAACAATATGCGCCGCATACGCATTGCAAACGGAGTATGTGTGAAACGGGCTTTAAACTACAAACATGACGGATGTGCAAGTCCGACGGTTAAGTAGAGAAGTTTAGATAAAGGGGCTTGAGTGATCAATTATCAGTATTTAACCTGACGAAAAGATGTTTATTCAATGTTATCCACATTATATTTCACCTGCAGCAGCATTGAGAACTTTTAAATGCATCATTATATTTAAACTGCAAACACATGAGAAGAGTCTCTGCATGAAAGACCCACAAATGGCAGATCAACGAGCGACTACATTTCTCTCTGATACGGTAGGAAAATAAACTGAATGTGGAGGATTTGAACTGTGACGATGATTGACAGGGCAGTTTAAATGGTGACGGGATGCACTTAACTAAGCGACAGAATCCGTTAAAGATGACGAGGTAGTATGTCCCAAAGCTTGCATACTCTTCTGCTACACACTCAAAAGTATGTACTTTTTCTTCACAAAAAGAGGTCGTAGTGTAAGTAGGCGAATTGGGACGCAGCATAGGTCTTCAGACTCCCTGGAAACTTGCTTTGGAGTAGGATTGGACACCCCTGGTCTTGTAAACTGACATTTGTTTAAGCAGCTCCCATATGTATCTCTCTGGTGATTTGGCTGCTTATCAAGTACCCTGCCTGGAATCAAGGCCAGTCGTGGCTAGATAACTCAGCATTAGAGTTATTTTAGATAGCTAATGGATCTGAACGGCTGCATCTTCCTTATCGTTCCCGGCAGATAATCCCACACCCAGCAGTGTGATGTGTGCTCATCTTACACATAATGTCAGCCCAATTAAGTCGCCCGTGCTTGTTTGCATCACAAAATTATCTCAAGCAAAAAAATTCCCAACAGAGCCTCCCGAGTATTGCCCAACACAGCTGGTTCATAAGCCCGGCAAGAGGAATTTGGCACATGCGCTCACAGCAAACAAAAGCCCTTTCAAGGCAACCCTCTTTTTCCATTTCTTTAGGAGCCAAGGGCCATTTTTCTACAGCCACCTCTTGGCAAATTTGCTTGTTATGCAACTTTTATGGGTTTTAGTAATTTGGTAAAATGGCTAATAGGCCAATGTTTCTTTTTCCCTTTTGCTTTGTTTCTTACCAGTTAGTTAATCAAATGCAGGACAAATAAATGTTTGCACATGCCAGCGTGTGTGAGAGACTTTCAGGAAACTGATTTGCAGATTTATGATGTATTGGTGTAAAGTTTTGGACCCGTTTTCAGCTCGACGACACAGTGAACCCATTCTTACGAGTCTGGCTGAGAGCTTGAGTGTGACCGTCGAGGAACCAATTAGATTGCAGCGTTGTGAGGGGAGGGCTCTGGTGCAGTTTCTGAAATTAATTGGCACTGCTTACATTATGGAGACTGGCAGCTTTTCAAGAGCCTGATTATTATGCTTTTGTTATTCCACAGAATCCAGTGGCTCTTTTGGGCTGCCATTATCAGGGTCTGTGCTTATTGCAGACTATATAAATGCTACACAGTCTTGTCAGCTTGAGTTTTCGCTCTATTTCTGCGAAGTGACCATCCTCTGAACTGTTTAATGGCATGTCAATGCTCTAATGGTGTGGTAATTTGTAATGATTGCTTTATTTTTAGCAGGGCTAGTTTGTCTGTGGTCGCAACAGGGATAGCTTGAACTCCTCGTGACTGTTGTCTCATGGTATTCTTTGCTTAATAAAACTGAGTTCGGGAGGGAAGAAACTAAGAAACTAGATTCTCGTTTCAGAAAGAAAATGGCAGTGGTGCTTAACGCTTTTCTGTGCCTCCTGTTTGGCTGGCTGCTAAATTGTTGGGGGTTTTAAATAAATAAAAAAAACTTAGTGATAGTCTCTGTGATAAACGTTTAAAGCGTTTTGTTTGCCGTTCAGACAACTGGCATTCAAAGACAAAGCATCAGTGTGTTCTCCTGTACCTGAAACAGGGCATCAAACAAGCATCTTTCCATTTCCTCATTTATTACAGTCCTGATGACCTACGGCTATCATGTGGACTTGTTCTCATCCTCTGCCAATGTAAACCAGCGAGGGACTACGTACATTCCTGTGCAGTTCAGATCATCCCATCAAAATGAACGCTCCAAGACAGTAATGTTTGTAGAGCCACTTGCACAAGGAAAGCCCCGGGGGACGATTCTGAACCCTGTTTCTGGGCTCCTGACGGCACGCCCTAATAAACTGGCAGTGGATTGGTTTAGCTGGTAAACCAGCGTGCTTTGCAAGCACATTATTCTGAAGGCTGCAGCATGTTAGTTAATCTGTTTACAGCACCTGGCATTATTTGAGTATCAAAAGCTCTTTTTTTGGATGGCAGTGCAGATTCTGTACATGGTTTGTGCTGAGTCTCTATATTAATTTCCTCATATCGTGCACATCACACACACGGTCCTGGAGCAAACATTCATCTGTTTTAGCACAGAGGATAGCAATGAATTCTGAGCACAGTCCAGCTCAGCTCACACACAGGTCACAAACCAAACAGCTTTCTGTTGACCAGCACAGCAAATTCACGTGAACAACTTGAACATGAGCAACATCTTTTTGGTGCCTTTTGAACTTCTTTGGTTCTTGCTGAAGCTCAAGTGTGCTGCGTAACACGAGAATGAACCTCATTGGTTCTTGCTGAAGCTCAAACGTTCTGCGTAACGCGAGAATGAACCTCATTGGTTCTTGCTGAAGCTCAAACGTGCTGCGTAACACGAGAATGAACCTCATTGGTTCTTGCTGAAGCTCAAACGTGCTGCGTAACACGAGAATGAACCTCATTGGTTCTTGCTGAAGCTCAAACGTGCTGCGTAACACGAGAATGAACCTCATTGGTTCTTGCTGAAGCTCAAATGTGCTGCGTAACACGAGAATGAACCTCATTGGTTCTTGCTGAAGCTCAAATGTGCTGCGTAACACGAGAATGAACCTCATTGGTTCTTGCTGAAGCTCAAATGTGCTGCGTAACACGAGAATGAACCTCATTGGTTCTTGCTGAAGCTCAAATGTGCTGCGTAACACGAGAATGAACCTCATTGGTTCTTGCTGAAGCTCAAATGTGCTGCGTAACACGAGAATGAACCTCATTGGTTCTTGCAGAAGCTCAAACGTCCTGCGTAACACGAGAATGAACCTCATTGGTTCTTGCTGAAGCTCAAACGTTCTGCGTAACACGAGAATGAACCTCATTGGTTCTTGCAGAAGCTCAAACGTGCTGCGTAACACGAGAATGAACCTCATTGGTTCTTGCTGAAGCTCAAACGTTTTGTGTATCACGAGAATGAACCTCATTGGTTCTTGCAGAAGCTCAAACGTGCTGCGTAACACGAGAATGAACCTCATTGGTTCTTGCTGAAGCTCAAACGTGCTGCGTAACACGAGAATGAACCTCATTGGTTCTTGCTGAAGCTCAAACGTGCTGCGTAACACGAGAATGAACCTCATTGGTTCTTGCAGAAGCTCAAACGTGCTGCGTAACACGAGAATGAACCTCATTGGTTCTTGCTGAAGCTCAAACGTGCTGCGTAACACGAGAATGAACCTCATTGGTTCTTGCTGAAGCTCAAACGTGCTGCGTAACACGAGAATGAACCTCATTGGTTCTTGCAGAAGCTCAAACGTGCTGCGTAACACAAGAATGAACCTCATTGGTTCTTCACATCAAGCGAAAATGCTTGAACTTCCGTTTACCACAACAGATGTGTAAAAGCCTGAATTAAATCTGTTCATTATATAAAGTGATGGTGTCTCTTCAGAAAATTGTGACTAAACCGTTCAATTCGAATGGATTTGTTTTACAATCACTTTATAAACTTTATGTGGTTGTGTAGATTGTCAATAGAGGGACAGAAATCGCTACGATTTCATCAAAAAGATCTTAATTTGTGTTCCAAAGAAGAATGAATGTACTGTGGGTTTGGAGTGAGTGATTATTGACAGAATTAACATTTTTGGGTGAACTAACCCTTTAATGTTAACCAGCTTTCTGAGTGTCTTCAGGAGCTATTAATATTACCCGTGTCCTCCTACACTCCGCCACAGCACAAGTGTGTACAGAAGACACCTGATCTCCATAGAGGCTGATTAAACACCCCTCGGTGCTTGTTTTAACAGTGTCTGTATGTGTGCAGTGCAGTGTGTGTCATGTTGTAACATGTATAGCCATGTCTCTGTGGTGTGTGTCCTTGGTGACCTTTGAGCAAGCATGTAAGTAAGCTGCTCTTTCAGACTGTGACCTCTTTTAGATGTGTAGGGTCTTTTTTCAACTAGTAAGCACCTGGGCACATTCCTCGTACTGGAGTAAAGAGCCTAACTGGTGATCATATTTTTTGAATTTCTCTGCTATAAAATGTAAAAATAGCCATCTTACCCTGCTGAGTATCTCAGAACGTCTTGTTGGTGTTTGCTAATTGGATTTCAAGTACGTTTTTTTTTCCGTCACTTGGAGCACAACATACTCATTTTCACTCACTGTCCTCATTCACTATGTAGTGTGCAGGTTTGGACACCCTATGCCTCTGACACAGCTACTCTAACAAACGGATCCGATTTCATCAGATACAAAATGACCGTGTGAACAGAAGGAGGTCAGAACTCCTTAACAACCAAAAAGACTACTGAAGAATACTAACAGCAATAAAGGACACCTTAGCAACCCCATAGCAACAGCCTGATGTAACATAACATGAACATAAATTTAACTTTTATACTTTATTTTTGAGTGTATAAAACAAAATTAAGGTTCTAAAAGTTTTTTTTTTTGCAGCGTTGCTCTAGATCCTTTCAGTTACCTTTTATTTCTTAGTGCAAAGAATATTTAAATGGTCTGAAGAAACTTTTTCCACTGTAAAAAACCTTTTGTGCAATGGAAAGATTTAATGGATTTAATTTTATTTAGTTAATTATTTGTTTGTTCATTCTATTAATTAATTAATTTAATTTAATTTTAATTGAATAAATAATTGTTAATTATTTATTTGTTCATATTTATTTAACTATTTATTTATGTTTTAATTTAATTATTCAATTGTTTGTTCTATTAATTTAATTATGTATTTATTTAATTACTATTTTATTAATTAATATTTTATTTAATTGTTTATATTTTACTGATTATTTTTATTGAATTATGTATTTGTTCTTATTTATTTATCCATCCATCCATCTTCTTCCGCTTATCCGGGGCCATGTCGCGGAGGCAACAGTTTAAGCAGAGACGCTCAGACTTCCCTCTCCCTAGACCAGGGGTGGCCAAAGTCGGTGCTGGAGGGCCACTGTCCTGCAGAGTTTAGCTCCAACTTCTCCTCAACACCTGTCTGGAAGTTTCTAGCGTGCCTAATAAGACCTTGATTAGTTGGTTCAGGTGTGTTTAATTGGGGCTGGAGCTGAACTCTGCAGGACAGTGGCCCTCCAGGAGCAGGATTGGACACCCCTATCCTAGACACTTCCTCCAGCTCTTCCGGGGGAATACCGAGGCGTTCCCAGGCCAGCCGGGAGACATAATCCCTCCAGCGTGTCCTAGTTCTTCCCCAGGGTCTCCTCCCGGTGGGACGTGCCCGGAACACCTCCACGGGAAGGCGTCCAGGAGGCATCCGAAACAGATGCCCGAGCCACCTCAGCTGGCTCCTCTCGATGTGGAGGAGCAGCGGCTCTACTCCGAGTTCCTCCCGAGTGACCGAGCTTGTCACCCTATCTCCCAGCCACCCTGTGGAGAAAGATCATTTGGGCCGCCTGTATCCGGGATCTTGTCCTTTCAGTCATGACCCACAACTCATGACCATAGTTGAGAGTAGGAACGTAGATCGACTGGAAAATCGAGAGCTTCGCCTTACAGCTCCGCTCCTTCGTCACCACGACAGACCGGTACATCGACCGCGTTACTGCAGAAGCTGCACCGATCCGTCTGTCGATCTCGCGTTCCATCCAGCCCCTCCTTGAACTGTCACCTTATCATGGTGGAGGGGTTTGAGTACCCGAATGATCCTAGGAGCTATGTTGTCCAGAGCTATATGCCCCTGGTAGGGTCTCCCAAGGAAAACAGGTCCCTGGTGACGGGCCAGGCTAAGGGCGTTTTCACACCTACCTTGTTTGGTCCGGATTTTCGGACTTTTCAGTTTGGTCCGAATCAAAATTGCAGGTGTGAAACCTCCCCCGTACTTCGGTCCGGACCAAACAGACGAAATTTGGTCCGACGAAAAGAGGTCGTCTCGGTCCGGATCAAACTGAACAAAGGTTCGGTTGGTTTCTAGTGTGAAAGCATTTTCTGGATGGTTCGGACTTTCAGACCATTTACAGGAAGTTCCTGTTTATGTTTAAATATTATAATGTTATTTTTAAATTCAATCTAGGCTACATTGATTATGAAAAGTGAAAATATGCGCAATGTCAGAAGACAGAAAGTCAGAAAAATTTTTGAACGAAATTTTGTTTGATTTTGCTTAGAAAGCATTTCTTTAATGGGAATTTCGTTTTGTATAAATTGTATCTTAATTTTAGTCAACGTTTAATCAGATAATTGCCTGGATTTAATAGATAAGAAGCAAATAGTCTATAGCAGACAATAATCACAGGAGCGATCACATATGCTTTACACATGAACTGGAGCGGGTCTCAAATAAACCCAAACTCAGCAGCTACTTCTTACAAACATGAGAAACATGTGTAAATAAAGCTTGAAATGTCCACTTTTAAACGTAACGAATAAAAAAATAGTCAAGCAATGCGCACTGTTCAATAGTGGCAACGATATGCGTCCGTTCATTCATTCTGGTCAAAGACGCTGACGTCCAACGCACATCCGTTTACAAACCAATCAATGTCCAGATGCCGCCCACATATGATGACGAGTGCACGCAAGTGTGTCATGTAAAGTTCTTTAGTCCGCTCACATAATTGCAATGTGAAACCAAACCAAAACTAACCGAATGTATAAAAAGTATCAAAACATGAACTTCGGTTCGGACCTTGGTGCGGACTTTCAGGTGTGAAATCGCCCTAAGAGGAGTTCACAAGCCCATTATGAAGAAAACCAAATCAAGGGCTGAGACGTCGCCCGGCATGGCACAGCTGGGACCCCACCCTGGAGCCAGGCCTGGGGTTGGGGCTCGCATGCGAGGGCCTGGTGGCCGGGCTCAGCCCGAATGAGCGACGTGGGCCCGCCCTCCCGTGCATAGTGGACCGGGCGGCAGTCGAAGGCGAATCTCTGGACACGGAAACTGGCTTATTTATTTATTAATTGAATTGTTTTTTTATATATTCATTATTTATTGAATTCTTTTTTTTAATGTAATTAACGTATTTAATTATTTATTGCAATTACACTTGGTGACACTAGTGGTCCAGAAATTACACCCTTCAGCTTTAAATGCTTAAATTAAAGGATTAGTTCACTTCAAAATGAAAATGCCCTGATATTTTACTCACCCCCACCCATCTGAGGGCCAGCTACAGCTTTTGGTTCCTAAGACCAGACTTAAAACCAGGGGGGACCGGGCTTTCGCAGTGATTGGCCCCAGATTGTGGAACGCTCTGCCTCCCATGGTCAGAAAGGCTCCCACAGTTGAATGTTTTAAAGGTCCCGTTCTTCGTGTTTTTTTGAAGCTTTGATTGTGTTTACAGTGTGCAATATAACATGTGTTCATGTTTCGCGTGTAAAAAAACACAGTATTTTTCACACAATTTACTTATCTGTATACCGCTGTTCTCACCATCCTAAAAACGGCTGGTGATTTCCTTGTGCTATGAAGTCCCTCCTTCAGAAACACGTAACGAGTTCTGATTGTGCAAGCGGTTCCTGTGCTGTGATTCGACCACAGCTTAGCGCACGTGAAAGCGGTTCCTGTGTTGTAATTTGACAGCAGCTTAGCGCACGTTGGAAAGGTCACGCCTCTTAACGGAGAGATGTATGCGTTCAATAATCTCTACAGCGTCCCTGGGAAAGCCAAACAAAGGTGATTTGACTCCTGGATGAAAATAACAGCGTCTCGATGACTTGGCGATAAACACACTCAACGCAACAGTTCCTTTTCTCCACGCGACCGTCCGCTTCTCCACGTGGGACAGCAACAAGACCGCGCCCCCTTTTTCGCCTTTCTTTGTGGGTGGAGGTTAGTCTGTTCTACTGCTCTACTGACGTAATTAAAGAAGGAAGTACCAGGATGTAGTCCAAGCCAGCCGTTCGCTGTAGGCTTTGAAAGGGAACTTCTGTTAAATAAAATATCTTGCTTGGCATTGAACTTTGAGCTTTATAATTTTACAGGTATTATTTATGCTCTAACAGCAACATTACACACTAACTAAAGTTTGAACAATGGAATCGCGAAGAAGGGGACCTTTAAGTCTCGTCTTAAGACCCACTTCTATTCCTTGGCTTTCAACTCCATGTGAGTTGGGTGGTCCTGTGTCTTATTGATTTTATATATTTTTTGTGTATTTTTCTTGTATTGCTAATATTTTTATGTGCAGCACTTTGGAAACTGATTGTTGTTTGTTAAATGTGCTATATAAATAAAGTGGATTGGATTGATTGGATCTCATCCAAGATGTTCATATCTTTCTTTCTTCAGTCGAAAAGAATTCATGTTTTTTTTTTTAAAGAAAACATTCCAGGATTTTTCTTCACATAATGGTTTTCAATTGCAACCAAAATGTTGAAGGTCCAAATCAATGCAGTTTCAAAGGAAGGGCTTCAGAGGCTCTGTGCGATCCCAGACGAGGTCTTATCTAGCGAAACGATCAGTCATTTTAAAAATAAAATAAAAATGAATATACTTTTTAACCTAAATTGCTCATCTTGCGCTGCTCTGCAACATGCCAGTGATTGTGCAATCACGTCGAAACATCACACTAGACGTAGGCGGAAGTACCGCCCTAATGTACGAGGACTAATACAAACTCCCTTTACCAAAAAACACTCCATCTTCAACTTCAAAATCGTCCGAAATCGTTGTTGTTTTACCTTTTTTTTTTTGTTGCTAAAGGGCATTTGTATTAGTCTTCGCATGTGCACTTTGTAAACACAGGGGCGGACGGTACTTCCGCCTACGTCTAACGTGATGTTTTCGACGTGATTGCGCAATCACTAGCACGTCACAGCGCAAGATGAGCAATTTAGGTCAAAAAGTATATTCTTTATTTTTTTTTTTTCACTAGATAAGACCCTATTCCTCATCTGGGATCGTGCAGAGCCTCTGAAGCCCATCGAAACGCTTTGAAACTGCATTGATTTAGACCTTCAACCCATTGGTTGCCATAGAAGTCCATTATGTGAATGAAAATCCTGGATTGTTTTCCTAAAAAAAACAATTTCTTTTCGACTGAAGAAAGAAAGACATGAACATCTTGGATGAGATGGGGGTGAGTAAAATATCCGGGAATTTTCATTTTGAAATGAACTAATCCTTTAAAGACTTTTCATTGTTTAAAGTGTTCTAAGTTACATTGACAAATGAAAAAGAGCTTATTCCAGTTCAAGTGACATTAATTATGAATTGTTCGTCCAACAGGAGGGGACCAAGGAGTTCTGAACGATTTCTTCAGCGACTGGGCAACAGCTGACATCACAAAACACCTTCCGTTCATCTATAACATGAGCAGCAATGCCATCTACACTTACCTTCCTGCTTTCAAACAGTAAGTGTGACTCCTTGACTTCAGTGATATAGTGTCAAACAGGGCCGCTGATGATGTTGGCATGTGCTGGCCTTCAGGATGGGACAGTAAGAGGATACACACACGAGTCACATGAAGGCTGCTTATGCCGTAACATCAGGTTACAGGAGCTGAGGAAAGAAGAGTGTGAGACGGGGCTGAGAGTCTCAAAATCATTTCAGGAGACTCTCGCTAATTCGAAAATGTTTTCAGCTGCCAGTAGTATGCATAGTATTTTTAGCTTTTACCATATTTAAATCGATTTAGCTGATTTAAAACCACGTAAAATGTGAAAAAAGTCAGAGCAGATTTCAGTTAACCTTTTAGCACACCTTTTAATCAGTTAAATCCTCGACCTTAAAGCAAATAAACACATTTTCATTTTCACATTTTCATAAACCGTATGGACATCTACTATCATTCAAGAATGGATGCTAAATATTTGGGGCCAGATTTACTAAACAGGGCAAATTAAAGTGAGACTGCAAAGTTCTGCTGTGTAATTGTTATATTTATTAAAACCAAGTATAAATCTATTCCAAAATAACTGCTAAAAACAGTAACAATTTAAACTATTTTTTTTTTATTTGTGAACTGATGTTCTTTTTAATAACTTCTTTTTGGATCATCAGTCATTAAGCTCAGACTCGCAGATGTACCTTTAATTTCCTCAAGTTGATCGCTCACTGAAAACCCCCCAGTCATCTTGTTTGCAGAGCATTTCACGTTTGATTTTGACGTGATATAAAGCGGTGATCTCTAAGTAGCTGAGTGGTTTACTTACCTTTTTATTAGTCTTCCCTTATCGGCATCATTTTGTTCATTCAGACTGATTTGCGAACGCGCATGAAAACAAGAGGCAGGATTTTATTACACGAGCTAATCATATTCAATCATAACCAATCATAGCACGAGGGAGGCATTGTCTCCTCTCACAAGACTTTCACCTATTCATTGTCAATTACCCCCCCATCAAACACCCACCGCGTGCTTTAGGGCAGGGGTTTTCAAACTAGGGTCTGGGGTCCGGGGACCCCCAGGGGGCCACAAGAGAGGGCCAGGAGGACCATGGAAAAGTCTAGAAAAAAAATAAAAATAATCATACTTTGATTAAAATAAAATAGGAAAGCAATAAATTAGATTTAAAAAATATGAGTTAGTTATTAATCTATTAAATACATTAAATTAGATTAAAATAATATAAACATATCAATATAAAAAAAATTGAATAAAATTAAATAAATAAGCAAGAAATAAATAATACATATAACAATACATTACTACATTGAGGAGAACAAAATATATAATAATGTAACAAACAAATTTTTGATTTTCAGGTGCTGGTCATATAATTAGAATATCGTCGATTTATTTCACTAATTCCATTCAGAAAGTGAAACTTGTATATTATATTCATTCATTACACACAGACTGATATATTTCAAATGTTTATTTCTTTTAATTTTGATGATTATAACTGACAAAGGAAAATCCCAAATTCAGTATCTCAGAAAATTAGAATATTACTTAAGACCAATACAAAGAAAGGATTTTTAGAAATCTTGGCAAACTGAAAAGTATGAAACCCATGTTTTGCATACGTCTGTTAGAGGATGGATACCCGACCCGAGCCCGACGGGACCAGTCGGTAACCGACGGGCCGGGTTCGGACAGATATTTATAAATAATGTTCGGGTTCGTGTCGGGCTCGGTCACGTCAGCACAATAAGGCATTGAACATCTGAAATTTAAAACAGCTTATGTGGGTAGCCAATGGGCCTTTTTAACTTGATGTTTTTGTGATTAAAATAAATTAAAAATATTACCTTAACATTCGTCTTCCTGTGCGCGTAAATTTGTTTATGTAGCTGGCAACGCGCAACCGGCTGTCACAGGGTGTTTTGGTGTTGGTCCATGTTCATTGTTCTTGGTTCTGTTTTCAGTTTATCATGTTCATGGTTATGTTTGAGTTTGTCATGTTCACAGTCTTGTCATGCACTTCCTGGTCTTGTCATGTGACTCCCATGCCCTCATGTGATCTTGTGTCTTGTCCTGTCATTGGTTCATTGTTTAATTACTGTTCACAGGTGTCACTTGTCTTGTCATTAGTGTGTGTATTTAAGCCCTCATGTTTGCCATGTGTCTTGGTCTGTTATTAACGTTGTAACCTGCTGTTGGTGAGTTTTGTTTAGCCATGCCATGACTTTGTTTTATGTTTTGCCAAGTCTTAGTTTTAAGTTTTGTTAATAAATGCTGCACATGGGTTCAAAACACTTGCCTCCAGTGGATCTACTTGTTACACCGGCGCGCAACACGTGCGTGCATATTATTAGGCTACATGTGGCTGGCAGCGCAACTTCAGCGCTACTGGCAGGACCATCGAGCAGAGGACAGCCTTAGCCATCCACAGCTGATGCAATCCTTTTTCTGCATAATAACCTGGATTAGCCTAAACTTTGATGGATGGATTATGTAAACAGTTTAGTAGCCATATAGTTTTCGAGAAAAATGGTAAGAGTGATTTTCACTTCAATAAGCTGCATTTGTGTTACGTTGATGTTTTGTTCTGTTAGCTGGGCCATTTTGGTAGACCTTTGTTCATTTAATTTTGGTTTCATTATTGGCTATTTGAATTGGCCCCGTGTTAACGTGTGTATGTTTCCCTGTGTGCGCGCTGATGCGCTCATCTGGAATCATTTCAGAATGCCTTCCTACAGTTGCTTAATAAAAGCGGGCTTTCCACACGAACAAACGTACATGTGTCATTTAGTATGAGAAAAAAAATAGTGAAATGTCTGAAGAATGACAGACAAGGGAGGTTTTCGAACTTTTAATCAGAACGAAGATGAACACACTCTCACTCAAGCGCACCCGTCTTCAGGATTTGTTTCCGCCCCTCTGAACTCCCTTTGTTAACCCTATCACTGCCGGTGCAAAACAAAACCGCAATTTCACAACTATGAAGAGTCTGTGCGCTACATTCGGGCTCAGTCGGGCTCGGACATAAATATCTTAATGCCTGTCGGGCTCGGGTCGGGTTCGGTTACTACTCTGTCGGACGCGGGCCGGGCTCGGACAGCAAAATGCGGCCCGATCCGCACTCTAACGTCTGTGTGTAGTGGTTCTTGAAGCACTGACTCCAGCTGCAGTCCACTCTTTGTGAATCTCCCCCACATTTTTGAATGGGTTTTGTTTCACAATCCTCTCCAGGATGCGGTTATCCCTATTGCTTGTACACCTTTTTTCTACCGCATCTTTTCCTTCCCTTCGCCTCTATTAATGTGCTTGGACACAGAGCTCTGTGAACAGACAGCCTCTTTTGCAAGACCTTTTGTGTCTTGCCCTCCTTGTGCAAGGTGTCAATGGTCGTCTTATGGACAACTGTCAATTCAGCAGTCTTCCCCATGATTGTGTAGCCTACAGAACTAGACTGAGAGACCATTTAAAGGCCTTTGCAGGTGTTTTGAGTTAATAAGCTGATTAGAGTGTGGCACCAGGTGTCTTCAATATTGAACCATTTCACAATATTCTAATTTTCTGAGATACTGAATTTGGGATTTTCCTTAGTTGTCAGTTAAAATCATCAAAATTAAAAGAAATAAACATTTGAAATATATCAGTCTGTGTGTAATGAATGAATATAATATACAAGTTTCACTTTTTGAATGGAATTAGTGAAATAAATCAACTTTTTGATGATATGCTAATTATATGACTAGCACCTGTATAATAGTATTTTTTGTGCATAAATTGAGTGCTTATAAAAGACCGATGCCTTATAAATTTTAGAATGGGGGGTCCCTCACACAGAGATGATCATATTTGGGGGTCGGTGGCATCTAAAAGATTGAAAACCTCTGCTTTAGGGGATCTGTTAAAAATCAATGGGCTCAGGGAAAGCAAGAAAGCTGCGGACTCCCGCTGTAACTTTACCCACTGGTGTCGCTGTCAAACAGTGTTAATTATTAAAACGATTTTTTTTCTAGTCACATTATGTAATATTTGTGTTAGGTTTTTTTTGTAATATGGATTATTTTCTTATCCTCGGAGGAAATGCTCCGTCAGTAAATCCTGACAGTAAAAAAAGAGGGTTTATGCTGGCATAAGCTGTTAGTAAATCTGGCCCTTAATGTCTTCCTGTCCACAGATATGGTGCAAATGCAAAAGTCGTCCACTTCCTGGGACAGATGAAGCCATGGAGCTACACATACAACCGCACGCAGAGGAGAGTGCGCGGGGACGTGCAGGCGTCTGCTCAGCCCAGCTTCCTCCTGGAGTGGTGGGCGCTGTACAGCGGTGAGGTGGTGCCCATGCTGCTCCGAGAGTACGGAGACCAGCCCTTCTTCTCCGGCTGTGAGGTCAGAACCCAGATAATAAACCCTTTCCATGAGTCTTCATGGGCATGTCCCAATTTTCATACTTAAAGGGTTAGTTCACCCAAAAATGAAAATTCTGTCATTAATTACTCACCCTCACGTCGTTCGAGACCCGTAAGACCTCCGTTCATATTCGGAACACAAATGAAGATATTTTTGTTGAAAGCTGATGGCTGAGAAAGGCTTCAGATAGGCCTCCATTGGCATTCAGTACATTTACACTCCCAAGACCCATAAAAGGCACTCAAAACATCGTTACAAAGTCTATCTCACCACAGTGACTCTACAATAATCTTACGATGCGACGACAATAGTTTTTGTGCGCAAAAAAAATCAAAATAACACCTTTTTCCAACTTGTTACTGCCTTCCGTGTGTGCCTCCACGACGCATGCGCGAGAATATGACGCAGATCCGGCGTTCGGACAGATGACCCAGAAGTGATTTGTTTACAATCAGAGGAAGACGCGCGTGTCTAAGCTGTTGGATTCTACATTGATCGTGCTTTAGGTCTTGGCGTAGTGCTCAAAATGGGGTTAGAGTGTGCATTTCATGGATTCCCGAACCCCGGCGCTACGTCATATTCTCGCGCATGCGTCGTGGAGGCACACGCGGAAGGCAATAACAAGCTGGATAAAGGTGTTATTTTGATTTTTTTTGCGCACAAAAACTATTGTCGTCGCATCGTAAGATTATTGTAGAGCCACTGTGGTGAGATGGACTTTGTAACAACATTTTAAGTGCCTTTTATCGGTCTTGGGAGTATAAGTGTACTGAATGCCATTGGAGGCCTATCTGAAGCCTTTCTCAGCCATCAGCTTTCAACAAAAATATCTTCATTTGTGTTCCGAATATGAACGGAGGTCTTACGGGTCTCGAACGACATAAGGGTGAGTAATTAATGACAGAATTTTCATTTTTGGGTGAACTAACCCTTTAAAGGCCCCCTGAAATCAAAATTGAAGTTTTTATTTTTAGCTTTTAGTGTGACTATGTTAGCCTTGAGGTTATGAATAAGCTGGTCTGTTCCAAAACAATGACAAAATTTGCATTTAAACGATATAAGCATTCAAAACTTACAGTCTCTCACTTCAGCTAAAATGGATCACAGATTTTTATGACATCATTGCGGACTTCCGCTACTCATCACATCTTCTGTCCAATCAAATACTCTCTAGAATCTGAAGCGTCCCACCCCCTACACTATAAATAGATGCTTAAACTGCTGAAATCGGTCAGCTGTTCACACATTTACTAATTATACATTGTGAATGGTACATAGCGCACTATATGCGATAGGAAACGATTCAGACAGTGTAAATATGCTTTCAGTTGAGGCGAATGAAGTCTGGTTTCACGTTCGTTTCACACGCAGACAACAAAACATATCGGACCCATTTGAATTCTGCACAGAATGCTGTATTTCAAAGCGATATGGAGGAGAATATGATGATAAACAGTTAGAGATTAGGAGGAAACTGTGGCTTTACTAAACAGAAAGGCTCTAGTCAAACTTTCATTTTTTTCGGCTTATACGCTAGGGGGCGCTATTACGCATCTTCTGAAAGAGTACAGTATCTCCTGATTAAAACACATGAGAAGAAGAAGCAGAAACGAGCGATCTCATATGTAAGCAGATGGATATGTAAAATAACGTGATCATCAACATTAAACATCATATAAATCAAAACTGCCAAATGTCACTGAATGAAATGTCGACCCATGACGAGCTATAGAACTGTTTGGGGTGTTGATGAACTCGATCTATTCGATCTGTGTTTGATTATCGCTCTGAATGTGATCTGGATGTAGTCTTTGACAACGTGATTTTCTCAGCTTTTTGCTCAATGTTTTTTTTTTTTATGAAATTACCCACATTCAAGTGTTGGTAAAAAAAGAAAGCATTTATAGAGCTAGAATATTTATGTATTTTTTGTTTGTTTAAAAGCAGAGGCTCGGTAAGATATTCATACAACAAAATATTTTGGGGGCCATGAACATTTAGTAAAAAAAAACGCTGGTGGGGAAAGAGTTAAATCTAATTTAATAAAATAATGAAAATCTAATTTAACTTTTTTAGAGCTTGGCATAACCTGACAATTTTTAATGATCTATTTGTTTATTATTGTATTGGTATACATGACATTTCCAGGTCTAAAAATCACACTTTTACAATTAGCCGAGCTATTATGATATTTCTAGGTTTTTCAAGACTGCGGGAATCCTGGTTCTTCAAAGAGGGGCATTTTGTTTGGGATTTACTGGATAAAAAAATAAATTAAAAAAACTCCCAATCTCTACTCGGTAAAGTATTTTAGAGCTTGGCATAGCTAGACAAATGTAAATTCATTTGAAATATCAATGTTTTTATTATTAATTTACATTACTTTTCCATGTCTAGAAATCACTAAATATCCAGGTTTCCAAGAATGTAGGAATCCTGGTTCTTCAAAGAGATGCATTTTGTTTTGGATTTAAAAAAAACTAATATTTATTTATTTTAATATACATTTTAAAGATTTTATTATTAACTTGCATGACTTTTACCATGTATAGAAAACCCCCACAAAATTAGTCTACCTACTCTCTCCTATATCCAGGATTTTCAAGATTGTGGGAATCCTGGTTTAAAATAAGGAGTGAATTAAAATAAGAAATATCTAGATGTGTTGTTGTTTTGGCTTATTTTAATGCTTGTTTAGTCTTATTTGAAATCGTTTTTGCAGCAGTTTGTCTTTTGTCAGTGAGTCTTTGAAACTGTGCAGAACTTAAAGTTGTTTAGTTTTGATTTAATCGAGTGTTTTAACTGGCTGTATTGTTCTGTTGTCATCAGGAGGATGTTGCGGAGGGCGAGCAGGTCCAGCCGCTCATGTCCTCGGCGGAGCGCAAGCAGAGGTGGGAGCAGGGCCAGGCCGACTACATGGGAATAGACTCTTTTGACAACATTCAGAAAAAGCTTGATGTTTTCCTGAAATAAAAATTCACAATTTTAAACACACCGAAATTCAGCTATGCAAGTGCGTCACATTGCGGTACGCTAACTCATCACACAAGCATTTATTGCCAGAACTTTACCTTTGAACCTGATGCAAAATGTGAATTCGTATATACTTAGTTCTGGGTCAATGTCAGCTTTCTCTTTCTCAAGCTCAACGTTTCAATATTTGAATGGTGTACTCGCCAGTGTTGCCAACTGTTTTCAATGGAAAGTAGCTAAAGCCTGCTTAAAGTTATTAAATGTCTCTGGATGATGTAATGTGCCACTTTACATCCATTTTCTCACTTACACTGAGTCCGAAAATGAATACTTCCCTACTATATAGTATGTGAAAAAGAGTACGCCAACAGAGTAGTATGTCCAAACGCATAGTATTCGAAAAAACAGTATGTGAAAAGTCCCCGGACGACCTACTACTTCCATCTTACTTTAAACTATATTATTGATGATTTTGTGACTTGGACGGTCCAAAAAGTTGCTAAATTGGTCTCTAGTCGCTTTAAAAAGAGACAACACTGGTACTCGTGTTTATCAAATTCACAATAATACATTTATACATCACCACGAGGTGATGTTCAATATGCTTTTATAAGGCTACTGATATGACTGTTCATCTCATGATATGCTTTTAAACATAAAGTATTATTCTTTTTATTTTTAGTGGGAAAAAATACATAATGCACCTTCAACTTGATGCACATCATGATGGCAATCTCAGCAGCCTATAGTTCTCTTTAAAAAAAAGACAAATACGTTTATTTTTCTCTACCTATTGTTCATTCAATCTGCATAAATGTTTCACTTTTTAGAGGCTTTTGAATGTCATAGCCTGGGGTTATTTTTCATATTCACATGTTGGATGGTGTATTTCTGTTTACAACAGTTGTTTCTGTGTTATTAAATCAATTGCCACTTGATTTTCTTGATTTTCCTTTTTTTTATATTTTTTTGTCTGTATTTTTCTTTTGTGTTTTTTTTTTGTATCTGTTTCCTTTTATTCAGTGTTACAGGGCCTTTTGTCCCCCGCCTACAAAATAAAGCTTTTGAAATGATCATGTGTGTTTGATAGCCATGCAAATTTACTGTAATGCATATATAAACACATACATTAATATTTGACCTCAACTGTCAGGAACATCTTCCACCAGAACCAGGTTTGTAATTGATGAAAACTAAAGGCATGAGTGTGATTTGGGTAAACAGCAATATATAGACTTTAAAGTGTTAAAAAAAAAAGAAAATATTCATTCATAAATTATATTACAGTGACACCCTGTGTTCCTTGGTGAAACTGCATCTTTACATGCATCGTTTTAGTGTATGTATTTATTATGAAATATTGTCGTCTTTATGAATCCTAAAAGTGAAACTGGTTTGTTAAAATAACAAAATATGGATTTGTTCTGGTGCGGTCTTTTATCTGTATTCTATATACACAGGTTACATGGGCACAATTTTTTTTTTAAATAAATAAAAAAACGGCAAACGTCACCCATATCAAAGTACTGACTACAGTGGTTATAGTTAACAATAACAAATAAATTCATAGACTATAAGTCTGAAGTCAATTAACTGTAAAAAAAGAAGGAAAAAAAAGAAAAGAAAAGTAAAACTACTTTTCAAAATACGACCATTTCAAATACGGTGTGCTAACCAATGCTAATTGTTTACATTTTTGGTTAAGGTAATACAATTCGTTATCATGAAATACATGAATTTATTTAGACTGTTTGTTTGTTGAAAGAAGAACGGAATGTTATTGATATTTTCATAACTTATGCTTGTGGCACCGCCCCCTTAAGCGCATTCGCTCTTTTAAAATAGGTAAACATACTGTAATTTGCATAATTCTTAAGACGTGCACACACGGCCCCGCCCCCGCCAGAGTTGTCAACACAGCTCAAGATGGCTCCGCTGCCGCTGGTGAGAGTCGCGCTGCTCATCGCCTTCTCGGTGTTTCTCACGCTCGTGCTGGGCTTCGGCCTGCCGTCCGTCCTCAACCTCTTCGCGCGACGCTGCGGCTTCCCGGAGGCGAGCGTCACCGAGTGCATCGTGCTCGTGTACGCGCTGTTCGTGCTGTACGTGGCGATGCCTCGGCTGCCCCGCGGGACAGTGAAGGTAAAGTACAGTGTGTGGGAAGCAGCGAACTCAGACTTCAATGAATGCTGTTATATATACAGTATCTGACATACACGATTTATGCAGTGTATGTGTGGTATACATGGTAGGCTACATTATGCAACATATGGCATAAAATATCTTGATAATTATGTATATTTGCTTATTTAATTAGTTTTTAATCTATTCATCAGCTATAAAAACTGGTCTGTTGCATGTATATATATATATATTATTTTTGCATATATATATATATTATTTTATATAATAATTGCATTATACAATAAAACAATACAACATTAAACAATTAAATACAGTTTCAAAAGTAATGTTATATGCAATTATTATATAAAAATAATGGTTTGTTTGTATTATTATTATTATTATTATAAAAATTGGTCGCATATAATTTGTAATTTTAGGGACCGTTTCAAAAGTAACATTTTAGATCATGTAAAAACTACTATACAACTTTAATTATAACTGTTATATTATAACATGCATTTTTATATATTGTAAAACGTAATTATTAGGGCTGTCAAAAGATTAATCGCGATTAATCGCATCCAAAATAAAAGTTTGTGTTTACATAATATATGTGTGTGTACTCTGTTAATTATTATTTATATATAAATACGCACACATTCATGTATATATTTAAGAAAAAAATATTATTTTTATATATAAAACATTTATATTTATATATATTATAGATTATATAAATGTATATACAGTATATACATGCAAATATTTCTTAAATATATACATGAATGTGTGTGTATGTATTTATATATAAATAATAATTAACAGAGTACACACACATATATTATGTAAACACAAACTTTTATTTTGGATGTGATTAATCGCGATTAATCTTTTGACAGCCCTAGTAATTATATAAAATAATGTTTTATTATTATTATAAAAATTGGTCACAGTTCATATATATTTCATTTGTAATTTAAGTAACGTTTCAAAAGTAACATTTTAGATCGTAAAAATTATGAAAAATAATCAAATTATAAATATTACGTTATGTTATAGCATCATGTTACATATTGTATTGTTATAGTGTATAACATAATTATTATATAAAATGTTATTATTATTATAAAAATTGGTCTCATATAATTAGTAATTTAAGCAATGTTTCAAAAGTAACATTTTAGATCATGTAAAAATTATGCAAAATAATGTAATTATAAATATTACGTTATGTTATAGCATCATGTTACATATTGTATTGTTATATTATATAAAAAATAATGTTTTGTTATTATTATAAAAATTTGTCATTTGTAATTTTAGGGACTGTTTCAAATGTAAAATTTTAGATAATGTAAAAACTATTAAAAAGTTATATATATATATATATATATATATATATATATATATATATATATATATATATATATATATATATATATATATATATATATATATATATATATATATATATATACGTACACACACACACACACACAGTATGTATATGAAGAACAGTATATGCGTTTGTGTATGTGTATATATATATATCAAATTTGTATTTGTCCTTAACAAAATACTGTATTAAAACAATCATTTATCTGAGTTGATCTTTTAAACCAATGCTGGTTATTGTATCAATGACTTAATGACTGATTTCAGATCAGCCGATCACAGTTCGAAAACCCCTGATTTAGTAAGAAATGGCAGGAATTGCATCTGAGATGAGGTGCTGGTTTATTTCTGGCCAGCGCAGTGAATTGTTGGCTCACTCGGTTGCAGTTGCACTGAATGCTGTGGCTTTATAAAGTAATATTGCATAACATTTCCTTTTTAGGTTGAAGGGAAAGCTGTGCTGGTTACCGGCTGTGACACTGGGTTCGGACTCGCCTTGGCCAAGCACTTTCACAAACTGGGCTTCACTGTGTTTGCAGGTTGTCTGTTTAAGGTAATGGTTCACCGGTTATACATCACTGCATAAGCTGATGAATAATCATTTATTCTGGAGGTATAAAGTCAAGGCTGCTTAAGATGATGAAACATATTTCACAACATTCTTACAAATCATTCTTACATAGTGGAAACAGTTGGTTTTGTGTGAAACCTTTTCATACCGTGCATCCGGAAAGTATTCACAGCGCTTCACTTTTTCCACATTTTGTAATGTTAGAGCCTAATTCCAAAATGGATTAAATTAATTATTTTACTCAAAATTCTACAAACAATAGCCCATAATGACAATGTGAAAGAAGTTTGTTTGAAATCTTTGCAAGTTGATTAAAAATAAAAAATGGAAGAAAAAAATCACATAAGTATTCACAGCCTTTTCCATGACACTCAAAATTGAGCTCAGGTGCTCCTGTTTCCACTGATCATCCTTGAGATGTTTCTACCATAGATATACATAATAAAGGCTAGATGTCTCGTCCACGCTGCTGGCCAATGGAGGTCGACGTCCGCACCTGGCGGCCATCTTGTCACAGTCAGCTCGCTTACTCGTAACATTAGGTGCGTTTACATGGAGCACTGTAATCGGTTTAAAAGTCCAATCCGAATGAAAATGCTGCATATAAACACCTCAATCGGAATAAAAATGGCCAAACCGAATGAAATTGTAATCGGTTTGAGAGGGGTGGGATAAACCTTTTCATGGACCGATCAAACGAAAAATTCCACCATGTAAACGACCTGATCCGATTACTGTGAGTGCACGTCTTTCTGTGACGTGATATACAGCGCTCACACCAGGCTAATGTTGACAAGAGAGGAAAGTTATTTTTTCTGAGGTATTCAACTTTTTTATTTCTTAACATGTTATGAACATGATGTTGGAATAATGACACAGACATAGCCTGGCTACACCATCTCATTTTGACAGCGTTTGTCCTATAGGCTTCAACTGCGCCTGACAGAAGAATTTATTTTTCTGAGGTGATTCTAATGGTGCGTTCACACCGGACGCGATTCGCGCGAGTGATTTACATGTTAAGTCAATGCAGAGACGCGAAATGGCATTCTGCGGCGCGATTCGCGCGATTGAGGCGGCGCGAAGGACACGAATTGAGCGTTTTGAACGCGTGAAACGCTCAAGTTGAAAAATCTGAACTTTGGCGGATATTTCGCGCCGCGTTAACCAATCAGGAGCTTGCTCTAGTAGTGACAACAATGAGGAGAAAATCTGTATATTAATATCTGGTTCAGACCATATGATTATCACTGTGATAACATTAAATGACATGAAACACAACCCAGTCTCTTTTTGTTAAATGCAAGTTTATGTATGATCAATAATACAAAAGTATAAGTAATGTATAACAAGCTATACATGAAATAAAGCAAACAATTCAGTCAAACATTCAAAGTCAGTGCTAGTAGGCTAACGTTACAACTGCAACGTACAGTTATAGCCTAAAAATATAAAGTAATGAAACTTATCTTTGCCCTCAGCCTAAACGATTTGCCAGGGAACAAATTATAGATCCATGAGACCAAAGATCGGCCGTTACAAGACGAATTATAGCTCGAGACACCACAGAGACATCAGAGCCAGCGGGAGACGGCAGAAGGACTGGCCGAGGAAAGGTTGCCCTCGCCGGCTTTGACGAGCGCTGAGCGCCGCTGATCCACTGGAGCTCACAACTCCGAAAACGCCAGATAAAATGTTTAAATAGGCACTCTTTATATAAATAAACCACAGATTTGAGCTTTAAACAACTACATTATCGACTGAAAAAGTCTTAAAACTACATTTTGTCACACATTAACAGTAGATTTTAACAAAAAAAAGACATGTAAACACAGCCCATGTCAGCCATTTCTCAATGAGACGAGCCGCTGGCGGAAGCCCCGCCCATGATGCGAATTCGCGCCTGTTGTGCAGTGAAGTTCACTCGCGATTGAAGCGAGTAAACTCAAAATGTTCAAGCGTCCACCTTTGCGCGATCAGCGCGAATCGCGTCCGGTGTGAACGCCACATTACACTTTACAACAAATAATGTATAGCTTTTATAAAACTGTATAAGTCGTGGTGGCCGTTGAGAGTTGCCATGGCAACCGGGAACATTCAAGCTGCTGGAGAGGACGTGTCAATATTTCTCTCTTGCTGCGTCCCAATTCGCATTATATCCGTACTAAATAGTATTCGAAAAAAGAATTAGTATCTCCCAAGTCGTAGTATGTTGAAAAGAGTATTCCAAAGATTCCCGGATGGTTTACTATTTCCGGTCAGAATCCGAAGTGCAGATCGATGCGCACTCTAATGGCTGATATTGCCCACAACCCATTGCGAGATGGACGAGGATTCGATTAGAACTACAAACGCGGATAAAAAGTGTTAAAAAACTACAAACATGACGGTTATGCGAGTCTGACGGTTAAGTGGAGAGGATTAGATAAAGTGGTTTGAGTGAGCAATTATCAGTATTTAACCTGAAGAAAAGATATTTATTCAATATTATCCACATTATATTTCTCCTTCAGCAGCATTGAGAACTTTTGTAATGATACGTTTGGCCATTAACTTTGCAAACACATGAGAGGAGTCTCTGCATTAAAGACCCACGAAAGGCAGATCATCGAGCGACTACATTTCTCTCCGATACGGTAGGAAATTAAATTGAAAGTGGGGGATTTGAACTGTGACGATGATTGACAGGGCAGTTTAAACGGTGACGGGACGCACGTAACAGAGTCCGTTAAAGATGACGAAGTAGTATGTCCCAAAGCTTGCATACTCTTCTGCTACACACTCAAAAGTATGTACTTTTTCTTCACAAAAAGAGTACATACTTTTAGGATGTAGTATAAGTAGGCGAATTGGGACGCAGCATCTGTTTCTCGTAAGTTATATATATTAAAAAAAGTCAACAACTGTTTCAAATTGGTTAAGTAACATTACCCACAGTTAACCTTTTGTTAATATTTATACCTCTGTGATTATGGTATCTCTCCTTAATCATCTGAAATATCTATGCGTTTAGTATGTAGTAATGATGCTGAGCACGTCTTGAATGCTTTCATTCATGTTTCACCATATATCCTATGTTTTTATTAATAATTTGAGTGCATTTTATTGTTAATTTTGTGTTTTTCAAAATAAATGTATTGAATTAATTTTGATTCGGCATTCATCATTCACAGCTGTAGAAATAGCCATTGTATAGGACATAAATTAGGTTAAACTACTGCATGTCCGCCCACAGAAAAACAAATAAATATAAAAATTACCAACACAGAACTATTGATCCACGAATGTCGCAGTTATTATAATTGGCAACGTTACGAATTTGATGCGACAGACAAACTGAAAGCGTCAGCACATGTAAACACCAAATCGGTTTAGATAACGTCTCATGTAAACAGTCCACAGAATCTTTCAATCGGAATGACAAAAAAGTGCGCATGTAAACGTGGCTCCTGTGTTTTAATGGTGCTTGCACTTTTTAAATAACCATAACTTGCTCAGTTTTCTACCAATTTTCAAACTGTTTGGTTTGTTATAAACGTCAGAGTTGTAGTTATGGCACTGCATACTTATGAAAAATTATTCTAAATTTGTTCAAGCATCCAGAATTACAGCCACGTTAATAACGTTTTTAAGAAACCAAACCATTTGTAAATCCTTCAAGATTTCAGCGAGATTTTGTGTTCGTGCAGATCACTCGCCTTACATCAGGTGCCACAGAGCCCGCCAGAAAGCTTGCCTGTGACAAGATGGCCGCCGGTGATGATGATATAGACTCCGCCATAAGACATCTAGCCTTTAATATGTATATATATGGTTTCTACAACTTGATTGGAGTCCACCTGTGGTAAATTCAGTTGATTGGGCATGATTTGGAAAGGCACACACTTGTCTATATAAGATCCCACAGTTAACAGTGCATGTCAGAGCACAAACCAAGCCATGAAGACCAAGAAATTGTCTGTAGCCTACATCTCAGAGACAGGATTGTATCGAGGCACAGATCTGGGGAAGGGTACAGAAAGATTTCTGCAGCATTGAAGGTCCCAATGAGCACAGTGGCCTCCATCAACCGTAAATGGAAGAAGTTTGGAACCACAAGGACTCTTCCTAGATCTGGCCGCCCGGCCAAACTGATCGATCAGGGGAGAAGGGCCTTAGTTAGGGAGGTGACCAAGAACCTGATGGTCACTCTGACAGAGCTCCAGCGTTTCTCTGTGGAGAGAGGAGAACCTTCCAGAAGAACAACCATCTCTGCAGCAACTCCTCAGTAAAATAGTCCTGCCAGAAAAATGCGGCTTTTTTGTGATTGTTGCGGGCAAAAATCCTTGATTATGCGGCACATTTTCTTAAAAAATGTGATGGAAAATGCAGGATGTTTATGCAATTTTATGCGATAAAATTGCGGGAACTTGCAAAAACTGCAGTTTGATGAAAAATAGAAAAAAACCACTACATCACAGAAAGTGCTGGGAATATTTAAGTTCTCATCTTGTTTTATTGAAGACCTTAATAAACACATGGCTCAAATTTACAAAACATTGAGTCAAACAAGTTCTGTAGCTTTACAAAAGGAATATACTACAACTTCCAAAAAAAATGAATAGATAACTTCCTGTTTTACAGAGGTAGCTTTACAAAACAGACATTTGAGTGCTTCCAATGCACAAAGTGCAATCTCTTAAAGGGTTAGTTCACCCAAAAATGAAAATTCTGTCATTAATGACTGACCCTCATGTCGTTCGACACCCGTCAGACCTCCGTTCATCTTCGGAACACAAATGAAGATATTTTAGTTGAAATCTGATGGCTCTGAAAGGCCTCCATTGGCACAATGCACTTTACACTCTCAAGACCCTTAAAAGGTACAAAAGACGTCGTTCCATCTCACTACAGTGGTTCTACAATAACTTTATGAAGCCACGAAAATAGTTTTTGTGCTAAAACCTAAATAACGACTTATATAGTGATGACCGATTTCAAAAAACAGAATCATGAAGCTTCAAAGCGTTATGAATCAGTGAGTCGATTCATGATCACGTGTCAAACTGCTGAAATCACGTGACTTTGGCGATCCAAACCGCTGAATCGACTCAAATCATAACACTTCCAAGCTTCATGATGCTGTTTTTTTTTTATCGGTCAACACACCGGGAAACAAATTTTTGTTGGCAAATGGGAATTTGCGTGCTTCATCATGGTTTCACCGATATCTATGGTTTCACCACGGGGTTTGCAGCTTTTCGATGACGTTCACATCGGGTAATTACCTCACTTCAAAACATTCCCATGGCAATAGGGGGAAATGGCGGATCTTGTGTGAAGTAAACTAGTGTGGCCGATATATCGATTTTTATATTTTATATTTTTATAAATAATTTTTACATGTATCGGCATCGGCCGATACAAGGCTGCTGCGTTCGCTGATATTTTTTTCAAGAGATTAAGTTAAGTGCACCTAAGCATTAAATGACTAGGTTGTAAATAGTTTTAAAAGTATAAAAGTTTTAAGTATAGTACAGTCAGTGTGCACTTTATTATGATGCTTGCTTGTTGATACTGTGCGCAATAGTGTAATTATTTTATTTATGCTTAAATATTTATTTTCAGAATTTAGTTTCACCACTGAACTCTTTTTTTCTTCTTCTACCTCACCTGTTTTTACTATTTGTTAAATATTGTTTTTTTTAGTTCAATAAATGTTCCTTTTTGAAATTTTAAATTGTTATCATCATGATCATTGTGTCATTTTTATGTTGTAAATTGATGGAGCAAAAGCAGTATCGGCTCCAAATATCGGTTCCAGAAAATCGGCAGCCCGTATCGGTCATCGGCTAAAGCTGATGAAAAAAAACGGTATCGGCATCGGCACTAAAAAATCCATATCGGTCGATCCCTAAAGTAAACTACAATTTTTCAACTTTCTGCTAATATATATTAAATTTTTGCAACGAAAATGTGGGGATTATGAAATCATGCTAGCCCAGCATATTTTGCACGCGGAAATAGGCAATTTACGTGGCGAAAGTGTGCCGTATTTGAAAAAATGTGGCCCCCGCATAAATATGCAGACTTTGGCTGATTATGCATTAAATCATGCGATCGCATAATCACGTTTTTCTGGAGGGACTGGTAAAAGGCTGTCTGGAGTTTGCCAAAAGGCACCTGAAGGACTGTCAGACCATGAGAAACAAAGGCCCCATTTACACTGCAAGGTTCAAGTGACCCAACTCCGATTTCCCGTCTTGTGTGTCACAGATCTGATATGACATGTGAACGTGTAAGCAGGAAAAAAACGCATGAATTCCGATATCCTCCGCTCGGATTCATGCCTCACTCATATGTGGGAATAAATCCGATATGATACGTGCATTTGCGTCTGCCATGTAAGCGTCAAATCGGATATTCCCCAGTAAATGCGAGTCGTGCGTCATTGAAAGAGGGACGGAGGCGAATGACGTCAACTCAGGTGGACACGAACTGCGATCATATGACAAGGGCTCTCCTCTTTTTGCTCTGCCTTACGAGAGCAATGTTTTGATAACCTTTAGAGATAGTGCGGAAAGCAAAACATTGAATAATCATCTTGTCTGCGTCCATTGCATATCTCGCCGTTTTACTTCCTTTTCCCAGTCAGAACGTCTTGGGCTGTTTCGCCAGTGTATAGTGTAAATGCAAATATTGGATACGGGTCGCTTTTAAAAGATGATGTAAGTGGGTCATCAAAAAAATCGGATACAGTCACCAAATTGGAATTGTGCATCAAGACCTGCAGTGTAAATGCGGCCCTAATTCTCCGTTCTGATGAAACAAAGATTGAACTCTTTGGCCTGAATGGCAGGAGGAAACCAGGCACCGCTCATCACCTGGCTAATCCCATCTCTACAGTGAAGCATGGTGGTGGCAGCATCATGCTGTGGGGATGTTTTTCAGCGTCAGGAACTGGGAGACTAGTCAGGATCGAGGGTAAGATGAATGCAGCAATGTACAGAGACATCCTTGATGATAACCTGCTCCAGAGCGTTCTGGACCTCAGACTGAGGCGAAGGTTCATCTTCCAACAGGACAACGACCCTAAGCACATAGCCAAGATAACAAAGAAGTGGCTACAGGAAAACTCAGTGAATGTCCTTGAGTGGCCAGAGCCCAGACTTGAACCCGATTGAACATCTCTGGAGAGATCTGAAAATCACTGTGCACCAACGCTCCCCATCCAACCCGATGGAGCTTGAGAGGTCCTGCAAAGAAGAATGGGAGAAACTGCCCCAAAATAGGTCCCAAGCTTGTAGAATCATACTCAAAAAGACTTGAGGCTGTAATTGGTGCCAAAGCTGCTTCTACAAAGTATCGAGCAAAGGCTGTGAATACTTATGTACATGTGATTATTTTTTTATTTTTAATAAATTTGCAAAGATATCAAACAAACTTCTTTCACGTTGTCATTATGGGGTGTTGTTTGTAGAATTTTGAGGAAAATAATGAATTTAATCCATTTTGAATTTAATCCATAATGAACAGCCTGTGTGCATTGTGGCACAGCATGCAGCGTCTGTAACGCCTGTTCTGTGTGTGTGTGTGTGTGTGTGTGTGTGTGTGTGTGTGTGTGTGTGTGTGTGTGTGTGTGTGTGTGTGTGTGTGTGTGTGTGTGTGTGTGTGTGTGTGTGTGTGTGTGTGTGTGTGTGTGTGTGTGTGTGGAATAAGGATGGAGAAGGAGCGAAGGATCTGGAGAGTGTCCACTCGGAGAAGCTGAAGGTGGTGCAGCTGGACGTCTGCAGTGAGGAGCAGGTCTCTCAGGCGCTTCAGTTCATCACTGCCAACCTGGAAGACTCGGAGAAAGGTGAGGGTTCTTTATGGATGATGAGTTCAAAGGTCATGTCGGAGAACCGGACAATAGTGATGGAAAAATGGGGACATATTTTAGTATTGCTTTATAGTATCTATTTTAATTTAGCTTTTATTTTTTAGGTTTTATAAAAAAAATTACATATAAAAATATATGCTTTTGCCAGTTTATTATTATTTTTAAATATTGATATTTATGCTTTATGCTTACTTTTTTTTAAATGTATTTTTAGGTTATAATGCCCTCTAGTGGTTAAAAAAAACTGCATGCATTTTGCAGAAGAACATTGTTTTGCTTTGGCTCTGCGGATGAATATGGTTATCATACTGCTCATAAAACATTCACTGCTAGACTTAAAGGGTTAGTTCACCCAAAAATGAAAGTTAACCCATGATTTACTCGCCCTAAAACCATCCTATGACATTCTTCTTTCAGACGAACACAATCAGAGTTATATTCAAAAATGTATGTAAAGTGTAACTGGGGTGACGATGATATCGGACGTAGCGTAAGCATTTTGAACTGGGAGAGGCGTTACACTTTCTTTGTAAGTTGAATATGGAAGGCGGTCCGCCTTTTACTTTATAACATGTTAAAAATTGATATTTTTCTTACACAAACACAACGCTTCAGAAGGCCTTTATTAACCCCCAGAGCCGTGTGGAGTACTTTTATAATGGATGGATGCACTTTTTTGGGCTGCCATTCACTGCCATTATAAAGCTTGCATTAGCCAGGACCTTTTTTTATAATACATTTTTAAGTACATTTCACATATGGAATTAAGTAAAATCTACTTAAAGCTGCTTTCTGTAACTTTTATAAAAATTATATAATGAGAATGTACAACATGAATCCATTTTCCAAACCGTGTTTTTGTCTTACCCTGGATCATTATGGTACACTTATAATAAGTGTTTATATTGGGACTATTTCAGACCGGTATGGTAGGAACCGCTGCGGAGGAGCACAGTCCTAGAGCCCTGCACTGGCCTCAAATCTAGGCCCAAGCCCAGCCCTGTCCTGAGATGCTGAGGCCCTAGCCCGGCCCTGTCCTGAGACGCTGAGGCCCTAGCCCGGCCAGTGTCCAACAGCTTATCAAAATTCTCGGGCAGAGTCCGACTGGAGCCTGTTTTTTTTTGTTGTTGTTGTTTTTTATCCTCCCTATCACACATTGTTGCAGCCATTAAAATAGTTCAGTTTTGTTTTTAATGTCAAAGTAGTTATATTTTGTTTTGTTTCTTTATTAAAGCTACACTGTGTAACTTTTTTAGTTTATTCTTAGCTAAAAACACTTAGTTCTTTCAAAAATATATGTGCTCATTAATGTATATTTACTTCTTTCAAGTAATAAAGTATTCTCGTAAGTTTATAATATGCCATTGAAAATACATACGGGTGAGGGGTTCGAATGCGGGTCGCCATGTTGCCCCTCCATCTTGAAAGTACATCAGCCAAAGAGGGACATACCCGTGAATTCAAGCTTCGCCTTTCGCGTTTTAACACTCGATGGCACCGTGTCGAATGTGGACGAGCTGGAACTGGAAGCCATGTTAATCTTGGACTAAATCGGCCACCGTAGGAGTTAAAAAGAAATCGGAATTGAGAGGAAGAGAAACTAATATTCACTGGATGGTCATATAGCTTTTAAATGCTAGATGGGGGGGAAATATCTCACAGTGTAGCTTTAAGTTAATTTAGAAAAATGTTTGAAGCATTTTTTTTGTTTGTTAAATTAAAGTTTTTGTTTTTTAAAGTGACGACCAAGCTGCCGCTGGCCGACAGGGAGTTAACCACATGTTTGATCAATTTAGCCTCTCACATCAACACTTGACTTGTCTTGCTTATAATAAAATCCAAAGATATAAAACACTTCCAAGCTTCACAATTTTACTATGACCACCACAGTAAAAAGGCATTTCTGAGGCAGGCTGATGCTGCTCACAACGGCGCTCGCAAACGAAACGGGCTACACAATCTAAACAAAAACTAAAAAAAAACATCCAGGTTGTCTTACCTTACACCTCTCCGCGAGATGAATATAAATCCGATCTTCAATTCCCGCGCTATATGCACATTTAACGGAGTTCATATGACAGATATGAACAGATATGAGCTGCATTTGATTCATCAGCTCAAGATCAAAGACCGCAATGTGAGAACGAGCGACCTAAGCACTGGTAAGAGCAATTAGTCTCATTAGTTTTAATGAAGATGATTGTGTTTTAGAGCACCTTAGACTATTTTCAGTTTCACTTGTGGCCGTTTGCGTGTTGGTTTGCTTTACTGCGGCGATGCGAGTTGCATAGCGCCGTACTCTAAACACTGTGCGAGCCAGTCTTGACAGTGGTGGTATCCTGGTCACATGTTATTTCCACCAGCGCAGCACATCTCATTGTTTCTTTTAATTAATGAATGTCTAAAATATAAAACGAAGGAGAACCTGGGGCTCGGGCAGAAATGCAGGGCTCTACACAGTCCCTGCCTGACTCGCCATAGACATAAACAGAGAGAAGTAGCTCCGGCTGTGAGAATGCAGTTCTGTTTATTAACCGCGCAAAAAGTTACGGACTGCAGCTTTAACTAAGTTAAGTAAAATTAACAAAGAAAATAAGTCATTTTAACTTGGCCAGTAAACGGTTTACATTTACATTTATTAATTTAGCAGACGCTTTTATCCACAGCGAGGAATACAGGAAGTGATCCGTTATGAAGAGGCGAGACGTCACAAAAAATGCCTGAAATATTACGTTTTGGACATTACCCAGAGCAGCACAGGCTAGAATAGGGAGGAAATAGAGATTTTTTTTTTTTTTTTAAAGCTACACTGTGTAACTTTTTTAGTTTATTCTTAGCTAAAAACACTTAGTTCTTTCAAAAATATATGTGCTCATTAATGTTTATTTACTTCTTTCAAGTAATAAAGTATTCTCGTAAGTTTATAATATGCCATTGAAAATACATACGGGTGAGGGGTTCGAATGCCGGTCGCCATGTTGCCCCTCCATCTTGAAAGTACATCAGCCAAAGAGGGACATACCCGTAAATTCAAGCTTCGCCTTTCGCGTTTTAACACTCGATGGCACCGTGTCGAATGTGGACGAGGTCGAACTGGAAGCCATGTTAATCTTGAACTAAATCGGCCACCGTAGGAGTTAAAACAAAATCGGAATTGAGAGGAAGAGAAACTAATATTCACTGGATGGTCATATACCTTTTCACCACTAGATGGGGGAAAATATCACACAGTGTAGCTTTAAGATGCAGAAGAGGTGAGTTTTCAGCCGTCTTCTGAATGTTGTCAGTGATTCTGCATTCCGGGTGGAGGTGGGAAGATCGTTCCACCAGCAGGAAACGGTGAATGAAAATGTTCTGGAAAGGGATTGCATGCCTCTTCATGTCGCTCCTTAGCTGAGCGAAGGCTTCCGGTGGGAGTGTAGACTTGTAGGAGCGAGTCAAAGTCGGTTGAGGAATTTCTACTTAGTTGTAGTTTCCTTTGCAATACTTTTTACTCAAACAATATAACACTGAAATAAACCATGATTTTAAAGTGTATGCTTTAGAAATATCTAAGTAAATCATAACTACCATAACTTAGGGTGACCAGACGTCCCCGTTTTCCGGGGACAGACCCGGTTTTTGGTGTTCTGTCCCCGACTGGAAATGTCCCCGTTTTACAGCTCGTTCAAAACACAGATATATTGCAAAAAAACGCCCAACCATAATACAGAAGCTGCTGGTTATAGGAGCAATCGTGCAGTAGTGATTGTCACCAGCAGATGGCGCTGTGAGATACACTGACTCTACTTGGACTATGAAGAACGTAACCGAGAGCAGAACCCCCGAAAAGTTCCGCGGTCGCAAAGCAATGATTACCACACATCTGAACTATAAATATAAAAAAACATAAACAATTACACTTGTAAAAAATACATGCCCAGAATACATACTTTCTGCTTAAAATAAGCCTAAAATGCAAAACAACAAGACCTATTAAGGATAGTAAGAATTATTTTCAAGCTAAAACGTAAACAAAACATAAAAAATAATTCATATAGTATAAACTTGTGAAAATATTAAATACAATTATAAAATCTTACAATATTTGTAAATAGTTTTATTTATCACATTATGTTGTTTTATTTTTGTAGTGTGCTTTTGTTGTCATGTTATAATATTGTTTTGAACTGCTTGTGATTTACAATGGTTACTATTAACTGTTTTCATTGTTTGTTTGTTTTTTGCGGGTGCGTTGAATTAAATCCAGACCAAAAATCCTAATAATCAAACTAAATCATAATAATTATTAATGTTAATAATAATATAGAGAGCCCACAACAACAAAAATATTCAAAAATGTATTGTCCCCGTTTTTACAAATTAGGTTTTAGTGGTATTTTGACCGGTTGCCATTTCAGAAATCTGGTCACCTTTACCATAACTACATCTGAACACACAGACCTCAATACTTGATACACAATACACAGTGACGGTAACATTCGATGGATTGTTTCTGAGTATGAATGTGTCATTTTGAGTAGAAAAATGAACTACAAAACCAATGATAAAACAGTGCTGGAAAACAGCGAAACCCCAGTGCATGATGGGATAAAATTATTGACTACAGGGGAACAGATGGAAAGTGACTAATATATCTAGCATAAAACAACACAAGCAGGTTGATGCAAGTATTGTTGGGTCTTTTAGACTGCAAACTGCCCCAGGGGCCACAAGGGGGTGCTAAGTGTCTATGAAAAAATTGAGTGGAAAAAAGATGCTACAAAATGTGGATTGTCATTTGCAAAGTATGAGAATATTACTGTTTTATTATGATTTCTAAAGCTTTCTAAAAAACAAAAAAATCGTGATTATTCCAAACCGACTGTGTGTATTTATGTTTTCATAACGGTCTCAGGATGTGTGATGATCTGAATTGCACAAACCTGAGCTTGAGTGTGTGTGTGTGTGTGTGTGTGTGTGTGTGTGTGTGTGTGTGTGTGTGTGTGTGTGTGTGTGTGTGTGTGTGTGTGTGTGTGTGTGTGTGTGTGTGTGTGTGTGTGTGTCTTGTGCAGGTCTGTGGGCTGTGGTCAACAATGCTGGCATCTCCACATTCGGTGAGGTGGAGTTCACGACCATGGACACATACCGGCAGGTGTCAGAGGTCAACCTGTGGGGCACCATCAGAGTCACCAAAGCCTTTCTGCCTCTCATCCGCAGGGCCAAAGGTGAAATAAACCCACTGCACAATATATGCATGAGAATGTGTCCGGTGTTAGTTTGAATGAACTCTGAGGTGCAGATAATGTCATTTGGCTGAGATTAACTCAGAAGCTGTTAATGTTTCCCTGCACTTCTGTTAGTCTTTCCCTGAATTAAAGGAATGATTGGATCTCAGTGGATCAATGATTAAAGCAAATGGACTTTGGAGTGTGTCGCCTGACAAAGACTTTTGTGTTTTCTGCAATCCAACATTTTCAGTCAATTTTTATTATTTTTAATTTTTCAAAATGGCACCGTGGAATATGCTTTTGACACACTTGATGACAGTCCTGATTCGATCACAACTCTCTCTCCAAAGTTTCTTTGTATAATTTCAAAATATATATATATATATATATAGTGACTTTATTACCAAAAGTATTGGGACACCCCTCCAAATCATTGAATTCAGGTGTGCCATGGCCACAGGTGTGTTAATCAAGCACTGGGCCTGCAGACGCTTCTACAAACATTTATGAGAGAATGGGTCGCTCTCAGGAGCTCAGAGAACTCAAGTGTGGTACTGTGATCAGTTGCCACCTGTGCAATAAGTCCATTCGGGAAATTTCCTCACTACTAAATATTCCACGCTCAACTGTTAGTGGTTTTATAACAAGGTGGAAGCAATTGAGAACAACAGCAACTCAGCCATGAAGTGGTAGGCCACGTAAAATCACAGAGCGGGGTCAGCGTATGCTGAGGGTCACTAGCTACAGTCAATAGCCACAGACCTCCAAACTTCATGTGGCCTTCAGATGAGCTCAAGGACAGTGTGTAGAGCTTCATGGAATGGGTTTCCATGGCCGAGCAGCTCATCCAAGCTCTGGAGTGACCAATCACGCTTCTCTGTCTGCCAATCCGATGGACGAGTCTGGGTTTGGCGGTTGCCAGGAGAACGGGACTTGTCGGACTGCAGTGTGTCACGTGTAAAGTTTGGTGGAGGGGGGATTATGGTGTGGGGGTTGTTTTTCAGGGGTTGGGTTTGGCCCTTAGTTCCAGTGAAAGGAACTCTTGATGCTTCAGCATACCAAGACATTTTGGACAATTTCATGCTCCCAACTTTGTGGGAACAGTTTGGGGACGGCCCTTTCCTGTCCCAACATGACTGACCAGTGCACAAAGTGTCGGTCCATAAAGACATGATGAGCGAGTTTGGTGAGGAGGAACTTAACTGGCCTGCACTCTATATATATATATGAATTTAAATATTTAATATTTTACAGGTTAAATAAAAATCAAAGATATAATAATTGTATTTATTTACAAACCTCACTTGTTTGTAATGTGTACACATCCGTTCAAAAGTTTGTAGTCAGTAAGATTTTTTTTAGAAAAATGTATTAAATTGTTTAAAATTGACAGTAAATGCATTTATAATGTTTTTAATTTGAAAAATTTGAAAAATTATCAGGTTCCACAAAAATTTGAAGCAGCTCAACTGTTTTCAACATTGATAATAATCATAAATGTTTCTTGAGCAGCAAATCAGCATATGAGAATGATTTCTGAAGGATCATGTGACACTGAAGACTGGAGTAATGATGCTGAAAATTCAGCTTTGATCACAGGAATAAATTACATTTTACAATATATTACATAGAAAACAGCTATTTTGAATGGTGATAATATTTTACAGTATTATGTTTATTTCACTTGACTACATAAATACACCCTTGATGAGCATAAAGGACAAAACCCCAAACCCCACGTGTGTAGTCCTCTGCAGCCTCACTTATTTGTGTTGTGTTTTGGTTCCAGGTCGTGTGGTGAACATCGCTAGCATGTACGGCAGAATGGGAAACGCTCTCCGATCCCCTTACTGTGTTTCCAAATACGGAGTGGAGGCTTTTTCTGACTGTCTCAGGTATGAAATGAAGGCTTGGGGCGTCAATGTTATCGTCATTGAGCCCGGAAACTTTATCATGGCCACGGGAATCCTAACACGCGACATAGTCACGACAACAGCAGAGAAGCTGTGGAAGGAGGCGCCCCCTGGTGTGCAGGAGGACTATGGGAAAGCTCACTTTGAGCAGTACATGGCTCTTATGCGCTCCTACTGCAACAGCGGCCAGCGAGAAATTGAGCCGGTGTTAGACGACATCGCGGACGCCATCACGTCCAAACGGCCATACACACGCTACAACCCTATGGAGCCGCACTGGTGGATCCGCATGCAGATAATGAGCCACCTTCCTGCGGCCGTCTCAGACAGACTCTACTTCTAATGCCACCTAATATTTCATCAATGAAGTGTTCATATATGACGTATTGAATGCAGTCTAATCAGTATACAACTGTAATTAAGAAAAAGAATCACACAAATCTTAAAGTGCCGCTATTATGCTTTTTTCAGATTACCTTTCATGAGTGTGTAAAATGGCAGATTGTGAATGTAAGAGGTCTGCAAAGTTTCAAAGATCAAAGTGCAGATAAATGGAGTCTCCCAAAAGAATGAAGCGTTCTGACCAATCAGAGCAGAGTAGACCAATCACAACAGACTGGGCCATCTGACCAATCAGAGCAGAGTAGACCAATCACAACAGACTGGGCCATCTGACCAATCAGAGCAGAGTAGACCAATCACAACAGACTGGGCCATCTGACCAATCAGAGCAGAGTAGACCAATCACAACAGACTGGGCCATCTGACCAATCAGAGCAGAGTAGACCAATCACAACAGACTGGGCCATCTGACCAATCAGAGCAGAGTAGACCAATCACAACAGACTGGGCCGTCTGACCAATCAGAGCAGAGTAGACCAATCGCAACAGACTGGGCCATCTGACCAATCAGAGCAGAGTAGACCAATCACAACAGACTGGGCCATCTGACCAATCAGAGCAGAGCGGACCAATCACAACAAACTGGGCCATCTGACCAATCAGAGCAGAGTAGACCAATCACAACAGACTGGGCCATCTGACCAATCAGAGCAGAGCAGACCAATCACAACACACTGGGCCATCTGACCAATCAGAGCAGAGCAGGCTCTCAGAAAGGAGGGGTTTAGAGAGACTGAATCCTTCTGATGCTGCAGTGTGTATTGAGAAAATATAAGTGTTTTTAGACCTAAATTAAGAGCCTTTAATAGAGCATAATAGGGGCACTTTGAAGGAATATTCTGGGTAAAATAAAACAAAAATTATAGACGCCTTGTATGGCCTACTACAGGAAATAAGGTCAACATAAGACATAAGTCAACATTATTTTGCCCCAAATATTCGAGTTTAAATGTATGCACTTTGATTCACTTTATCATATTTAATATTTTGGAAATGTGAACGCATTAGAGTTTTTAGATTTGGTCGTGCAGACATTTCCCTTCAGCATTCCCTTCACTTCCAACAATCTGGATCATTCGATTATGAGATATTATGAGATCAATCCCCATCCACATCTACGAATAAACGTTGTGCTGCTGAAACATTTCGCATGTTGAAATAAATCGTGTGTGCAGCATCCCAAATCGCATACTTCTGCTACGCTATAAAATGATGTCCTTTTCTGACTGGCTGTGTTTAAAATAGCACACTAGCACACTAATCCTACTGCTGCTGCTGCAGTGTACACTAAAGTTTGGGGTCAGTAAGATTTTATTATGTTTCTGAAAGAAGTATCTTATGCTAACCAAGGCTACATTTATCTTATCGTCATTAGAGTAAAATTGTTGAAATATTATATTACAATTTAAAATGTATTGAAAATATATTAAAGTGTGATTTATTCCTGTGGTCAAAGCTGAATTTATCATCATTACTCCAGTCTTCAGAGTCACATGACCCTTCAGAAATCATTCTCATATGATGATTTGCTTACTTCAGCGATTAGCATTACGTTTTTATCAGTAGAAACACGGTAGTATATTTGAATGATCGCCCCTTTTTTATTATTATAAAACTATAATTTATTTTATAAAAATGAAAACGACGGTGGGGTGGGGGCGGTGATGTAACCGGTAGGCGTGGCTTGGGAATGGCCTCATAGGGCAGCGAAGCAAGTGCATTCTGGGAGTTGTTGTCTTTCATCCATATGAGCCAAAAATACATTTTCTGTCTTTTCTCAGTCTAGAAGGCACCAACCTCGAAAATAATTTCACATTTGAATGACCCAATTTAAATAAACATTCATCTTTCCAGCGCTGAAGTACCCCTTTACCAAACATTTCTGATTATTATCAATGTTGAAAACAGTTGTGCTGCTTCATATTTTTGTGGAAACTGAGATACATTTATTTCTGGATTATTTAATTATTTGAAATTGAAATCTTGTGTGATCAATTGAATGTGTCCTTGCTGGAAAAAGCAAGTGTCCTTCTTTACTGTGTGCTAAAAATAATGCTGACCCCAACATAACAGTGAAGGCCTCACTGAATTAATGTGATAAGATCATATGACAACAATGTAATATAAAACCGCTCAAATCTGAGGAATAACGCCTGTTTTACTTACTCTCTGAAATGTACATTGTATACAATGCATACTGTACTCTAGTGAGCTAGTACTCCATTTTGAACATGGCCAGAATTCTAACGCTGCCTTCACGTGCCATCGGAATAATCATAAATACAGAGTTTCCTAGGGAAAAAATGCACATGACCGCCCTCTGATGTCGTGTTTACCACTGGGAAGTTCGGAAATAATGCTGCGTTCCAGGCTGGTTTTTGAGCCCGTAAATCACGACTTCAAACCACGACTCACGACTTTTTTAGCGTTCAGGCAATGTCACGCCAAACTGCCTGAGCACAAGGAATTGTGGTAGCTAGATGTAAACAAAGCATGGCAGACTAGGGATCGACCGATATGGATTTTTTTAGTGCCGATGCCGATACCGATTTTTTTTCATCAGCCTTAAGGCCCGGGTATACTTCACACCCCGTCCACGCGCAGCCCAAATTTTGTGACCGTGCGGACGGTCCGCGTGCAACAGCGCATGCGCCAGCAGTACAGAAGAGTCCACTAGGTGGCAATAAACACAGTATTGAGCACAGTGTTCAGCCGTCGAAGAAGAGTGTGCAAAGACCGGTTTAAAAACAACACGCTTGGAAAAAAAAGAGAGAATTTTTGATTCTTCAGTGTTTCTTCCAAACTATGTAGCAATGGTGGATGCACTACAGTTCTTCTCCGATCATGCCCAGCAAATGTCCCGTTGATGACAGGACTCAGTGCTGCCCTCCGATGTCTGGTGGAGCATAGACACTTTTTTACTGCGCATGTGTCGAACGCGATCCTCCGCGCGCATCCGTTGTGTAGTATACTTTGAAAGACGCGCGGACAGGGCTGCGCGCGTGACGCGTTCTGGCGCGGTAAGTGAAGTATACCCGGGCCTTTAGCCGATGACCGATACGGGCTGCCGATTTTCTTGAGCCGATATTTGGAGCCGATACTGCTTTTGCTCCCTCAATTTACAACATAAAAATGACACAATGATCATGATGATAACAATTTTACAAGTCTAAATTTAAAAAAAGGAACATTTATTGAACTAAAAAAAAACAATTTTTAACAAATAGTAAAAACAGGTGAGGGAGAACAAGAAAAAAAAAAAAGAGTTCAGTGGTGAAAATAAATATTTAAGCATAAATAAAATAATTACACTATTGCACACAGTAGCAAGCAAGCAGCATAATAAAGTGCACACTGACTGTACTATACTTCATTTTAAAAGTATCCAACTATTTACAACCTAATCATTTAATGCTTAGATGCACTTAATTTAATCTCTTGTAGAGCAACACCAAAACGGTAATTCAGGGAAAAATCTCCCAATGCTCTACGTGAAACTTCAACCTTTTACCATCGTGTCAATTCTCAATTGATTTTGATTAATATGCGCGAGGGAGGGAGAGCAAGACAGTTTGAAGACGGTCAGAGTGCGCGCGCGAGGCTGAAGTGGGGCGCGCTTTCTGCTCGTTCTCTCGTCAGAGAAGCGCAACAGTCAGTCTCATCACTTACCGATCAAATAAGGTTTTATTAGGATAATAAGGTTTTATTAAATAAGGATAAAAATTTGCTTTGGCAGCCACAGAGCTGCCTGTGGACGCCTGTCTGTAAATAATGCCGGAAAAAAAAAAATATCGGCGAACACAGCTGCCTTGTATCGGCCGATACACGTAAAAATCGCAAATATCGGCCTGATATATCGGTCTAACACTATGGCAGACCGTAGGGGCTTATGCTCATTTACAATCTATCGACAAAGGTGCTTACTCCTTGCTTATTTGAGGGAAACGGAGGAGAAAAAAACGGCGCATAAGTTAAGAGAAGCGGTTATACCCTTTTATTTTACGTTATTTGTAAAATAACATGTACGACTTCCATAAACACCACATCCGTAGGGGCTGGCATTGTTGTTTCTATGTGACGTCAGAGCTCGTAACTGGGAGTACATCGATCTAGTACGAGTTCACGGGTGGGAAGTCACGAGTTTGACTGATGTTCCAGTGCACTTTCACAGGTAGAAGATTGGAAAAACACGGGTTGCCTGGAACGCGGTATTATTTTGATACCCAAATTCCAGAGATGGGCGTGCCATAAACTTTAAACGTAGAACTACTGCTGTGACAGGTATGATTTATTAGCCCCCCCCACCTTGTCTTGTCAATACTGTAGTGCATATTTACATATACTACGAGTAATCATTTGACGCGTATTGCATTTTTATACATGGCGAAAACATGTGCTGTAGTTCTTAGAAACTGATTTCTTTAAAAGCAAATATCTCCCTTTGCTTTAAACTTTGAACGTTGTAACTTTGCAGATGTTGTTTATGCTCAAGCAGCAACATTACACGTTAGCTAAAGTTAGAATAGTGAAATCGTGGTTTACCACCCCTTTAATATACTACTCTCTCCTGCATTCGACCAAAATTATACAGAATCGGCAGAAAGCGGACTATCTGGATAGCATCGTAAATGTTTATGGTTGTAAATATACAGTGCCGGTATCATGAGAAATCCTGTCCCCCTGTGAAATAGTGTCCGCTTAGGACCCCAGAGCGATTCTATTGGCTGAAAGAACTTTTAATGGGTAATCTGTTCAGAGCCTGATTACAATTCGTACAAAATCCCGTTTTGATTTTTGTCGTTTAAATGGTGTTAAAATGGTCTTTAACGTCTTGCAAATCATATGTTTCATTAGTATATATGAATATATGTTATATGCTAGTATATAACTGAAGCTATAAGTTGTGAAATCAAGCATATCCTGTTCTTAATGTTTTTTTAGTTAGCGTACATTCTAGCATAGCATACAGCTACCCGATTAGCTTAGTTTATACACCATGGTTGCACTTACCCTACTTCTTAAAAGCTCTAGCCCCGCTTTAATGTTTATACAATTAAACACAAATCCTGTTCTTTATATTTTTGATTATTTACATTATAGGTACATTACTATGTTATGATTTTGTATTGGTATTATTACTTAGACTATCAATTGAAATAATTAATAAAATGCTCATAGCAATCAATTACATATTTCAAATAAATGTTGTTTGTGTGTACTTAGTATGACAATGAATTCATAGTTTATTTTCAAACAATTGCTTTTCCAGAACCATGTATTATGAATTACTGTATTATATTCTGAATCGATTTCTGTTAAGTTTATCTGTACTGTATCTGTATTGATCAGGCATTTAAAACAGCTACCATGCTGGGTCCTAAGCGGACACTATTTCACAGGGGGACCGGATTTCTCATGACACCTGCCATACCTAATAAGCCAGGGGCGTCCAATCCTGCTCCTGGAGGGCCACTGTCCTGCAAAGTTTAGCTCCAACCCCAATTAAACACACCTGAACCAGCTAATCAAGGTCTTATTAGGGATACTAGAAACTTCTAGGCAGGTGTTGAGGCAAGTTGGAGCTAAACTCAGCAGGACAGTGGCCCTCCAGGACCGAGTTTAAGCGATATAAGCGGTTGCATAGGGCCCCTGTGGCCACCAGGGGGCCCCACACCAGGCTTTAAGACAGTAATGTGTGTTAATAAGTTTGATAAAGTTTGCTTGTGCCAGTCGTGTGCGTTAATGTTTGAAAATGAAGAGGCGGCAACACTATCAATCTGGTTCAGAGAAGAGGAAAATTGGGGAAAAAAGTGAACAAGATAAGAGTGTCAAAGATATTGTTAAAATGCCGGTTGCTGCATCATGTCTTATTGGTTTAATTCTGCATTCACGAGGGCGTTGAAGACGATGTGCCACGGTATCAGTTGCGCATGGCATCGTTATCATGGGCACTTCAAAATACATTAATAATTCTAGATACCAACAGTATTTATTCTCTATTATTATAATTATTAATATACTACTCTCTAATGTCATTTTAATAACCAATTGTCAGGTGTTTTTGATTTATTAAAGCATTCATTCACTAAATGTTGATACATTTATCTAAAAGGAATCGTTAAAATCTTCCATTTTAAAAGTTTGCATAAGTAAAAATATCTTCATATTATATATTGAAAGATATATATTTAGACAATTTGGTCAAACGTTAGAATAAGGTGTCAGTGTAGGATGTGTAGGTTGGAATGGGTTGGGGTTGGTTAGGTGAAACTGTAGGTAGTGGGGCCCTTTTGGAAATCTGCTTAGGGCCCCCAAAATGCTAGGGCCGGCCCTGTACATAATTTTGGTTTTAATACGATTTTCCCATTAAATAGGCAAGAATAAGCCTAGTGTTCTCCACGATTCCTGCTCATTCAGACAACAAAACACTTGAATGCAACAAGCTTGTAATCACGACTTCTGAAATGGGAAGTAGGACATTTCCGATAGTGAAGGCAGCATAAAAACAAAACAACCTCATCATAAAATTGTGCTTGTAAACATTGGCATCTAGCTGAATTTATTAATTTTATTATGGCTTTAAAGAATTAGTTCACCCAAAAATTAAAATGATGTCAATAATTACTCACCCTCATGTTTGTTTAGACCTTCGTTCATCTTCGGGAAACACAAATGAAGATTTATCTGAGAGCTCCCTGACCCCTCCATAGACAGCAGTTTAATTATTACTTTCAAGGCCAAGAAAGGCAAAACAACATTAAAATAGTCAATTAGTTCAACCTTAATGTTATGAAACGACGACAATACTTTTTGTGCGAATAATAACGACTTTATTCAACAATCTCTTCTCTTACGCTATTCACTTTGTTGGGTTATTCACTTATTACAGCGCTTCCGGGTTTTACGGTAAAACGGCGACTCACTATTGGCCGAGCACGATCACATGATTATATGCATGCGTTATGCCTTGATTTACGTTACTCGCTTTTTTTTAAATGATTGAAGTATTTGAGAATCATCACTAACCGCAACTCTTCGTAGTGCTGTATTAGCCAAACACCTCAAAAATCCACCAGATATAGTATGACAATTAAAAAACACTATTTGGGATTCAATAATCCTGATTTTACAAGCTATAGGGTGGATAGCGTGGCATGTTTGTAATATCTCATGTTGGCCACTGGAGGGAGCAGTTGAGCTGACATCTAATGTTTCACACTAACAGTATAACTAAACAAATTATGAGGAATGTCTCGTTTAGACATTATATTATTGCCTAATAAGGAACAACAGTGTTTGAATGGCTTTCTGTCTTGATTTCCTGTGAATGTGAAAACAAGTGAAGTCTGTGTGTGAGTTTCAGTACATTCCTTGACTACCTACTTCCACTACAGTTTTTTGTACTTAATCTAACTGATGTTGCAATCAGCTAATAGTATCTACAGTAATGGTCATCCGCTTATAACATTTTTAGGGATTTCCACTGGCTTCGGTTGCAAAATCATGGGGAGTACATTTTTGCATTTAGGGAACTATGCAGACGCAAGTCATTTCATGGTCACACAGTGCTACTGTTTTCTATCAAATCTTTCTCTTCCTATAGCCGACATGTTTCAGTATGAATATTGCCGGTTTCTTGTGTTAATTGTCTCACGCACAGCATGTAAGAAGTCATTAAGATCCCCAGCAGGTCTTCATCAAATGCCAGCAATATAATTCCCATAGCAGCGGAACACAAAATCATGCAGGTTAACATTTACTCGTATTATTAAGCCGTTGTATGTGGTTTTTAAGCACTTCAATTCTGTGACAGCACATTTTTCTGCTCTGGATGACAAAAGAGATGTCAATATTGATTTATGTAGTTTATTTCTTCCTTTGTACAGACCAATAAACTCCTATTACACAAGAGGAAGAGTTTCATCTTCATGGAGACAGTGAGCATACAACTACATTTCATCAGTGGAAACGCCTCGTTCAGACTCAGTCCAAATCCAATTTTTGTGCATATCCGATTGGAATTCGATCATATTTAGCAAGTGTGAATGGAAAAATGTGTGTGTGTGTGTGTGTGTGTGTGTGTGTGTGTGTGTGTGTGTGTGTGTGTGTGTGTGTGTGTGTGTGTGTGTGTGTGTGTGTGTGTGTGTGTTTCCAGGGGCATCGGACTGGGTGTAAAACCAGTACTGATTACCAGGGCCCCAAGGGGAGAGAGGGCCCTTGAAGAAGTCTGGAATATACTTTAACATGGAACATGGGGGACCATCAGGACTGCCTATGCATAGGGCCCGGGATCTTGTGCTACACTTGTGCATACGTATGCACGCACGCACACACATATACATATATATACACACAAGTGTACACACTTATATACATATACATATATACACACTGAAGTCCGTTTTGCAGAGATGGACTAAAAATGAACTCCCAAAACGTACTGTCAGATTCTGGAAGATGAATTCTTCAAACAGTGGTGCTAGAGGATGTGGTGCTGGTCCTTCAAGAGTCACTCTCAACCTATCTGTCCATAAAGCCTATAAAAAAACCTTCTTCATGTATTTTACAACACTTCAGCTTGTGATTCTTATCTAGTGGGGGTCATTTTTTAGGATTCTTTACCTAACTGAAGTCTCTGAGATCCTGACACCTTCACTTCTGGAGACTCCAGGTAGGTTGCAGCTTTGGAAAATGGTGGCGCTGGAGACTAAAGGGTTCCTGATGGTTTCACCCTTAATTCTTCACCTTAATTCTTAATTCTTTTGCAGTTAACAGGTGTCTTTTCTTCACCACCTGTTTTTGTGAGATCCTGCTGACCCAACGAGCATTTCACTGTCCAATGGTCACGCCTTAACTGCAATGTCTAGTATTGCATTAGTATTGCATCCTTCTCATGGGCATTTAATACTTTTTGACTTTTCAGTCTGAGTTAAATCTCTTTTTTGGCTCAATTTATCTGTAAAAGAAAACATGCCTAATAATTCTGCACACCTGAATATAAGGTGTTTTTCATTTCCAGCCTTCATGAACAATTATATATCACTTATAAATTATTAAATACTAAATCAATAGTAGTTATTAGGATTACTGTGGTTTGGAATTGGTCAAATGTGCCTGGAAAAAAAATATGATCAGAAAATCAACGTGCCTAATAATTCTGCACTCCCTGTACATATATATATATATATATATATATATACACACATGCATATACACACACACATGCATACATACGCACGCACACATACATACATATACATATATGCGCACACACATATATATATAATCACGCACATGCATACATACACGCACACACATACATACAGACGTGCTCAAATTTGTTGGTACCCTTACAGCTCATTGAAATAATGCTTCATTCCTCCTGAAAAGTGATGAAATTAAAAGCTATTTTATCATGTATACTTGCATGCCTTTGGTATGTCATAGAATAAAGCAAAGAAGCTGTGAAAACAGATTAATTATTGCTTATTCTACAAAGATATTCTAAAATGGCCTGGACACATTTGTTGGTACCCCTTAGAAAAGATAATAAAGAATTGGATTATAGTGATATTTTAAACTAATTAGTTTCTTTAATTAGTATCACACATGTCTCCAATCTTGTAATCAGTCATTCAGCCTATTTAAATGGAGAAAAGTAGTCATTATGCTGTTTGGTATCTTTGTGTGCACCACACTGAACATGGACCAGAGAAAGCAAAGGAGAGAGTTGTCTGAGGAGCTCAGAAAGAAAATAATAGACAAGCATGGTAAAGGTAAAGGCTACAAGACCATCTCCAAGCAGCTTGATGTTCCTGTGACAACAGTTGCAAATATTATTAAGAAGTTTAAGGTCCATGGAACTGTAACCAACCTCCCTGGGCACGGCCGCAAGAGGAAAATCGACCCCAGATTGAACAGAAGGACAGTGCGAATGGTAGAAAAAGAACCAAGGATAACTGCCAAAGAGATACAAGCTGAACTCCAAGGTGAAGGTACGTCAGTTTCTGATCGCACCATCCGTCGCTTTTTGAGCGAAAGTGGGCTCCATGGAAGAAGACCCAGGAGGACTCCACTTTTGACAGAAAAACATAAAAAAGCCAGACTGGATTTTGCTAAAATGCATATTGACAAGCCACAATCCTTCTGGGAGAATGTCCTTTGGACAGATGAGTCAAAACTGGAGCTTTTTGGCAAGTCACATCAGCTCTATGTTCACAGACGAAAAAATGAAGCTTTCAAAGAAAAGAACACCATACCTACAGTGAAACATGGAGGAGGCTCGGTTATGTTTTGGGGCTGCTTTGCTGCGCCTGGCACAGGGTGCCTTGAATCTGTGCAGGGCACAATGAAATCTCAAGACTATCAAGGCATTCTGGAGCGAAACGTACTGCCCAGTGTCAGAAAGCTGCGTCTCAGTCGCAGGTCATGGGTCCTCCAACAAGATAATGACCCAAAACACACAGCTAAAAGCACCCAAGAATGGATTAGAACAAAACATTGGACTATTCTGAAGTGGCCTTCTATGAGTCCTGATCTGAATCCTATCGAACATCTGTGGAAAGAACTGAAACTTGCAGTCTGGAGAAGGCACCCATCCAACCTGAGACAGCTGGAGCAGTTTGCTCAGGAAGAGTGGGCCAAACTACCTGTTAACAGGTGCAGAAGTCTCATTGAGAGCTACAGAAAACGTTTGATTGCAGTGATTGCCTCTAAAGGTTGTGCAACAAAATATTAGGTTAGCGGTCCCATCATTTTTGTCCATGCCATTTTCATTTGTTTTATTATTTACAATAATATGTTGAATAAAAAATCAAAAGCAAAGTCTGATTTCTATTAAATATGGAATAAACAATGGTGGATGCCAATTACTTTTGTCAGTTTCAAGTTATTTCAGAGAAAATTGTGCATTCTTCGTTTTTTGTGGAGGGGTACCAACAAATTTGAGCACGTCTGTATATACACGCACACACACGCACGCACGCACACGCACGCACACACACGCACACACGCGCACACACGCGCGCGCACGCACACGCACACGCACACACACACACATATATATACGCACACACACATACATGTATATACACACACACACACACATATATATATATAAACGCACATACACACACACACACACACACATGCTTACATGCATGCATACAAACACACACACACACACACACACACACACACACACACACACACACAAAGTTTGTGAACCGCTTGCAGAATCTGTGAAAATTTGAATAATTTTAACAAAAGACAGATAATACGTTTTTTCATGTATTTTTATTTTATTTAGTACTGAATAAAATATTTTACATAAAATATGTTTACATATTGTCCACAAGACACATGTTAGTATATTCTGTTGCTTCTGAAGGGCAGGACTAAATCAAATAAAAAATTATATTAAAACAAAATAAGAAATGTGGACATAATCTTCCTGTTCAAAAGTTTTCACCCCCGGCTCTTAATGCATCGTGTTTCCTTCTGGAGTATCAGTGAATGTTTCACCCTTTTTTTTTTTGTAGTTGTGTTTGAGTCCCTCAATCGTCCTCAGATCTCAAAATCATACAGTCCCTGCTGGAAAGGGTTCAAATGTGCAGAAGATGCTGGAAAACTGAAGAATGTGCAGGACCTGGAGGATTTTTCTGAAAAACATTGGGCAGTTTAACTGCTCAGGACAAACAAGAGACTCATGAACAACCATCACAAAACACACACACAGCCGTGGATCATCCAGAGTCAAGGGTATGTAAACTTTTGAACGGGTCATTTTTTATCGGTTCAGCAATTTTTTGTCTTGTGGACTATATGCAAACATTTTTTATGTAAAATATCTTATTCAGGACAGCACTAAATAAAAAAATAACATGCATTTTGTATGATCTCTTATTTTGTTAAAATGATTCACGTTTTCTGCAAGGGGTTCACATACTTTTTCTTTCCACTGTATATGAAATGCGATTTTTACGAATCCGTTTCGCGCTACATTCATATGTGGTTTGAAAAAAAATCGCACTTCTGGAAATCCGCTTCAGTATTACCGCTCTGATCGGATTTCGCATGTAAAACGTAAACATATCAGACAGTGTTATAGGAAACATGCTGAGTCGCTGTCGAAATAACGTGTTGTTGCAAAGTGCCAGTCAAGCAGAAAATTACAAAATAATGAAGAGATGTTTTGAAACCGGCGGAAACGACAGCGCAGAACTGCCTACTAATGCAACGTCAACTTTATTGCCATTAAAACCAATGCAGATATTCCGGAAAACAAAAGCGGGACACACAAATCAGACCCGATCAGTTGCGATACACAATGTGGACAGTCAATCATTTAGATCAGATTCCAATCGGATACACAAATAATCGGATTTGGACTGACAAAGTGTGAACGTAGCCATAGTCCAGGTATAACGATAACTGGTCCATTCAGCCCACTAAATCTACTATGCTTGATTTTGGTAGAGGAATTCAGAATTCATTCATTTGTAACAAAATTAAGATGATGAGGGCATCGCTTTCTCGATTTATGCTTCTTTTTTTCTCAAAAGCTTGCTTACACAAAACAAAACAAAAATCAAAAGGGTTATTTCAGAAACTTGGTCCAAAAAATGACTTAAATTAGCCAAAACATAGTAAAAGACTGAAATGATGTAGCATTGTAAAAAAAAACATCCGTGGTTTGTGTTACAATGCACCTTGCATGACATTGTTTATTTCATGACGCAGACCCAACACAAATAAGGTTTTCGGTCTATACGACTCTGTTCAAGATCAGTGAAGACCAACATGTTCCCAAAAGAAAAGATAATACAGTTATTTGGTCATAACTCAAAGAAGAAGAAAAAAAACCTTTCTGGTTGGGTCTACACCAGGGGTCTCCAAACTCGTCCTGCAGAGTTTAGCTCCAACCCCAAATAAACACACCTGAACCAGCTAACCAGGCCCTAGTAAAACACTAATTAACTGGTGAACTAAAAAACAGGTGTGTTTAATTGGGGTTGGAGCTAAACTCTGCAGGACAGTGGACCGAGTTTGGAGACCCCTGGTCTACACGCTTGATAACCACCACTTTCAATTCTTAGTTCCCTCATAATCTAGCAGTCTAAAGCACAGGTAGACTAGTATCCAGCACAGACATTAACAGGTAACCATGTTTGCTAGGTCTAGTCACCTTAGTCAAGTTTGATGCAATATTTAACCAGTACAGAGTGGACAAGGTTGTCCAATCCTGCTTCTAGACAGCCAGCTTCTTGCATAATTGACCACCAAGCCCAATTAAACACGCCTGAACCAGCTAAATCAAAGTCTTTAGGATTACTGGAAACTAAACTCTGCAGGAAAGCGGACAATTCGGAGGCAGGATTGGACACCAGTGAACTTAAATATGGCTTTTACCCTGACTAAGGTCCGTATGGTAAGGTCACTTCAGTCAGGAGACAAATCATGATAAGTTCCCCAACGGGAACGTTTGTGCGACCAGGACATGGTCCGTGCACATCAGTCACTTATCAGGGACGCATTGCGCACATGCAAAGCGATACTCAAATAACAACGTGCGTATCAACAGCGTAGAGGAACACCGAACCTTTGGTTCCAACAACTGAGATGAAGGCACGATTTTAAAGCACAAACTATGTGATAAGACTAAACATCTCAGAAAACAAGTCACAACCCAAAATTGGGTAACAGGGTTGTTCTGATGAGGTCTTGGTGGATGTTATCCAGTAAAATCTGGTTGCTTGGCATTCTCAAAAAACCAACAAAACTACTAAACTAAATTGAATAATGTTTGGTACTGTTGAGTCAACACTTTGTCCTGAAGCAAAACCACCGTCCTAAACAACTTAAGTCACACGGAGTGTCATATTGACAGAAATCTGACATCTCCACTAAATCCAAGAACAAATCTCTCGACCAAACTCTCGGTTTTTCCACACACTCCTCAAAACAACCCATTCCTCAACTCCCGCCTCAGTCCGGCTCCAAACAGCTGGAGAAGTAATCATGGTCATAGTGATGGTCTCCTGGAGGAGAGCCCAGATCATCCCCCTCCTCTGGAGTTTTGAGAAAAGAAACTTCCATGTTTTTCCAACTCGAAACGGAGACGTGTCCGGGGAAGTATCTTTTCCATTGCCTGGTCCACCAAACACACTTATCTACTACGTTTTACATATAAACATCTGATCCTCAATGGAACATCTCTCAGCGTTTATCATAACCCGATGAAAACTACAAGGAAGCAGCACTGCAGATCTCGATCGCCAAGCGAAGTAGATCCTTCCTTGAAACCTGAGCTCACAATGCTGCCTTCATTCATCCTCTACGCTACACTTCATTCGAGAACGCGAGCAACCAAATGAGGGCCAAACAAAGCAAAGAAAAGGCAAACACCTGATTAAGCTTCAAACCAACAGGCAAGCACCACCGCCATCGATAACAAAAACCACACACCCGTTACGTCAAGAGGACTGTGGCCTTGATCACGAAAGACAGCTTTATTAGTAAAACACTGAATGATAAAAGACCTATTGTGTGCACCAATGTTTAATCTTCTTGCAATTCAGGCTCCAATGAAACTCTTGCACAAACTTCCACGTTCATTCAAATACACGTCTAGTAGAAGACATCAATCACAGCTAAGCTCTTTGAAAAAGAGATCATAATCAAAACATCATATTTATGGCGTAGCATCGACTCTGACAGTTCCAAGATGAGTCAGTGGATAACAATTTTAGGACAATCCTCAATTGTCAAGGAAGTTTACCCCTCGTACATTTAGATGTAGAATATCCAAATCAGACTATTTGAGTTTGGAAGCGTGCGCAAGACTTCCTGTTTCTGCATTTGCATTGCAGTTCTAGTTTAATCTGACTGAGCCCAAATCGGAATAGTCTTGCAATCCTTGTCAAGGTTTGGTAACTCGCTTTTATTGTTTGAGCATTTAGCAGAAAATTGATTCCTAATAAATATAGCAGATTACGTCAATTTCAATAGTTCTGTGTCGTTCAGGCAATGCAGGCAGTAACAGACAGTATGTGAGACCTTTGAAACATTGAGCAAAGTTCTTCTGAAGTCAGGACTTCAACAGCAGACACTTGAAAGTGAACAGTTAAAAAAAAATTGGCAGGGAAGTTCAAGAACAAATGAACAATACATTTTCGAAATTAATGAAAAGAATATATTAACAAAAGAAGACCTAGTTTTAAATTCTAATACATGTTGACGTCAAAATACATCGCATCACCTATGGTCTAAACATACTGTATTTTGATACATTGGGCGTGTCCCTCAATGAAACGAGCAGGTTTCCGAGCAAATCAACGGGAGTGTCTTTGTCCATCTCTCCCTGTACCTCCCTTTCATGGAATGCTTGATATTCCCAGTCTGTGTAGTCCTTGTTAACGGGATATTCGTTCTACTGGGATCAGGAGGCGGCCAGAGCCTTGACCAGGTAGAGTTTGTCGCCCTGTTCGCTGGTAAAGATGGGCGCCTTTTTGTAGTGTTCCACCAACTCCTCCATTGTGTTAAACTTGCGCTGTCCGATGCAGTACAGGTTGTCCTTCATCTGGACTTTGAAATGCTTGTTTTTGGACTGAGCTTTCAGCGATATTGAAAAGTCATTGGGCTAGAAAAACAAAATATAAAGAGAAGGGGAAGAAATGGTTAATTCAGACCAGCTGTTGAAAGCAGCAATCTCAAGTTATTAACAGGGTACCCGCGGGATCTTAAAAACTCTTAAATGTCTTTAAATTCAAAATCAACATTTTAAGGCCTTGTAGTATTGAGTTCTAGGTCTTAAATAATTTTAAACAGGTCTTAATTTTCTTACGTCCATGTCACGCTACCTCTTGCTCATTGAAATGCTCCCGCAGCGTTTTAGAGAGTGTGTGTGTGTAGTTTGTTTTTTCGCTAGTGAGAGACCAACATGCATCTTATATTGCAATTGCAGCCAATCAGCTTTCGTGTTATTGGCGCTAGTCTCTTTCGGATTGGATTGTACCACAGACCCAGGGTGCGTCTCAATCAGCTGCCTGGTTCAGTAGTCAGGGCACTGATCAGGGATCAGCCCATTGACTTATGTCCTGATCAGTGCCCTGACTGCTGAACTAGGGAGCTGATTGAGACGCACACCCACAAACACATCAAACGGATTTTATTCTACAGCTGAGACGGTTCTTCCAGTTCCGCGATCGTGAAGCGAAGGCGAATCTTTCTTACCTGCCATCTCGCATAATGACCAAATAAAAGTATGATATGTCCGATAGCACTAAAACAAGAGTTTAAAAAGCGATGTAAACCCCGAATTCATTCGCTACTGACACACGGACCGATGTCAGACTGGCCGCGGATTCTGTGCCCGCGTTTGCCGCCTGTCAGCGCTCGCGTGAGTGTACCGAATCTATGTGCTTTACTGTAGGTCTTAAAGTGAAAGCAACCCAATCTAGCCTAGCCTTTACCCGCTTCTGCGTGTGTCGTTAATATTAATCAAACAACAACAACAGGGAAAAACAAACAGCAGCCTGCCTAAATTTAAAGCACTGTTTGTATCTGTAAATTTAAATTGTATTTATTTGTCCTATTGTCTAACAACATTCATGCATTTTGTTTGTTTTATTGCCATGTGTGACTATTGTGCATCTAACATAATATGGTAAATGTGGCATCCTAATATGATTAATATAATTATGATTATATTATGATATATATTATAGCCTACATACACACACACTACCGGTCAAAAGTTTGAGAACGGTAAGATGTTTTTAAAGAAGTCTTCTGCTCACCAAGGCTGCATTTATTTGATCCAAAGTACAGCAAAAACAGTATTATTGTGGTGATTTTTTTACAATTTAAAGTAACTATTTTAGATTTCAATATATATTTTAAAATGCAATTTATTTCTGTGATTCAAAGCTGAATTTTCAGCATCATTACTCCAGACTATAGAGTCACATAATCCTTCAGAAATCATTTTTTTACTTTCTATTTCAGATAAATGCTGTTCTTTAGAGCTTTCTATCCATCAAAGAATCCTAAAAAAAAATTTTTTTAAACAACTGTGTTTAACACTGATAATAATCATGTTTGTTGATCATCAGATCCTCATATGAGAATTATTAGTGAAGGGTCATGTGACACTGAAGACTGGAGTAATGATGATAAATTCAGCTTTGATCACAGGAATAAATCACACTTTACTATATATTCACATAGAGAACAGTCACAACAGAACTGTCACAATATTACAGCTTTTTTGTATTTTTAATAACATAAATGCAGCTTTGGTGAGCAGAAGAGACTTCTGTAAAAACAATTTTTTTAAGATTTAAAAATCGTACCGTTCTCCAACTTTTGACCGGTAGTGTGTTTGTATATTAATCCTGGTGGGATTGAGCTATGAGGAAGTGCAAGTTTACTAATACTTTGTTAAATTTGAATAAATTAATATGATTTGCAAGTAATTTTGTGATTCTGCATTTCCTTTTGTAGGTTTTTTTTTTTTTAAATTGCGTGATATAGGTCTTAAATTTAATTCATAATGGTCTTGAAAAGGTCTTAAAAAGTCTTAAATTTGACTTGGTGAAACTTGCAGATACCCTGATTAACTCTTCGGGCAGCTGGTGTGATCTGAGGTGGCATCCTTATTGCCAAGCTCATAAGAAACCACAGAACAATACAAATGACGTCAAGATAGGCAGCTTGAGACGTTTTTGAACAGAGCTAGTGTATGTGCTTATGCAAACTAAAAAAGGAACTATGACATTTATGTTGCAATGCAAAACTGTCCCACTTCAAAAATAACATTTCAAAATCACCACATTGAACTTTGACTTACTATGGATAGGGTGTTTTCCCTCAAATGAGGACCGAAGTATGGTACTTAAGCACATTCATCAGAATACGAGGAGGAACATTTCAGTCTACTTACTGAGGACTCGCTGTCCCGGATGAGGAAGTCTCCCTCTGTGCCCCTCTGGTTGAGTGCCACCTCTGCCTGATGCCGCGTCACCTTCCCGTAGTACCACTGCTTGCCAGCGAAGCGTCCGCTGGATGAAGGCTCAATGTAGTCACAGTCAGGTGTGGGCGGCCCGGCCATGCTGGCCGAGTTGTGCGACTCCTGCAGAACATTCACGTAGTTTTTCGGCACAAGTCCCACCTGCCCATCGGATTTGCGACACTTCCACCACTCCGGGTCGTTTTCCGGCTTCTCCACAACATCCATCACCTCACCCTTCTCAAAGTTCAGCTCTTCGTCGTTGCCCGAGCTGAACGGGTAGAGTGCCTGTACTGTGTGCAGCACTCGGTTGCCGTTCGCGCTAACAACAGCGGACAACTTCTCCGACAAGCCAGCCGAGTCGTTGCTCGCCGATCCATCTGCATCCTCCGTCACGTAGTTGGATGGGAACCACCCCGAACGGCCATTGTAGCTCCCCCTCCACCAGCCGTCGCTGCACTTCTCCATGACGATGACCCTTGTGCCCTTAACCAACGACAACTCATCTTCCCGCTCGGCCGCGTAGCTGAACTTGACGAGGGCAGGAAGGTTGAGGTCGTACAGACGTTCGCCGTTGTCCGGGTAGAAGTCAGAGTCGGCGTTGGAGGCTGTATCACGCATTCCTGTTTTCCTTTTCACCTTACCGATCCCTGCATGCATACAGAAAAGAAGTCAAATTAAGTGTTGTCCGAAAAACATACAACCAGCGTCCTCTTTGCACTCAACTACTTGCACTTGGGTGTTCACACTGACAGCACCTTTCACGGGAAATTGGCAATGCGACAAAGTTGAGCAGAGTTCAACTTCATGGAAACGATTGCAATGCAACTCCCAGTGGGACTGCAATGAATCACAGAGTCCGTTTGATTTGCTAACAAATAACCTTTTGCAGTGAGCTTGGTCCTGCACTCTGGGATTGCCTTCTCCATGAAGAATACCTGCTTTAGAAAGTGGTCAAAACGAGGTACAAGGCAGTATCATTTTAACTGCTTGACCACTGATGCACTAGTTTTCACACTGACTAGGTTTTGGATCCTGAGCAAAAACCTTTAAAAATGACACATTAAACAAAAGGTACACATCTTGATGGGAAATGAAAAATGAGTTGAATTTCATCACCCTGCGCACCCTGTACTCATTCCATTCTTGTTGAAATTATCTGTGAAACCAAAGAGCATTGTATTTTGATACAGGCACCAACAGGCAGGGCATGAGTGAAAGGAGAACTTGTCCAAACACATGTTACAGTGCAGTGAGGCTTGTGTTTTCACACCGACAGGGGTACAGTAGCTATCAGCTCCCGCCTGCTTGACTCTTAAACACAGGCGCTGGTCCAGTTTTCAAAACCACCCAATCACAACCAACTAATCATGTTCTCACCACTCACAAATCATATGACAAGCCGTGTATTTTAGCCTTCCTCCTTGATTATAGAAATGATTCAATTATTGACAATTATGATTCGCTTTATGACAATGCATAAAAATAGTGACACCATGATACTTCTCAGAAAAGAGATTTATCATTTGCCACCTGCTTCACTCATTCGTAAGCAACAGCTGTGTGGTTCAGCTCTATTATTCACAGAAAAGTACAATTAACTGCAAAGAGACACTGGAATGATCACCACACCCATCGTCCTCCTCCATAGAGAGGGAATGAGTGAGGGAGTGTTGGGTCAGGTTCATGGATACCGTCGAGGATTCCGGCTTGTCCGACCACATTAGGTCAAGCCAAGTGGGTCGGTCTGCAGGATTAATGGAGAATATCTGACCCTGAGGCCTTTCCACCATGTTGGCGGGTTTGGCAAAGCTTTGTGAATAGTGTTACCATACAGGAATGTCCACTTGGCAGTGAAGTTTGTACCGGCCCAATCCAAAGGCCCAAGGACAGATAAACACACTTTCTCTTTAGATACCTTACAAAAAAAATCTACTGCAGCAACAAAATGTTGCTTTTACAATAGGCCAGTTAAGCTGTTTTTCAGAAACTAAGGTGGGTTGCTGGTCTGAGAAGGTTTGCTCAAAGCACCACAAACCACTGTAAAACCACCAGACCATTCTTATCAAGAGATAAGAATTTTGTCCACCAAAGCACTATATGATATGTCCAAATAGCCATGAGATTAACATGGTACTAAGCCCCAGAAAAAGAGCGAAAGCATTTTGTTAGCAATCTATCTGGGAAGTAGGCAAACTCAGCCTTTACATGTTTAACGTCATATACCTGTAGGCAACACTTAGCAGCTATGATTTTTCAAAACTTGACAACCGAGAAGCAGCTGAAACCTTGGATCTACCCTTAACTCTAAGAAAGGAAATCACCCAATTTACTTTATGCTTACTCAGGGGTTAAAGGTTAACTGAGTGAGAACATAAAGCTTTTCCAATAGCCCTCTTTGCCCAGAGCGAGATGCTTATCAAAGCTCAAGGCTAGAGGAATTTATTCTGTGCTTGCGGATGCCTCTACTGCCTGATTTGCATTACAAATACGTGAAATCTCAAACCAAGATATTTGCCTCTGGCCCCTGAGCTATGTCCGATTGAGGGGGATGGACATTTGCATGGTCAATGTGAGCAGGAAGTAAAACGTGAAGCGTACGAGCAATAGTAACTGGAGCATTTAGTGCTCCATTCGTGGACGTGTTGGTGCATGTAACCACGGGTGTGTGAACCTTCTGACAGCACAAGGTCAACTCATGATCATCCACAAATTCACAAGACATTTCTTAAAGGGACAGTTCGCCCAAAAATTCTCATTTAGGTCAGTGAGTTGATGAGAATCAGATGATTATGATTCATGAATGAATCATTTAGAAAGGTTTTGTGAAGCAGATCAATTGATTCACTGAGAAGATGCAGAGTAAAAAATGGTTTGAACAATGCTACTTTTTCAAAAATATCAAATATTTGGGTCTGTTCATCACCCAAACGTATATGAATTCAAATATAGTGAAAATGTGTTTTTATAGGGCTTTTCTGTTCAATAGAAGAATATTATGAGAGTTTGGAAAGACTTTACACTTTTGAGTGATCTAATTCATTCAAGACAATGCAGAAATTTGAATAAGTAAGTGAAAATCTGGACTCAAATACAGGCTAACATATACAAGGATCATGAAGGCAAATTTCAAGTTGTCACTTGTTACAAAACGCAACTGATCTTGGGTGTGTGAACGTTCAAACCAGTGCTGGTGGTTCTCGAGCGTGCTATGATTGATGATGAACGTGATCCACCCACTCAGTCATTGGATTAGTCAGTCTACATGGTCTCTTAGGAGCTGACATGAAGAGTTTCCTAGGGTTTTTTTAACCCAAAAATGAAATTTCTGTCATTAATTCCTCACCCTCATGTCGTTCCAAACCCTCAAGACGTTCGTTCATCTTCAGAACACAAATTAAGATATTTTTGATGAAATCTGAGAGCTTTCTGACCCCACCACTTTTCAAAAAATATTCTCGTTGCTTCATAAAATTAAGGATGGACCATTGGAGTCGCATAGACCATTTTAATAATGTCCTTCCTCCCTTAATGGGCCTTAAAAGTGGTCGTTGTGTTGCTGTCTATGTGGGGTCAGAAAGCTCTCTGATTTCATCAAAAACATCTTAATTTGTGTTCCGAAGATAAAGATGAGGGTGAGAAATTAATGACAGAATTTTCATTTTTGGGTGAACCCATCATACATGGTTGTATCATACATGGGTTGCCATGATTTTAGCCAAGACAGACATGTTCCTGGACCAACATTTTTCTCCGAAAATGAAGTTCTAACCCTATCCCGACCCCTAAACCTAACCCTACCCATAAGTAATGCCTAAAATCAGAGGGAAATTATTAGAAGCACCTAACCCTGCTTGTAAGCCTAAACTTGACAGAAACTGTAAACATGTCCCTCAAATATGATTGGTTGTTTGGAATGTGGTTACAGGAACAACAAAGATGTTGATCCAGGAATATGCACTTGTTGAAATCACGTTCGTCATCATAAATGGCGGGTGTATTCCACTTAGGAAAATGCTTTTTTAAATAGTTGGAATTTTACTTTTGTTTTTTTTTAATGAATGTCAAATAACAAAACTTGCCACCATAATGCTAGGATGCTTTGACCCGAACCCAAGGCTCTGAGTTTCTGGTCTCCATGTGTCCATGGATGTGCTGCTGATAGAACAAAACACATTGTATGGAGCCATGGTGTGTTTCCTGAATACAGAATAAGGAATTTTCCTGGATTCCTACAGAGGATGCTCAGGAAGGAAGCTGCACACCATAACTCAATGTGCATATTATCAATGTGCAACTAACTGGCAACCATTGCAACCCAGCAAAGTATGATTTATCTGAAGCTACTATTCCACCCGCCCAGCAGACTGCATCCACTTCCCTTCCCTTCTTTCCTCTGAGTGCAACTTGGATTAGTTGTTTCCTCTGGTGAGTTCATCCAATTGTTCTCCAATATAGGGCTGAACTCCATTTAAATACTGTGGTAGTTCCATGGAAAGTCATTGTATCAGATGGTAAATATTTATTTATAAATTGTGTTTACAAGGGCACTTCGAGAATACTTGACATTGTACATCCGGTATACTGTAACAGCTGTTGTATATTTGCCTACGGAAATTGTGCAATACAGAAAGATACTGTCATAAGAATCTTTTAAGATTATGTACCCAAGTGTATGAATGAAGAAGATACAAATAAACCTGCGAAAACAGGAAAGACAAATGACTTTATACCTGTAATCTAACATGCTGGACTCGAAGGCGAGCGGAAAACGAGACATTCTTTCAACTCATTAACATCAAAGGGCCTCCAATGACAGTGACTGTAAACCACAGAGCTGTCTTCAACTGTCTGTGCATATCACAAGCTCGCTCGCTGCACAAATAAACTCAAATAATCTGCGAACGACAGACCTCAAACGATCATTTTCATTTCCCTAAATGAAGCGCAACAACAGCTTAAAAATGTAGCTTTTGCAAAGACAGAATTTCACAACTACACTCTAAAAAATTTAAATGCCGAGTTGTTTCAACGCATGTTTGGGTCAAATATGGACAAGCCCAACCGTTGGTTTAAATTTTTTAATTGGGTTGGGTTTGTCCATATTTGAACATGGGTTGAAACAACCCAGCATTTTTTTTTAGAGTGTACACTATAAACATTTTATCCCAAAATACTATAAATAATAATAAAATGTATAAAATAAAAGTAGTATTAAACACGATAAATAGAGCATTACATTTGTTTTGACATTTTCCCACAAAAACCTAACATTGTAAACCATATTGAGATTTATTTTGTCTACACAAATTAAAAATAAAACATTAAAAACTAAAATCCATCATTTAAAATGGTAGGCATCACAATGTTATAATGTACAGCATTCATTTATATTAAATTTGAGATTTGCTAAGGATTACATTTAACATCATAACGTATTTATATATAGATTTTTAGGATTTATATGATTTTCAATACTGCATAACAGTAGTGAGTAGGGGTGTGCCATATCATACCGGTATAAATTTTTACATGATAAAAAAAAGTGTCATATCGAGATATCAATGATATAGCAGTGCAATGACGTATGGCGCATTTACGTTCCCTAGCGCGCACATTAACAACAACATCTGTCTGAGAGTAAGAGCAGCATGCCAGCCTCCGATGACGATTTAGTATATAAAAAGGAGCTACTTCAATAATATGGAAGTGGTTTGGTTACAAGAGGACAGAACTCCAACAAAGGAGGCAAAGATAGTGATGTAACCCCATCGTTTCTGAGAAATATAATGTAGTGATCCAGTATCGAAGCTATTTTATGACTAAAAGTCACGGGGCGGCGTTGATAACAAGTGTCTGTGCTCATGAATGTTCTGTATGCGAGTGACATGTGTGTGTGTGTGTGTGTGTGTGTGTGTGTGTGTGTGTGTGTGTGTGTGTGTGTGTGTGTGTGTGTGTGTGTGTGTGTGTGTGTGTGTGTGTGTAGCGCGATCTGCGCACTCTGTATGCGAGTGACGTAGGCCTATGTGTGTGCGCTTAAATGAAAACAGCGCATTAATACGGAACGGTGATTCAACTGACTTGAACTATATGTCCATTAAACGATTTTATTGCGCACCTTCCAACCAATCAGACTCGAGTATTCAGACAGACCATGGCATAAATCAGGGGTTTTCAAACTGGGGGTCCTCCAGAAGATCCTAAGTGGTCCCCAGAAAATGTCAGTTTTCATAGACAGAAAATATTGTAAATAAAGTTATTTATTTTTCATTGGCTCAAGTTATAAAATATAGATGCGAACATTACCCTACATTTTTTAATTGCATGAATGAAAACCTTTTTTCAGTGTTGGAAACAATATTTTGTATTTATAAATGTCACACAATTTATCTAACAGTTTAAATGTTTTTTCATAAAAATTGATGGAATTTAGGATGGGGGTCCCTCATAAAAGATTCATCGTATTTGGGGGTCCTTGGCATCATAAAGTTTGAAAACCCCTGGCATAAATTACTTAGTTATTGTTACCAGTACATTCAAAATGTTAAGGAGTTATGTTATACTTTTACTTAAGATTTCCAGTGAAAACACTACCAACTTGTACCGAGGCTACTTTTTTTTACTTTGCTTACATTTGATTGCAAATCACCAATAAAATGTTGTTTCATAAATATCATTATCGCAAATATTCTTGAAATATCGTGATATAATTGTGAGGCTATATCATCCACCCCTAGTAGTGAGAACACTTTTTCCAGTATATACAAATTACACAGAGTATAATATCTTAATTATTTCAGTAACACTTTAGTTTAGGGTCCAATTCTCACTATTAACTAGTTGCTTATTATCATGCATATTACTAGACTATTGGCTGTTTATTAGTACTTATAAAGCACATATTAATGCCTTACCATATTCTACATCCCTTAATCCTACCAATACCTAAACTTAACATCTACCTTACTAACCATTAATGAACAGTAAATAGTAGTTTATTGAAGCAAAAGTCATAGTTAATTGTGAGAATTGGACCCTAAGCTAAAGTGTGACCATTCTTTCTTTTGATTTTGGGGTGAAACTTTGCTGACGCTCAGTTCTGCTGCAGGTACTCTGAACACATGCTGGTATAAATAGCCTCGGTCGCACATCTGTGCTTGTTTGGCTAGCGCGGGTCTGTCGAGAGGGAGTCAAATGGGGGTCACAGCCCATCCACGTATGCAGCCCGCTGTGTGCTTTAGTCAGGAACACTCCAGAAAGCCATCAGCACTTCCTGTACTCATCTTGTGTGAGAGGACGCTCGACATTGAATTCAAGGCTTGTCCCTCTCACAATGAGACATTATCTTGTGGTGCTTTCCATCAGAGAGGAAGAGTTGACTGGCTTTAAAAAAAAAGTGGCGGAGTGGGAAGTGGAGGAAAACAGACGGATGGGCTGACGCTGCAGTGAATCAACAATCCGGTTTCCTCACTTCCTCCCTCACAGGCTCCAAAGATCTGAGGAGAATCTGTCCTGAATTAGACCACTTCCGCTACGAGCGAAGGCTGAACGACAGGAAAAGAGAGAAAGGGTCGAGTAGAAAAGCTACTCACAGGACGTGCTTCTATGATGAGTTTGATGTAATGGATTAAAAGGGACAGTTCGTGCAAAAATTATTTAATTCCAAACTCGGATTACTTTCTTTCTTCTGTAGAACACACAAGGAGATATTTTGAAGAAATTCCAAGCTGCTCTTTTCCATGCAGCATTTGTGTTCACACATATTCGAGTAACGCCTAGGTTTAGCGCCAACTAGGCCTGTCACAATACACAGATATCGACTATAACCGCAATATTTAAATCTTTCTACACTCATATTTTCAGTGTGATTCATTAGCCAAAAAAAACCCCTAACACACAAAGTTAAAGACAAATTCAACTTAAAGAATTATATTTGTTTTTCCAAAATGTATATAGATATCGCAGCGATAATCACTATTGGGAATCCTTTTGGCCATGATAATAGTGTAGTGAAAATCTAATATCATGACAGCCCTGATGTCTAAACACCGTCGACAGTCGCATGTCATGTGACAAAAGCATTAAAGGGTTAATTCACCCAAAAATGAAAATTAGCCCATGATTTACTCACCCTCAAGCAATCCTAGGTGTATTTGACATACTTCTTTCAGACGAATACAATCAGAGTTATATTAAAAATGTCCTGGCTAATCCAAGCTCTATAATGGCAGTGACCACAATTTGAAGCCCAAAAAAGTGCATCCGTCCATTATAAAAGTAATCCACACGGAGCTTTTGTCGCAAGTTGAATACGGAAGGCGGTCCGCCGGAAGCTTCATACTTTATGGATATTTTTCTTACACAAACCCATCACTTCAGAAGGCCTTTATAAACCCCCGGAGCCGAGTGGAGTACTGTTATGATGGATGGATGCACTTTTTTGGGCTGCCATTCACTGCCATTATAATGCTTGGAAGAGCCAGGACATTTTTAATATAATTCCGATTGTATTCGTCTGAAATAAGTCTCATACACCTAGAATGGCTTGAGGGTGAGTAAATCATGGGCTAATTTTCATTTTTGAGTGAACTCTCCCTTTGAGGGGCTGTTTTTCAATTCCACTGCCCTACTTTTCCATAGCTTTTCAATGTAAACGTGCACTAGACAGATGTGTTTGACGGTTGCACTCATATCTCATGTCTTTTGCAATGTCTCGCAAATGACATGTTCCAAAAAAGTGACGCTTAAGACATAAGTTCAGCTTTTTTTTAAAAACACGTCTCTAGACCTGGCATTATTTTCAGCTCCTCTGACCGGTCTCTCGCATTTTTAACAGCAAAAACTCATTCTGTGTGAATTGGCCCTAAGAGCTACAGCAGTGGAGAAGATTATTAGTGTATAATATAGACAGATATCAATAATCTGGCTGACACCAGTAAGCCAATAATTATTTTCATGCTATGGCTAATAAATGCCTTCTATAACAATTCTACACTATTTTGATTAAATCAAAATTTTATTTTAAATCAATTGTTTTTAAGCGAATTTAGACATCACAGCAGTATAATGTACAGTATGATCAGATTCAGATTGTTTTATTTAATGCCATGTCAGCATCTAAGGCTATATTCAATATATACACATATAGATACACACAAATAGCACATAAATGCAATCAAATGTACAGTATGAAAAATGTATGTTATATTATGAGATGTGCTATTCAATTATTTATGTTTTTAAAGCTTCGTTTAAAGTGAGTAGATGACGGCAAAGTAAAAAAAGAGGAAATGAGCATGCATTATTCAATATCCAACATTGGCTGATATACACTTTCAAAAGTTTGGGGTCAGTAGGTTTGTTTATATATACACACTTTTTTATCTAGCAAGGATGCAATAAATTGATCAAAAGTGACAGTAAAATATTTGTGTTACAAAAGTTTTTTAAATGTAATTCTGTTCTAAGAATCTCGACAAAAATGCATTTCGGTTTTAAAATTTTACAGTATTATTTCTTTTTAATGTATTTCTAAAATATATGTAGCCTTAGTGACCATAAGACATTTTTTTTCCATCCCAAACATTTGAACAGTATTGTACATTCAATAGAAAATCTCTAATAATGGCTGATAACCAATATGGTATGGGTCATATGGGTTTAATTACAAAAATGTCAATACATTTAAGATAGTTATTTCTCAAGCACAATTACTTACCCAAACACTTGAAACACGACCACATCATGTCCTATGGTCATCTTTTAATCCACTCAACAATCAAGTATCCGGTTGGTGCTTGAATTAAAAAGCCTTGGACACTAAACCGTCAGTACAGAAAGAAGCACATGTCAGTGAATCCATGAAGACTGTAGAAACTAATAATATATCCCAGCAGCAGCAGCAGCAGCTCTCCCAGAAGAGATATGAGCTTCATCCATCAGCTCCGCCAGTCCAGATGACACAATGCTTTCAGTGTTTCACCGGAGAGCTGACGTCGCCCAACTGCAGCCCACTGGCATGAGGAAACCCCCACGACAGCAGACCCTCAACACTCAAACTACAGGAAAACAGCAGCGTGTTGGACCAACAAGGACCAGTGGGCTTCAAACGCAAAACCTGATTAAAGGAGGACTGGGCTGGGAAAGAAAATTCCGGTTGAGTGTAACAGGAGAGTTTAAGTGCACAAAGAAGAGTGGAAGTTCTTTGCACTGTGTTGATTGCAGTGTGTGTGTGTGTGTGTGTGTGTGTGTGTGTGTGTGTGTGTGTGTGTGTGTGTGTGTGTGTGTGTGTGTGTGTGTGTGTGTGTGTGTGTGTGTGTGTGTGTGTGTGTGTGTGTGTGTGCGTGCGTGTGTGCGTGTGAAGTGCAATTACAGGCTTTTCAGAGCACTGCCCGCCCAGCTGCTCGACTAACACGCAGAGAATGAGAAAAAAAAAAACAATTTCCTAACCAACTTGTTTGTTCGCTCCCATTTGCTTTCCAAAGTGACCAAATGACTGATGAATAGAAAAAAAATGAGTAAAAACAAAGTGTGTGTGTGTGTGTGTGTGTGTGTGAGAGAGAGAGAGAGAGAGAGAGTGTGTGGGGGTTACTGACAAACTCCCACCCAGCTCAGAGGGGGAAAAGCCTTTCAAACTTCCCTAATCCTACAACGAAGAATGTCTCAATGCAAACTCAAACAATGAGTCCAAGCCAAAACTTTCAGCATTGTCAACTTTCTAGACTGGTGATATAATAAAGAGGAGAGAAAAGGTGGCAAAACTCACGGAAGAAGTGTTTGAAGAGGTTAGCCATATCCATTTTGGGCTATCCCGGCAACTCGGCACTTCCCTCTGCAGCTGTGCAGCTATTCCATGTGAACCACCCTCCCGCAAGTCAACTGCTCACTGCCTACACAACAATCGAGCTGCCTGACCATGTGACCAGTGTGAACCAATCAGAATCGATTCCTCCTTTAGGAGGACTAGTCTGCTCCCCCCTCCATACACACACACACACACACACACACACACACATAGCTTACTCATGGCGCATATGGTGACTAGTAAGTTTGTTTCTAAAAACAAAAAAAATTTTGTTTTTGCGACCTCAAAGGATTCCCATTCACTTCAAGCAGCACGTTTGCACAGAAAGAGCCATGAACACTCGGCCTGTTCACACTAAATCAAAAACATGTAGCGTGTTTGGACACGTTTTTAATGTAGTATTCTTTGAAGTGCCATGAAAATGCCATAAAGGTTAACAATATTCATGTGCAAAGTACTATAGTTTATTAAAATGGTATTACCATCTAATACTAGCACTATTTGCAATGTGACAAACATTCAAATTAACTCTTTCCCCTCTAGCATTTCCCAGTTGCCAGCCAGCACCAGCATTTTTGTAGCCTGGATGCCAGCCGAACTTAGCCCCGCCCACAACATTTGAGGTCGGGAAGTTCGGTCTGGACTTGATCCGTTGAGGTAGCCTAGAAATCTAGATGCACCCTCGCGTTAGCTAGTGCTGGACGGTATGACCAAAAATGTATATCACTGTATTTTTTTTAATTAAATCGGTTTAGTAGCCTAGAAATCTAGACGCACCCTAGCGGCAGCAAATCTAATTTGCAGTCAGGGCGTCTAGCAACTCTCCGTTGGCTTGCGAGCTGGAAAAAACAAACTCTGGTCAGGCCAATCACATCGTGTATAGAGTCGGTGGGCGGGTTTAACGTAATGATGGCAGAGTTGTGGCGGCTCCGCGTGCTACTTGTAAACAAAGAAGCTTGCGAACAGCGGTCTTTCGAATCGGCTTTGGCCGCGACTCTGGAAGACTTGGAGTTAAGCTTTTCTTTGAGAAATGAACAAAGAACGGCACTGAAGTCATTCATAAGAAAAGAAGATGTGTTCAGAGTTTTGCCGATCGGATACGGCGAAAGTTTAATCTATCAACTAGCTCCGCTTCACCTTCTTCTTTGCTCTGGTTGGTTGTAGCGCTATCCTATTGCGTGCAGAGGGAATTTGAAAGACAACCGTTTATCCCGCCCCTCGGGTTGAGCCCTGCAAATGGTGAGTTCCCAGACCCAACATCTTGATGTGGGTCTGGCTTGTCAGGCCATCGGTTTCGCGGTATATGACGGTATTTTTTTTCCCTATGTATGACCAGGTGTTAACCACATTTTCTACTGATTGAGAGAGGAAATACTGCAGTAGATTGACAAGAATGCCCTATTTTACTGTCATGAGTGAATATTGTAGAAAAATTCCACACTAGAGTTTATACAGGTTTGCAAAGCCCCACAAAATGATGCTATGAGACAACCGATAAAACGCAGACCTGCAACACGATCATTACAGACACATGAATATTAAAATATGACCATGGATAGAAACTGAGTTGAGGGCACATTAAGCATTTTAAAACTCTAACCCTATGTAACAACAAACTGCTAAAACGAGGGCGAAACGCAGAACATTTAGGGTCATCTAACAACTCTCCGTTGACTTGCGAGCTTGAAAAACCAAACTCTAGTCAGGCCAATCACATCATGTATAGAGTCAGTGGGCGGGATTAACAATGACAGCAGAGTTGTGACGGTTCCGCATGAATTCCCTGCTAACAAAGAACGGCACTGAAGTAATTCTTAAAAAAGGAAGATGTGTTCAGAGTTTTGCCGTCCGGATACGGCTAAAGTTTAATCTATCAACTAGCTCTGCTGGTGGGAAAATGCATGGGACTCAGCCACAACCTTGTGATTGTTGTCTAGCCTGACAAGATGTTGGGTCTGGGAACTCACCATTGGCAGGGCTCAATCCGAGGGGCGGGATAAACGGTTGTCTTTCAAATTCCTTCTGCACACAATTAAATAGCGCTACAACCAACCAGAGCGAAAAAGAAGGTGATATACTTTCGCTGTATCCGGTCGGCAAAACTTCGAACATATCTTCTTTTCTTAAAGCTACACTGTGTGATATTTTCCCCCATCTAGTGGTGAACTTGTATATGACCATCCAGTGAATTTTAGTTTCTGTTCTGTTCAATTCCGATTTCGTTTTAACTCCTACGGTGGCCGATTTAGTCCAAGATTAATTTGGCTTCCAGTTCAACCTCGTCCACATTCGACACGGTGCCTGTGGGATATTCTGTGCGCAGTGGGATGGTTGGAACTCAACTGGCCTAATTATTCGGCTAGAAAGAACTGCAGCTAATCCAGAGTGAACTTTGATGATAGTAATGTTTATTCAGTCATCCAATTGCAAGGCATAAACAGGTTTGCGTGGATATGTACATAAATGTGGTTTCTGTGAGAGAACAAATTAGGATGGTAAATATACATGATAATGACATGACAGAAGATACACAGTTAAGAACTGTATAACTACTATACTTATAAGTTACAGAGCTTATTGTACCACATATAGGCGCTAAATGCAGCTGCATTAAAAGGAGCGGAGCTGCCGCTGCTAACAAGCGGTGTCCGGTTACAAAAGTGTGTGCGCAGGTTTAGCTCTGTATAACAAGTGTTAATATGCGATCAGACCTGATACATATTTCCATCAACATACATTACAAGCAAATATTTTCTATAAACGAATAAACATTGTTAATAACTGAATGACTATTCAAATAGGTGAGCATTACGCTATTGTATGTTGACACAAAAATACTTCTGAGGTAACATCAACTGAATTACGCGATGACACACTCTGAAACACATCCACAATGACAATAACTATTATTACTTACGGAGTTATTAACGCACAGAAATACCACACAAGGAAAAACAGACTTTTGAGGAATAAACAAGCCAGGAAAACTCCGTATAACTCTGTTACTAGAGCTGCTGAGATGAAAACTCTCTGCGCATGCACCAGACAAGTCTGAACAAGTTGACGCGCACAGTGTTAAAACCGGCTAAAAACGCGAAAGGCGAAGCTTGAATTTACGGGTATGTCCCTCTTTGGCTAATGTAGTTTCAAGATGGAGGGGCAACATGGCGACCACCGTTAGATCCCATTACCTTATGTATTTTCAATAGCATATTATAAACTTACGAGAATACTTTATTACTTGAAAGAAGTAAATATACATTAATGAGCATATATATTTTTGAAAGAACTAAGTGTTTTTAGCTAAGAATAGACTAAAAAAGTTACACAGTGTAGCTTTAAGAATGACTTCAGTGCCGTTCTTTGTTCTTTTCTCAAAGAAAAGCTTAACTCCAAGTCTTCCAGAGTTGCGGCCAAAGCCGATTCAAAAGACCGCTGTTCGTCAGCTTCATTGTTTACGAGTAGCACGCAGAACCTTCATTGCCGTCATTATGTTAAGCCCGCCCACCGACTCTACACACGCTGTGATTGGCCTGACTAGAGTTTGGTTTTTCCAGCTCTCAGGTCTACCGAGAGCTGCTAGACTACACTCGCTGTAAAATAAATGTTCTGCCGCTAGGGTGCGTCTAGATTTCTAGGCTAATTGTTGTCACCACTGATAGCGCTCTGGTTGGTTGGTTGTAGTGTGATGAGCACTGTAACGAATACAGAAATCTGAATGGCTGTTTGAAATATTTAAATATGGTTTAATAGCGCGATTCTGTTTTGTTTACGAGGATTGCCGGAGAAAGGGCTGCATTTCTGCTGTTCCATCAGCGCCCTCTGCTGTCAGAGAGTGAATGTGAATGTGCGTTTTCATTCAGCGTCTCCTTCACTCGTTCCGCCATGCGCTGCTCATGCACGTTGGGTCTGTTTACATCAGTGCTTGTTCCTCTTTGATGTGTTGTTCATTTTAAATGGTTGATGGGTAAAGTATTCTTAAAATGCATTCTAAAAATCATCAAAAATCAATTCACGGTGTCTTAAAGTGTCCACGATTAATAATATTGTGCATGTTCATTAATGTGATATATCGTATTACCGTATACCGGCACGTGTCTAATCGCAATACATATTGAAAATATACATATTGAGAAAAAACTCAAACAATTTCAATATCGTGAGGCCCTAAATGTGGGAACGTTTCATTAAAAAAAAAGCTACATTTTGCACAAGAGGCAGAGAAAATTGTGTTTTTGTCAAAGACTTTTCTTTATGGGGCCAAGCAGCTGCAATATGGCAGGAAATCTGTGTACTGCACAAAGCTGGAGAGGAAGAGCGCCTTAAGGTGAGGACATGTGCATAAACAACACACAACAACAGACAAAAAACCTCAACACCAAGAGAAAGTCTCAAAGAGAGGCTGTGTGAACGAGGCATTTTCAAAACAGCCGCAAAGACAGTGGTGGAGAGATAGCCATCAGCGCACAAAGCTCTCATTGTACACCTCTAAGACTAGACTCAAACCCCTGTTCCTGTGTACCAACAGCCCAGACCCAACCTCCAGCGAACCACCACACAAACACTTTAACTGTACACCGATCTGAAGATTAAAGAGCAAACATGCATCTAACAGACATGTGCACACAGTTCCCAGGAAACTTCACAGCAAATATTTAATAGCAGCAACTGTCGCTTTAAAAGGACGCTTAGAGAAAATTATCAAGATGTTAGTAGCAGAATCCTTTAAGTGGTGAGGTGGGGCCTCTATGGATCGTACTTGTTTTTTCAGCACATCCTACAGATACTTGACTGGATTGAGATCTGGGGAATTTGGAGGCCAAGTCAACACCTCAAACTCGAGCTCCTCAAACCTTTCCTGAACCATTTTTGTTTTGTGGTGGTGCATTATCTGCTGAAAGAGCCACAGCCACCAGGGAATCGTTTCCATGAAAGGGTGTACATGGTCTCAGCAATGCTTAGGTAGGTGGTGTCAAAGTAACATCCACATGGATGGAGGACCCAAGGTTTCCTAGCAGAACATTGCCCAAAGCATCACTGCCTCCGCCGGCTTGCCTTCTTCCCATAGTGCACCTGGCGCCATGTGTTCCGTAGGTAAGCCTACGGGCCAGCACGGGCCAGCCTTCGCTCCTCACGTGCATCAATGAGCCTTGGCCGTCCATGACCCTGTCTCCGGTTCACCGCTGTTCCTTCATTGGAGCACTTCTGATAGAGACTGACCACTGCAGACCGGGAACAGCCCACAAGAGCTGCAGTTTTGGAGATGCTCTGACCCAGTCGTCTAGACTTCACAATTTGGCCCCTGTCAAACTCGCTCAAATCCTTACACTTGCCCATTTTTCCTGCTTCTAACACATCAACTTTGAGGACAAAATGTTCACTTGCTGCCTAATATATCCCACCCACTAACAGGTGCCATGATGAAGAGATAATCAGTGTTATTCACCGGTCATAATGTTATGCCTGATCTGTTTTTTTTTTGTTTTTTTTAAAACACCATGTCAGCTTCTATGGCTATGTTCATGACGAGAGCCAGGTTTAGTTATTAAAAAAAAAATTTTTTCAGATAAAATTTTTTCTAAAAACATTAAAGGTGAACTATGTAGGATTTTTTCAGCAAAATATCCAGAAACCACTAGGCCAGTGTTATATATTTTGTTCAGTTGAGTACTTAGAATATCCCAAATGTTTCCAACTATTTGTAAATCGTGAGAAATTGCTATTTTAACCAAGGATCCGGGACGTGTGAGCTATGCGTGTGAGGGAGTCGCCTGTCGATTGCGTCATATCTGCGTCACCCTCGGTTTCCGGTTTTATTCAGTGAAACACTTTACTCTCACTGCAGTGTGAACAAGTGTCATAGCAGCCGCCGAGCGAACGTCATAACTTCCTTTTCAACACACTCAGATATATCTAATACGATAAACAGAGTTGGGTTACCTCATACTCATGACTGGAAAAGAGGAAGTGGCGCCGGCAACCGTGTCATAATAAAAGTCCCGCCGGCGAATATGCCATAATAACAGTCCCGCTCTTCAATCGCTCCTGCGGCCTTGCTCAGCTCCACAACACTCGCTCCTGCTCTACTTCAGACTACAGTAATGTTAATAATCACATACATGAACATGATTTCTGCTCGAGTCCTATCCTGATTATTTTCCACCGGCTGTGAGGTGAAGACCACATGTGCCGAGATTCTGCGCTCAAACGTGCCGTCATCAAACTACGCCTTTGTTTTGAACAGGCGACCTCTAGCGGACGGAAAAGTTACATAGTGTAGCTTTAACACTAAATTTGTTAAAAACCTTTTTAATGTTAACCTTTTTAAACACACACACATCACAGGAAACATTCAGCATTTTTACATTTTAATTAAACATTGTTTAGGATGTATTTTAAATATGAGGACATATGAAATGTCCTCATATTTCATGTTTACTTGGTAATACCAGTGTAATACCCGTGTCATTATACAAATTTGTGTTGTCATAAATCACAAATACAAACACACACACACACAGTAAAATAGGAAAAAGATCTGCTAATTTACATATGCTTGTGGAGACTGGGGCTAGTTGTCACACAGACACACAATTTTTAGCATTAAACATAGACTTGAAACCATGACATTCTGTTAAAAAAAACTGAAGATCTGTCAAAGATCGTCGGGATAACATTACACTAGGATGCACTGGTTTCCTGTTGACAGCCGTGCCATCACTCCAGCACTTCCACTCTGAAGTCTGTCTCTGAGGGGTCCAGGAGGTCTTCAGGTGTGGTTGACATGTGGTCTAGTCTGGACAGGAACATGATGAGCTAATCTTTCCATCTCCTCCGCTTCTCTTTGTCCTGCTTATCTCCTGACACTACAGCTCACATTCCAGTGCCGCAAACACTTCCTTCATGAACGTCTCAAATCCTCTCAATGGAAAAGATTTCCTTAAAGTCAGCATGGAATGAAAATCCCCCTTCTATCTTCTAAAGGCGTGTTGCTGACCTTATTGTAAGTGATTATTGTATCATCAGTATCTTATTGTATCTTATTGTATCATCAGTGCATACATTTAACTACATTTTTAATGAAAATATAACGATCTTCCAGTGAAGCGACACACTTCTCTCTGGTGACATATGCCGGATTTCTCCAATCATTTAAGTATTTAAATTCCATTTAAACTCCGCCTCTTTCTTACAATCGACTGCAAGCTCGCATTCTGATCTGCCTGCATCCAATCAACAACTGACGAACAGAACCACGTTTTCAATAATCCATTTAACTACGATGGGGAATAAAAATCTTTTGCTACTTCCATTACAGTCGATTAGGGCTGCACAATATATCGAAATATCGCAAATGTACATATCGCAATATGCATATCGCAAGGGCACGCAATATGCGAATGATTTTAATAGGCTACTTCAACATTGTGAAAAGATTTTAGGTTGATGCATATAGCAGAGAATAGACTGAGCACATGACTGTTACTTATGTGACTTGCTTGACGTTAAAAAGAGTTATTAAACGCAATAACTTGCAAAAAACAACTCCTTGCAGTCTCGTGCTGTCTGACACACACACCGAAACGTGCGCACAAGCCGTTCTTTTTTTTATGTCTTGTTACACACTCAAACTGTCAAAAACACACACAGTTGTGTCTTGATGAGTATTCATGTAAACACAGTCGGTTATGCTTTAAGTGAAAGATATCAGTTGGGGAAAGAAATAGATTTTACACACTTAAAGCAATATCGTATCGCATCATTTAAAGGGTTAGTTCACCCGAAAATGAAAATTCTGTCATTAATTACTTACCCTCATGTCGTTCGACACCCGTAAGACCTCCGTTCATCTTTGGAACACAAATGAAGATATTTTAGTTGAAATCTGATGGCTCTGAAAGGCCTCCATTGGCACAATGCACGGTTCACTCTCAAGACCCTTAAAAGGTACTAAAGACGTCTTTACAAAGTCCATCTCACTACAGTGGTTCTACAATAACTTTATGGAGTGACGAGAATAGTTTTTGTGCGCAAAAAAACCCTAAATAACGACTTGTATAGTGATGACGATTTCAAAACACGGCATCATGAAGCTTCGAAGCGTTATGAATTAAAGCGTGTTTTGAAATCTATACAAGTCGTTATTTAGGGTTTTTTTGCGCACAAAAACTATTCTCGTCACTCCATAAAGTTATTGTAGAACCACTGTAGTGAGATGGACTTTGTAAAGACGTCTTTAGTACCTTTTAAGGGTCTTGAGAGTGAACCGTGTATTGTGCCAATGGAGGCCTTTCAGAGCCATCAGATTTCAACTAAAATATCTTCATTTGTGTTCCGAAGATGAACGGAGGTCTTACGGGTGTCGAACGACATGAGGGTAAGTAATTAATGACAGAATTTTCATTTTTGGGTGAACTAACCCTTTAACAAGGATTTCACATTTCGCATTTTTCTTCAATATCGCACGCCCTACAGTTGATATTGTTGTAACATCCAATTTGTTGTATTGCAAAACACTTTTTCTGCTATTGAGGTGGGATACGGGTAGGACTTGCATAGACTAGTCGAGTAGGCAAGAAATCGACTACTTCCTCCACGATGATATTGTCCATCGGCACAACCCTAACTATTTGTAAAAAAAAAAAAGTTTAGTTCAATAAATGTTCCTTTTTTAAATTGAGACTTGTAACATTGCTATCATCATGATCGTGTCATTTTTATGATGTAAATTGAGGGAGCAAAAGCAGTATCGGCTCAAGAAAATCGGCAGCCCGTATCGGTCATTGGCTAAGGCTGATGGAAAAAAAATAATAATCGGTATCGGCACTAAAAAATCCATATCGGTCGATCCCTACTTTGAACCCAGTTACCCCGTTCCATCGAATGCTACACTCTGGAAAGCCTGGATGTTAGGATTGTCGCGTGCAGCTATTTATTTGGCTTTACTCGGTTACATGAAATTTTAAATATGTAATGTCATAATTATAATGTTTTGAGAGTTTACTTATGTAATTGTTGCATTAGGCTATGAATTAATAAACATTTATTGATAAGAGCTAATTCATGTCTTTTCGTTTACAGTAGCATGAACCACGAGTAGTCGAGTAACTCGAGTATTATTTTGATAAGAAATCGACTAGCAGAAATCAGTAGTCGTGCAACCCCTAGATACGGGTAAGGTTAGCGACAGGTTTAGTGGTATGGGTAGGTTTAAGGGTTGGTTAAGGTGTAAGAGAAGTAGAGCTTAGATCGGGCCCAAAAAAATCAAGCCCGACCCTACCCGAGCCAGTGCACGTTGTGTCCGAGCCCGGCTCGGCCCGACACATTAACTGTAATTATGAGCCTGAGCCCGATTTAAACCCGACCATTTTTTAATCCACGGGCGTTCTGAGGAGAACGAGCCTGTAATGAGTGAAGCGGAGCGGTGTGACGCTCAGCTCAATAATCCGCTCTATGCCAGCGCTCCACTCATGAACCCAAACCGGTAAAATGATGCTCGCTCAAATCCTGCTCAGAACATGACATTTATCTGTACTGTAGCCTACTACACTGGTTGTAGCCATTAAACAATGTATTTTGTTTCATATTTATGTTTAAATATTATAAAGTTATTTTAAATTTCATCTAGGCAATATTGATTATGAAAAGTGCAAAGATGCGAGTGGGTCAGAAATGATTTTCACCACTTCATTAAGTTTTGTTTTGTAGAAAGACTTTCTTTAAAGTGAATTTTGTTTTGTATAAATTGTTTCTTAATTTTAATCAATGTTTCATCAGCCAATTGCCTGGATTTAATAAATAAGAAGCAAATAAGCTATAGCAGATAATAATTGTGACATGGAGGTGGCGGATCGATCAATTGCATTGATCTTGAACATAAATAAACCGAAACTCAGCAGCTGCTTGCCGCACAGACATGATAAATATATGTATAGAAAGCTTAAAATGTCTACTTGTAAACTAAACAAATCGAAACTAAAAGAAATAGTTAAGCAAAGCCAACTGTTCACGCGAGCAGCTCATGACGGCTCTGTTCTGCTTCATCACTGCATGAGCTGTGGGTTTAACACGCATTTTAGACTAATCCTGACTTGAGCAACTTAGTACACATTTGTTTCTTAGTTGCAGTATTAGTTCTTACTTTGCTTATATATATAGGGCTCGACATTAACGCTTGTCCGGGAAGTGGATTTTTTGAAGGGGCAAGTGAAAAATAATTTTACTTGCCCGACGGACAAGTATCCTGGTTAAAACTTCAAAACAAAAACTAACTAAGGAATCACCAAAATGCAATAATGATTCTGCATTCAGTTAGAGTAAGTGGAGATCGACAGTGGATAATAATATAAACTGACGTTAACAAGGTTGTGCTGTTGAGGCTCGCGTCGCCTCTCGGAGAGAAAATCGACGCTCATACAAAAAAACTCAGTTAACATACATAGTTTAATTATTTATAACATATGAAACAGTTAAGCAACAAAACACTAACAAGAGTGTTGTTTTCCTGAACACCATCACGACTGAACATGAGGCTGATTTCATACGCCAGCTCCATAAACAATTAATTAACATTAAGTCACTTATATTTTAGATGCAATTTGTACTGTTTTTGTTCTATTTCAGCAGCGAAAATAGTTCCAAACAAAGATCACAACAAAAACGTAACGCATCTCACAGCAACAGCGTGTTACTGAATGATTCAGTGTTTTCAATTAATCGGTTGAATCAAAGATTCAATGACCTATTGAATGAATCGTCCGTTTGAATCAATCGTTTGAATCAATCGACTCAATGACTCGCTCATTAAGACGGTCACATGCTGCCACCTACTGGTGGTTTAGTTTCATCTTTCCAACATTTCTTATTTGTATATTCAAAAATATTAAAAATAATCTCATAACATTATTTAATGCAGTTGTAATTTTTCAGTGTAAATAATTTAATTTGATTGGTAACAGCCTATAGTGCCTTATTCTAATTTAATTTATAGATCAAATTTAAGAATATAAAATGAAAGCTGAAGCATAGCCTATATTTAATAAGATTAATGAAAAATGCCCTTTACAAAAAGGTAAAAATATCACAAATATGTAGATTTAAATATGTCAAAGCTGATTGAACGCTGGTGAGAATATTCCTTCTGAATAGATAATATTTACAACACAAAAAAAAAAAAATCCGGACAAGCAAAATTTTTACTCGGACAAGTGAAAGACAGATTTACTTGTCCGAAGGACAAGCATGTGAACAGGCTTAATGTCGAGCCCTGATATATATATATTTATTTATTTATGATTATGGCATAGATTGTGGCATAGCTTTCTGCCCACCCAATTAGGCTAATAAAGTAATTATTAAAAAAACACAAATGCTTGATCAAGGGGCCGGCCCGTGGATAGTGGCGGGGAAATATTGGGCCGACAGGTCAAGTTCGGGCTCGGGCAGAGAATCTAACCTCTAAAGGGAAGGCTTAACAGTGTAATTATAAATGTAATTAGAGATTACATGCTGTTTTTTTTAAATATAAGCACAATGTAAAAACATGTATGTACACAATAAGTGCACTGTATCAAATTATTAAATGTTAGTACATTAACATGAAATGTTATATATCAACATGAAATATATATATATATATATATATATATATATATATATATATATTCTTTTATTTTTTTGCTGTATAGAGAATCACTTACTGTAAAATAAACCAAAAAACAGCCATGATATATAAAACAAATGCAACAAAAAATTACAGATAATTCATCAAATATATAAATATTTTTTTAAATATTGCCACAATAATAAGGATTATGGGGTGGGATATTTTTAATTCCAATGAAAACAATGCAAACAATTATTGTTTTATATTTAAAAAAAAACATGCTCCGTTAACTTTATGAACAGAATTTCTTCTTTCTTTCCATTGAAGTCAAAATTAAACCCGGACATCATCTCCACAAGTTTCATGAGAATCACCCCATCAAGCCTCATTTTATGCTCAATTTAATGTATTTCACAATAAATCAAACCAAATCAACCAAACCAAATCAAACCTTTTAAAAATCAAAGCAAACAAGTACATTCAAAAGAACATTGGTCTCGGCTGAAAAGATTACCGTAGTTTCGTTGACGTCGGTCAACGCATAAACAATCTTGTGTCACTCAGATTTTGAAACAAACAATGTGAAGTACAAGACATTTACAGTACCTGAAAAGTAATTCACTGAAGGTGTGCGAGTTCAGGAGCTGGAAAGCAGTTGAACGCAGGAGGTTTCTCAAATGAACGCAGTTATTTCAGGTTTCTAAATGCAATACTGTATCTTCCTGTGTATCTAAGCTCTGAACATCATTGTGGTCAAAAACAAGACTCCTCAGGAAATGACAATGAATATGCCCTACATGCTGAACCACACAGATTACCCAAATAGAGGCAAATATATCTGGACATCTTTATAAAGCAGAAGTGGGCACAAATACTTTTTTGCAAACTGTTTTGTTGCCCACACAACGACTCTCTCTCATGAGATTGTAACTCCTCCTGTATGCAACCAAAGTTATTGCCAGATTTAGTTAAGCGATTTTCAATGTATAACACAAATTTGTCTCTGTCCCTCACACAAAGCTTCAGAAAACGTTGAACAAGTCACATGGGGCACGTTTAGGGTGCATTTCCGTCATCCTTGTTGTCATCTTCAAGAAATTCAGCAGAATGCAGACTTCTCTTTATTATTCAACTGAAGTAGAAATACTTCAGTTGAATGATAAAGAGAAGTCAGCATTCTGCTGAATTTCTTGAAGATTCAATGTAAACGAGTCATTACAAGAATGTAAAAAAGTCTCAGGTGTCCCCATAATGTGTCTGAAGTTTCAGCAAAAAGTTCACCACGGATCATTTATTATAGGATGTTTTGAAAGCCCCTATTTTGGTCGCAGCAAAAACACGCTGTTTTCATGGGTCTCTTTAAATGCAAATGAGTCGCTGCTCCCCGCCCCCTTTTCAGAATAGGGCGGAGCCTTTACAGCTCACGCTAGTTTGGATAAACAACAACAACTGGAAAGTGGAGAAGCTCACACAGCGAGAGGAATTTGCAAAGAGATAAATACCAACTGTATTGTGAACAACTTCAGAACCGCACGTTATATTTTGTGAATGTATGCAAATCGCCTTTGTGAATGTGCTGATTAGGACGCTATACGGTGGCTAAAGTTTTCACAGAGATCAGAGCTGTGTCATTAGTTTTATTTTTAAGAAGTAATAAAAGTGCGCTTCTGAATTGTATAGGCGGTGAGCATTTTCGTTAGGGTTGCACGATTTGGGGAAAATATATAATTGCAATTATTCTGGTTAAAATTGCGACTTGTGATGTAAAATTAGATTTTTTTTTAACAAATGAAAAGTGTGTGTAACTGTATATACCATTTTGTGTTTATATATTATTATGACTAATAATAATTATTATTATTATGATTAATTATTATTGCTAAATACAAATATAATATAAAATATAAAAATATTTCACAAAATAAGAAATATTACTATTACAACATTTTCATTTTTAAAAATTAAAGAGTATTTAAGAATAAATATAACAATAAAATAATAATTATTATTATTATATTTTACAGAAAACTTATTTTACAAAAAAAAAATTCTGCTGGGTTACCTGTTAAAATGCAGACAGCCTATGACTAAAAATCATTACAAAAGGTTGAAGGATTTATTGTAAAAATAAATATTATACAAATTTAAAATATTAAAAAAAAACGTTTTATCTGTTATATTTCTTAAAGTCTGTCTTTAATATGAAATATGAGCCTCTTATGCAAAAGTTTCATTCATACTGAAGCCAGAGGGCGCCCTCGAGCAGAAACTCCACATTTGCCTCAGAGAAGTAATCGTTTTCAGGAAATCCCTAAAGTGAAGCTCGCGCTGTAGCTGAATAAAACTGATTAAACATGAAGACAATAAACACGACTGCATCAATATATGGTGTATTTGAGTTCTTAAAGCCTTCTCGGGTATTTTCATAAAAATAAAGTATGCAGTGCTGATTGACATGGACGTTATCGCTGTATATAATACCATAAAATAATGCATCGTCTGCCTCATTCGGTGATAAGAAGCCACATCAGCTCACAAACACTTGACTGACGATATGAAGTGAGTTAAAACATGTTATTAAACGTTGTATTTTGTTGGTCAACACGTTATAAGCGACTCAAACTCAGTGCTTTCAGACAGAGCAGCGTTTAATACTGATCACAGACAAACAAACAAACAAATCTTCACTAACACTGCATATATGCATTTCATTAAAATCGCAGCCTTTGCACTTTCATAAATCGCGCATAACGCAAATCGCGATTGCGGTTCGATTTCTAATGAATCGTGCAGCCCTAATTTTTGTCTTAAAAATAACAGGCTCTGGTCTCTGTGAATACAGTAAGAGCCAATGGTAACTTTAGCCGCATTAGCACATTGAGAAAGGCGATTTGCAAACACACACATCATAAAGTGCAGTACTTGCGTGTTCTGGATATGAAGTTGGATCACAAAGAGTTGGATTTGATCCATCTTTGAGAAGCAACTTTTGAGCAAATCCTGCGTTTACTGACCCTTGTTTGCAAAGCAGTCCAGTGTACAACGATTCACACAAACATACGAATTTAGCTCATTTCTAGGGCACATTCCCTTCACAAATAAAATAAATCCATCCACTGCATCCTCAGTGGCTCAGATGCTGGGAGTTTATTAATACAGCCAAAACAGAACAGTTATAATGTTTAAATAGATGAGACATCATGGCGTTAGAACTGGTACACCATACAAACAAAATGGCGGCGCCATGGGTGGAAACTAATGCAGATTAAGGGGCGGATAATAATATCCCCTTCCTACATCACTAGGGGAGCGAAATCAGAGCGGCTCGTTTTTTCACATGCTTGCAGAGAAAGGCTTACCAAAACAAAGTTACCGGGCTGTGCCTTTTTACGCTTTCTGGGTTGGTAGATGCACCAGGGCCTCGGTTATAGCACTTAACCCATTTGTGCCCAAATTTTTCTGAATGGTTTCATGCATATATTCATGTTAATCATGGGCGTCAGTTTGGTTTGAAATGTGCTGGGGACAGAGACGCATTCAGAAGTGCATTTTCAGAAGTGCTGGGTACATTTTTTTTTCTCTTTCGCGCAGGTCATGTTTTGAAAGACTATGTCCTGTAGCTTACTAATGTAAATAAATAAAAATGTCAGATGAGAGACATATTGCGGGTCTTATAGCCTATCTTACTCATGCCGACGAAAGCGCCCCGCGAATTCTTTAATATTTTTCATTTTTGCAATTTTTTTTACCACTTCATTATCAGAGTCCCACTGGAGCCCGTGTTTTTTTATCCTCCCTATTACACATTAGTTACAGCCATTAAAATAGTTCAGTTTTGTTTTTAATGTCAAAGTAGATATATTTCGTTTTGTTTCTTTATTAAGTTAATTTAGAAAAATGTTTAAAGCATTTAATGTTTGTTAAACTAAAGTTTTTGCTTTTTAAAGTGACGACCAAGCGGCCAGCGGCCGACAGTGAGTTAACCCAACACTTTAGCCTCTGAAATCAACACTTGACTTGTCTTGCTTATTAAATCCATAAAAAACACTTAAAGCATCGTTTAAACGTTTAGCCTATTACCACCACCATCACAGTAAAAAGGCATTTTTGACAAGATGAGGCAGGCAGATCGCAACGGTGCGCAAACAAAACGGGCTACACAATCTAAACAAATAATTAAAAATAAAAAACATGCTGGTTGTCTTACCTTAGGCTACACCTCTCCACGAAATGAATATATATCCGATCTTCAATTCCCGTGCTATATGCACATTTAACGGAGTTCATGTCAACGAAATCAACCGATATGAGTATTTTATTCATCAGCTCTTTTCAACATCAAAGACCGCATTATGAGAACGAGCGACCTAAACACTGGTAAGAGCATTTAGTCTCATTAATTTTAATGAAGATGATTGTGCTTTTGAGCATCTAAAACTTAGCTTATTTTCAGTTTCACTTGTGGCAGTTTGCGTGTTGGCTTGCTTTACCCATTTGCGGCGATGCGTGTTGCATAGCGCCGTCCTATAGCCTAAAAAAGCCCGAAGCCCGGCCCGCGTCTGAGGTAGGCTATGACTGGAAAATTGGCCCGAAGCCCGGGCCTAGGGCGTAAAAAAGTCGGGGCCCGTCGGGCTCGGGCAGAAATGTAGGGCTCTACTTTGAGTAAGGCTGAAAGCGTCTTTCTTTTTAATACATTTCTTGAATGTCTCAATTACAGTAGGCCTAGCCTATAGATATCCATGGCACCTGCTACGCTACCCATGGCTGTTAAGAACTGTATAGGCTACATCAATCCATTACAACAATTTCGTGTTATGGGCACTGCCACTGATAGCCTACAGGCAGCGGAAGAGCCTATTTTACGGAGCTTGCTTCTGCTTTTCAAACGTTTTTACAACAAAAGATGTCGTTAAAACCAGGGCTTAAAAACGGAAAAAAAATATCAATCGTTCACTCCGAGCAGAATCGATATTATAGCGTTTCCGTTTTTGCGTTCCTCAATAAACATTACTGTTCCGAAAACGGTTTGATAAGAAAAAATACCGGCTAATTACGTTATTTTAATTTGGCCTATACTTTAAACAAATATGTATAAATATACTTATTTTCACTCAATAATAATATAACGCATGGTAATTAAAATTGAATATTTATTTCATAACATTTTTAAAACCAGAAATACATGCATTAATTACAAAGCATAAACAGCGGACCTGTTTTAATGGAGCGTTAGACAATCGAAAGTGGCCTCTTATGCCGAATTATTTTCAGAAGAGTGATAACATTCTTTGTACATAACTTTTTTTCAACACGACTTGTTTTAAAAATTGCATGAATAAAGAATAAATAAACTGGATAACCATTGCTCTTTTAATGCACTGTCAACTGCTAATTTCAAAGCAAACACTGCGCAACACGTTCTTGCATCACATAATCAAATTCAGTCAGCTAATAAAGCTTGATCATTTAATGCAATATAACATACCATTTAATACGAAGCATCAACCATCTATATAGAAAACATTGACCTGTCCTGTATTGGCAATCTGAAAGACTATAGGAATTAGGAAAAATGTTTGATAGATATAGTAGCCTGCTTGGACAGGCTTAAACAAAATCCATAAACTAGCCTAAATCAGACTATTTGAGCTTTAAATCCGTACTGCTTATTTAAACGTTCGAAAAGAATGTCCTCCAATACCTGCACATTCATTGTAGACCAAAGAAATGTACTTGAGGCATGAAAATGCGCGCTCATACTGACTTGCGCTACCGGTAGATTCATAGATGATGGTGCGCGGGCATTTCACTCACGCTTGATCCGTCACGTCACATGCTGCACTACTCTATTCATGATTGGTCACTGCCAAATTAAAATATTAAAGAGAACGATAAAATAACGTTATTAACCGGTTAATGGTCATTTCAAATTAACGTTTCTGTTCAGAACGATTCAAATTGATTTTGATTTCGTTTCCGTTTTGGTTCCTCTTAAAATTTCGTTCGTTTCTGGTTTTCGTTTTCGTTCCTTGAACCGGTTCAGAGCCCTGGTTAAAACGACATAAGATCTCGTTATTATGAGAAAAGATGTAGTTAAAACGACATAAGATATCGTTATTACGACACAATTGAGTGGAAAAAATAATATGTGTGTGTCAGCAATGCTTCACCGCAAAATTGAACTCGAGGTTTAAAAAAAAAAAAAAAAAAAAGTGGTGGGTACAAAAGGACTCATGACGAAATCTGGTGGGTACGCGTCCCCCCCGTCCCCCCCGAAATCGACGCCTATGATGTTAATAGTGTCCTATGTGAACATGTTCTGCATTTATTTTCCACAGATTTTAGTTTTTTTTTCTTGAAAATCGTATTTGAATGTGCGGCAACTATAGTTGCCGGTGGGCAAATATTTTATATGCACCCTTTCAATGTCAAATTTGACTAGGAGGTGAACATTTGGCATCTAACTCAAAATAACTGCTTTCAATCTTTATTCATAAACAAATGTATTGGGTATAAAAGTCGAAGAACACTCAATGCAAACTCAAAAAAGCTGCATCTATCTTATAATCTGTTGAATATGAAAATACAACAAACAACAAATACATTTGTCTTAAAGTGGGGGAACATAGTGCAGAACAAAGTGTAGCCATCAAGTTGCCCTAACAGGGCATTGTGTATCAAAGTTAAATGAAAATAAATTAATATAATGATGAAAAAATTACATCTATATGACAAAAATAAATAAATAGTTCCATTGTATTCAATGGCTGACTGTAGTAGGTGATTTCATATAATAATGTAAATGTAAACTCATTACTTGTCTGAATTTCCACATTATAATGGAATCATAAGCTATACTAGTCATAAAAAGAATGAGGGTCCTTGACCGATTAGAATGAAACGCATCCATTCCAAACAGGATGAAGGGTCCTCAATATTTTGGCCCTTTCAAGACATAATATCATAAAATATTAGATTTTTCCCTATCGAATTAAGGTCTACTGTACAGTAGAGATGTCAGTTAAAGGGTTAAGTTATGTTTTAGGTGGGATATTATGAAAGCAAAAAGCAATAAAGACCAAAAATCTTGATTTATTAACCTGTTAACACAGTATAGCCCATTATTCCAAAATTATGTGTCACTTGAAGTCACTTGCCCACCGGGTCACTTGCCGAGTCACTTGCCCACCGACTATACCAACTATAGTTGCCAATTGGACTGGAAGTATACAAAAAAACTATAGATCTCTTGTAAGATTTGTTTTGTTTGGATGATTCTAGAGACCTTCACGATTATGTAGATATATATATATATATATATATATATATATATATATATATATATATATATATATATGTCAACAAAAAAATGCTTATTAGTAACATGAAAATAACCTTTCTTTGGGAGGGTTTGCCTTCGTTATGCTTCCTGGAAGTAGGGGTAGGAAGTTGGCAGTCTCATGTGACAGGAAGGAAGTTAATACCTTTTTTTCCCTCTTGAAATCCTTTATTTGGTTGTTTTCTTGCGTGTCATTGAGATTAAAAACATGGATACTATCTAGAAAAATACTTACAAAAGGAAAAATGACAACTATACACTGCGGAAACTATAGTTGCCGGTGGGTTAAAATGGGTAAACACGAAAAAGTAAGTAAATGCCAACTATTTTTTTTTTTGGAGTGAACCGTTTCTTTAAATGTTTTTAACTAGCGATTGGGAGGACATTATTGAGTGAAGCAGAAGTTTTTTTACCTAAAGTGTCTTTGAGGTTCTTGACGATTGAGGCTTTCCTGGCACTGTTCTTCCGTTCTACATAGTTCGATGGCACGAATCCCGTCTTGTTGGTAGCGTTTCGTACGCGCCACCAGGACTTGGAGTCGTCCAGGAGCCAGAGACGCTCGTTCTTCTTAATGTCCAGCTCCTGGTCCTGCTGGGCCATGTAATCAAACTTGGCGATGACAATCACCTCTTCCGTCATCTTGGATGTATTTCAACACTGAGGAAGATAATAATTGAATTGAGGTTACATAGTGGAACAAGACTTTATTTAGCAAACAATGATGGAAAGGTTCTGGTATTTAAGAAGAGAAAATCTCTTCCAATGTCCCATTTCAAGGTCAGCTTGCTCTTTGGAATACCAAACACAAAGACTTCAACTGAACTCCGTCCTAACAAACAGTGACATTTGCCGGGAACAATCCGGAGTTAAAATGGAAGTTGTCGAGATCCTGATGTTCACTTGGATGACTAAGCTTGAAGTGATGGATCTAAAATGACAATTCTGTATTACAACAACAACAACAACAACAACAGCGGCGAACTGGAGACCAATCAGTGCAGCGAAGACCTTTGAGCCTAAAGGACACGACCAGGTAGCGTTCTCAAGAACACAGCGCTGCTGATTGGCCGACAGGGCTCTGGACAGCAAACCTGGCTGTCAGAATGGATTAACATCTTTGCTCACCTACTCATGAACATCTCTAGGCCACAACATAGGTGACCTACTTTCTAAAGGTCTTTGGACTGATGTTTTCATTAGCTATATTAAAACGAATCCTGTCTAGTAAGAAAATGTTGAAACGAAGAGTATACTCAAAAACAAAAAAAGCATTTGTTGAAAAGCTTGGAAACGGTGACCAGAATCTATTTGACATCATGCATCATGTATATTGTCGTATCACGCCACAACAGCTCGAGGCTGTCTACATACGACTTAAAGCAACCGTTGCAAATATATTTGTTATTCATGTCACAAGTCAGAGATAGAACGAGGCATCAGGTCATTGTCTGGGATTTGTCACGTCACGCCGCTTCCAGTGTAGAAAGCATCTCTGATTATAATGGGGTCTATTTGCTTTTGTCGCACCACTCATGTCTGGTGTAGACAGAGTGTAAAGGTTCGTAGAGATTAGTGAAATTCTGCAGGCAAAATTTTCACTTGTCAATAGTGTGGAAAATCATGGAAATCTGTGGGTTTAAAATTCCCTCTCCAGAAATTCCTGATCACATGGATTCCACTGAGGACACCGTAGTAATCGCTTGCAACCTCTCAGAACGTCCTAGCAAACACCTAACAACTTTATTTTTGTGACACGTGTGAATCCTTATTAAAGTGAAGACCTAAAAGCCTTAAAAAATATATATATATCGTTTTTTGTTGCTAGAGGTTGCTTATTCAAAACAAAGGCGTAGCTTGATGACGTCGAGAATGAGCGTGGATTCATGGGAGTTGTCATCTTCACCTTCAGCCGGTGGAAAAGAATCGGGACGGGACTTTATTATTAAAGATTATTATTGTTACTGCAGTGTGAAGCAGAGCAGGGCCGAGTGTTGTGGGAGCTGAGCTAACCCGTCTCCGGCGTGTTGACTCCGATTGTTCGAATATTACAATTAAATAATACTTAAATCGATATGTCATCCTCAATAAACCCGTCTCCGGCGTGTTGACTCCGATTGTTCGAATATTACAATTAATTAATACTTAAATCGATATGTCATCCTCAATAAACCCGTCTCCGGCGTGTTGACTCCGATTGTTCGAATATTACAATTAAATAATACTTAAATCGATATGTCATCCTCAATAAACCCGTCTCCGGAGTGTTGACTCCGATTGTTCGAATATTACAATTAAATAATACTTAAATCGATATGTCATCCTCAATAAACCCGTCTCCGGAGTGTTGACTCCGATTGTTCGAATATTACAATTAAATAATACTTAAATCGATATGTCATCCTCAATAAACCCGTCTCCGGCGTGTTGACTCCGATTGTTCGAATATTACAATTAAATAATACTTAAATCGATATGTCATCCTCAATAAACCCGTCTCCGGCGTGTTGACTCCGATTGTTCGAATATTACAATTAAATAATACTTAAATCGATATGTCATCCTCAATAAACCCGTCTCCGGAGTGTTGACTCCGATTGTTCGAATATTACAATTAAATAATACTTAAATCGATATGTCATCCTCAATAAACCCGTCTCCAGCGTGTTGACTCCGATTGTTCGAATATTAAAATTAAATAATACTTAAATCGATATGTCATCCTCAATAAACCCGTCTCCAGCGTGTTGCCTCAGATCATTCGAATATTGCACTTTAATAATTATTTAATCAACATCATCCTCAATAAACCCGTCTCCAGCATGTTGCCCCCGGTCCCTCAAATATTCCGATCTATTATGACCTCTGACCTGTAAAGCTGCCAGAATAATAATAATAATAATAATAATAATAATAATAATCATACGCTGTTTGTTAATTGGCCAGAGGAGAACTGGCCCCCCGACTGAGTCTGGTTTCTCCCAAGGTTTATTTTTCTCCATTAGGTCGCCTGATGGGGTTTTGGTTTCCTTGCCACTGTCGCCTCTGGCTTGGCGTGCTCAGTTTGGGACACTAAATTTTTCAACTAAACATCGAAATAAATTAATAAACTAAATTAACCATATAAACTAAATTACTGATCTAAAGCCCACACTGTCACTGTATGCTAATTGAAATGAACTGATGACATCAGCATTTTTTCCAGAATGGCTATACAGCTGAATAAAATTATGCTGCATTATTTTCCTGTTTAACACTGTAAAGCTGCTTTGAAACAATCTACATTGTTTAAAGTGCTATATAAATAAAGTTGACTTGACTTGACTAATGAGAGACGAGCATGACAGCAGAAGAGCTTTTATTATGCCACAGTCTCCGCTTCCGCTTCTTCCAGTCAAGCCTATATGGGGTAACGCAGAGTTTTATCTTATATGTTTATCATATTAGATACATTTGAGTTTAAAATTATGTACTAACGTTATTATTGTTAGATTTAAACAATAAGACTGTGTTGAGCAGTATAACAATGGGTGCTCAATCAGCTCCCTAGTTCAGTAGTCAGGGCACTGATCAGGGATCAGCCCATTGATTTATGTCCTGATCAGTGCCCTGACTACTGAACCAGGGAGCTGATTGAGACGCATGCAATGATTCGTTTTCTGTTGATGAAAGAATCCAAACAGTTGCTCAGTTGTCTAATTACGTGGTTCTCAAATGGGGATCCAGCGTACGTGAGATTTAAAAAAAATACATATATTTAAAAAGTAGCATCCACGCAAAAATCCTTTAAAATTTATTATTTAATAAATATTTCAGGAAAAATAAGTATAAGTTCATGAAATGAATTTTATATTCAGTATAGGAATGCTCATCTCGGTAAATTTTCCCGACCGATAACTGCCGCTCATAATCCGAATATTAACCGTTAACTGCCTTAAATAAAAATACAATTGACGAGTGTCTGACGAGTGTTCACACATTATCAAATTTTCACGCACCTGCAGCGTTTCTGACAACAGCGAAAAACAGAATAAAATATTAATAAAAAGCATAAAATAAATATTTTCACTTAAAGCTACACTGTGATATTTTCCCCCATCTAGTGGTGAAAAGGTATACCGGTATGACCATCCAGTGAATATTAGTTTCTGTTCCTCTCAATTCCGATTTTGTTTTAACTCCTACGGTGGCCGATTTAGTCCAAGATTAACATGGCTTCCAGTTCGACCTCGTCCCCATTTGACACGGTGCCATCGAGTGTTAAAACGCGAAAGGCGAAGCTTGAATTCACGGGTATGTCCCTCTTTGGCTGATGTACTTTCAAGATGGAGGGGCAACATGGCGACCCGCATTCGAACCCCTCACCCGTATGTATTTTCAATGGCATATTATAAACTTACGAGAATACTTTATTACTTGAAAGAAGTATATACATTAATGAGCACATATATTTTTGAAATAACTAATTGTTTTTAGCTAAGAATAAACTAAAAAAGTTACACAGTGTAGCTTTAAATAATTACCAAAATTGAGATGACAAAACGAAAATACACTGAATCTGTTTGAAGCTTTGAAGAACCAGGATTTTTTTTCCGTCAATATCCGTTTTTTCCCCGTCAAATAAAAATAACAGGCCTGCCTCAATCCACACCTTGTATGTTTTTGTTTTGTTTTGTTTTTAAGTAACATGTCTAAGTTATATGGGTTAGTGTGGGATAGAAAACACCCTCTCAAGCCTTTCACCTGGCTCCACAGCGCGAGCCTCAGATGACTGCGCGTGCGCGCCTTGTCCAGTGGCGAGAAGAACATGCGTGACAATGTTTACTTTAGTAAACTGTACCAAAAGCACACTACGAAGAGCCTTAAACAAGGCTTCAGATGGCACTGATGCCCCGGGAATACAGAGATAACGCCTCGCTAGAGCGGCCAGCCTTGGGAAGCGCCGTTCATTTGCTTTCCATCAGTCTAGAGCTTGTTCTGCTGCTGTATTTTAATACCGCATAGCATGTTTTGCGTGTAACTTCGTCACCCTTTCTGTCGAAATGGTCCCACACAGTAGGCCTACCACTTTTCCATTGCTTCATTTTGCAAAATATGTCTGTGTAGGCACGTGCGGTTGGACGTGTCAATGCGCCCCGTGAGTTAAATTTTTTTCTTTAACCATGCAGCAAACAAAAAAACAAAAAAACTTAAATTAAAATTAAGTTAATCATTTCTTTCTTTTTTTTTGTTATATTTTTTATTTCCAAATAGTTCAAGAGAGACCACTACAAATGAGTGTTTTGCACATTTATGGAGTTTTAAATGGTTAATTTTATAGTTTTAAATGGTTATATGATCACCGTTTTCACCACATTAGTTTGAATCACTACATTTTACTGATGAGAAATATTTGCAATACATTTAGTCATGGATTATTATCATCTAAAATGTTCTAAATAGTTATTTTTTTCTGCATGTGTTTATCTGTTCCAAAGTTTAATAAATCAGACACTGATGGCACAGTGCTCAGTTTTAAGTCTTTTTTTTTTTTCAACCAAAAATGCTTTGCACTGGTTAGGGGGTACTTGGCTGAAAAAATATTGAAAAGTATATATCACTGAAAAAAGGTTGAGAACCACTGGTCTAATTAATCACATAATGTATTAAAGCTTTTCTGTTTTTTTCCATGGTTTCTACAAAATAAAACCGGAAATCGAGGGCAACGCATGTATAATGTCATTGATAGGCGACGCACAGACACGATCCGTGTCCTTGTAAAAATGGCTTATTTCTCTGGATTTAAACATTCTTGGAAACATCAACAGTCAACAAAATAAAGTTGCAAGAAAAAATATAAGAACCGCTTGCAAAACCTGTGAAAATGGAAATAATAAATAAGAATGAAACTAAATAAGAGAGATCATACAGAGATTTTTTTTTATTTAGTACTGTCCTGAATAAGATATTTTTCATACTTTTTTTTTTACATATAGTCCACAAGACAAAAATAGCTGAATTTATTCAAATGACCTGTTCAAAAGTTTATGAACCATTGATTCTCAATACTGTGTGTCGTTCCCTGGATGATCCACGGCTGTGTGTGTGTGTTTTGTGATGGTTGTTCTTGAGTCTCTTGTTTGTCCTGATCAGTTAAACTGCCCAATGTTCTTCAGAAAAATCCTCCAGGTCCTGCACATTCTTCAGTTTTCCAGCCTCTTTTTCATATTTGAACCCTTTCCAGCAGGGACTGTATGATTTTGAGATCAATCTTTTCACACTGAGGACGACTGAGGGACTCAAACACAACTATTAAAAAAAGGTTGAAACATTCACTGATGCTCCAGAAGGAAACACGATGCATTAAGAGCCGGGATTAATGCCGCGTTCCAGGCAACCCGTAACCCGTGTTTATCCAACCTTCTACCCGTGAAAGTGCACTGGAACGGCAGCCAAACCCGTGACTTCCCATCCGTGAACTCGTACTAGATCGATATACTCCCAGTTACGAGTTTTGACGTCACATAGCCCGCGAAGCAACAATGGCAGCCCCCTACGGATGCAGTGTTTATGAAACAAATATACAAATAACGTAAAATAAAAGGTATAACAGCTTTTCTTGCCGTCTGCGCTGTTTTTCTCCTCCGTTTCCCTCAAATAAGCAAGGAGTAAGCACCTTTGGCGCTAGAAATGATTGTAAATGAGCACACACCCGGTACGGTCCGCCATGCTTTGTTTACATCAAACTACCACACAATTCCTTGCGCTCAGGCAGTTTGGCGTGACTTTGCCTGGAACACTACAAAGTCGTGAGTCGTGGTTTGAAGTTGTAATTTACGGGCTCAAAAACCTGCCTGGAACGCAGCATAATTTTAGGGCGTTTTCACACCTGAAAGTCCGCACCAAGGTCCGAACCGAAGTTCATGTTTTGATACATTTTATACATTCGGTTAGTTTTGGTTTGGTTTCACATTGCAATTATGTGAGCGCACTAAAGAACTTTACATGACGCACTTGCGTCCACTCGTCATCATCTATGCGGGCGGCATCTGGACATTGATTGGTTTGTAAACGGACATCTTTGACAAGAATGAATGAACGGACGCATATCGTTGCCACTAGGGATGCCACAATTCTCAATATAATATTGAACCGTTCGGTACGGCCTTCACGGTTCAATACGCGCCTGTGAATTGCGGTTTTTCGGTTTTACATTTAATTAAGTATTTTTCTACAAATTCTATCATTTGCCTCCATCCCAATATACTGAACAACACGATATACATTCATATCACACGTTAGTGGTAGAGTTATACTCACGGAACACTATAGATATTCACAATCACGAAAGTTCATTATTTGCATGCGTGTTAAAGCCTTGCCGGTTTCATTCGCTGTGCGCGGTTTTAACATGCGCTTCTCAGAGCGCGCGCACTAAACGCCTGTCAAACACGTGATTACAGGACTAAATAATACTGCGCTAATACTGTCAAATACACACAAGGTTAACATAAACACAGTCTATGTCTAAAGTGAAAGTACAATCGCGTGTGTCTGTATATTAGATGCAGTATATTAGATAACAGCGCAGTAGTGAACACGCGATCCTTAAAGGGACAGTTCACCTCTAAAATGATGTCATAATTTACTCACTCTAACATTGTTTCAAACCTGTATTCATTTCTCGATGACAGAATTTAAATTTTTGAATGAACTATCCCTTTAATGTTAACAAAAGACAAAGAGAAAATCACTCAATGCTCTTGACTGAAAAACTAATACAGTAGCTAAGAATCAGTGTATATTTTATAGTGAAGTAGTGTTTTATTTTTATATTCATTCATTCAATTTCATACTTTAATGCTGCTGTACGGCTCTAAGCTGCCAGTGTAAATCTTTATATATATTATATATATATATTATACAATACACTAGGAATACAAGGTTTTTTTTAAGTAAAGTTTTAAGTTTAAGGTAGGTTTTTCAATTCTTTTAAGTAAAATAAAGAAAGAGTATTGCAATAAAAATATTTTCTCTTTTTCTTTTTTCTCCTTAACCTCTTGCTGTTCCTGTCGCCTAAGAATAGAATAACAAAAAAATGTATGTGACAAGCCATCAGAACCGAACCGAAAACCGTGGTTAAAAATCGAGGTATGTATTGAACTGTGGACTAACTGTATTGTTGCATCCCTAGTTGCCACTATTGAACAGAGCACATTGCTTGACTATTTTCTTTTCATTACGTTTAAAAGTGGACATTTCAAGCTTTATAAACACATATTTCTCATGTTTGTGAGACGAGTAGCTGCTGAGTTTGGGTTTATTTGAGACGCGCTTCAGTTCATGCGCAAAGCATATGATTGCTCCCGCGATTATTGTCTGCTATAGACCAGAGATGCCCAAACTAGGGCCCGCGGGCCAAAGTTGGCCCGTGGTAACCTTTGATTTGGCCCACCGTACCGTCCGAGGGGAGAGAGAGAGAGAGAGAGAGAGAGAGAGAGAGAGAGAGAGAGAGAGAGAGAGAGAGAGAGAGAGAGAGAGAGAGAGAGAGAGAGAGAGAGAGAGAGAGAGAGATACACCTTCGACACAGATTGTCATTTCTAATTTGACATAACAATTTTGTTTGTTTTATTGTTGAACTACAACAGAGTAAACTGAAATTAAATGTTTAAATGAAATGTAAATTAATAAAAAAAATATTGTAAATGTGCAATTCAAAGTGCAGCACCGCGTGCTTTGCGACACATGACGTCAATAAACGCCCAATCTTGATAAACTTCTGAAAAATAAGGACCAGCTTCATATCTCTCATTAGGTCACTGACATTGCAACCACATGGTTTTATTATTGCTTGTGTATTTGGCATTGAACTTTATTGTACATTGAACACTTGGGGATTGTTGCCCATTTAATTGTTCATTAAAATGCAAAACTTTACAAATAAAACTGCATTAGTTAATCAGATTAAAGTTGTTTTATATTTATTTTAAATATTATGACAAAAATAAACCCATAGCAACTTTAATGTAATACAGTTTGATTTAAGATGCAAAATTTACTTTTGGCCCACGGCTGTCAATCAAGTTTGATTTTTGGCCCTTCATAGGAAAAAGTTTGGGCACCCCTGCTATAGACTATTTGCGTTTTATTTATTAAATCCAGGCAATTATCTGATTAAACATTGATTAAAATTAAGATACAATTCATACAAAATGAAATTCACATTAAAGAAAGGCTTTCTAAGCAAAATCATACAAAATTTCTTTCAAAATCCTTTCTGACTTTCTGTCTTCTGACATATTGTGCATCTTTTCACTTTTCATAATCAATGTAGCCTAGATTAAATTTTTAAATAACATTATAATATTTCAACATAAACAGGAACTTCCTGTAAATGTTCTGAAAGTCCGAACTATACAGAAAATGCTTTCACACTAGAAACGAACCAAACCTTTGTTCAGTTTGATCCGGACCGAGACGACCTCTTTTCGTCGGACCAATCGAACAATTGTGAATCGGACCAAACTGAAAAGCCTGAAAATCCGGACCAAACAAGGTAGGTGTGAAAGCGCCCTTAATCTCTGGCGCTGTGCACTTACTGCGAGCGCCCGCACACATGCTGTTCTGACTGGCTGTGGTTTTTGATTGATATTGTCGCATCTCGTAATCGTGTCACATCTGGTGTGGACAAACAAATTGCTTGTTGCTGGAACCTTATTGTAACGCGTCTGGTTAGGACACGGTGTAAAACGAGAATTTTTAAAGAGAATTGTGGGAGGAGCTTGGGTTTGTTGCCCAGCCCTATTTGTTTGAACAGCGAGAGGCGTCTACTCTCACCTAAGCTTACGCTACTCCTACATCCTTCATCCTGCATCGGGTCAGAGGTCACTCTTCTGCCGGAACCAGACTAGCGTATGGCCGTCAACGGAAGCCAGTGATTATATAGTGTTTATATAGTTATAAATATGGATATTTTTCTTACAAAAACACATCACTTTGATTCAGAGGGCCTTTATTAACATCCTGGAGCCGTATGGATTACTAGCTGTATGAGTAGTCATATCCAAAAAAAGCCCATTAGAGCCTCCATGACAACTTCACTCAGAGAAGCTGTGTGATCATGTGACGTCAAAATAGCATCATATAACTAACTAAAACCAAACTTATTTAAAAACATGAACACTTGAACATACATCAGCGTAATAAATACTGCCTAAAATGCAAACTATCTTTGGAAAAACAATTTTTGAAGTGCAATTTGATTGTTTAGTTTGGATCACGTCCCATTTGGAGAGGGCGGGGTTTATGACCTATACTGCATCCAGCCACCTGGGGGCGATCGAAACGCTTTGGCTTCACTTTTCAGGCACACCCGTTTCAGAGCAGTTCGCAATCATTGAACACAATTATGATTTGATAGATCGCATATGACCTTCTGTTGATGAATCGATACAAAGTGTACTTTGTGATGTTTATATGGTAATGCGTTGTGGATTGTTGCAAGAGCGAGCAGCCGACAAGTGCTAAGACATTTCAAAATAAGAGTATGTATTTATGCTTTTTTTCTGGTTATTATTGGTATTTTGATTACACAAACTTAGCAACTATCCATCAATCTTACAAGTGTTTCCAAGCTAATTAAATCAAAGTTTATCTTGCCGAATTTTCCATTTGGTATGTAAAATGTTCAACAAAATGCTAAACATAAAAGATCACGCATAAATGCCAGTTGAAATGCTTACCTGTGCTGCATTAAAGCTGTGGATATCTTAGTAGAGATGCTCTAAGGCAGACCTAGAAAAGAAAGAGAATCATAAGTTTAATAAAACTGCATGTTCTCAAAGACAGGGAAACAACTAATGGAAACAGACTGCAATGACTTTGGAAATAAATCAATGTGTAACATCTCCCGTCCGAAGGGTCTGGCACACACGCTGGCGACGGCGTTGTTGGGCACACCCTCAGATGTACGCTGGGAATGTGCCTCTGTTTACTCGCCAAAGACAATCATCTCTCCAACGATTGTGTGCCATTTGGCTAAATAAATAACTGATGAAGATGACCATTGTTTTAGGGCCTCAATTCGACGACTGCCAGAAGACAGTTTATAGTCAAATGATCTCCGTGCAGTCAAAGCGAGAGATCACTTCCTCTAGAATGATGGCCAGCGATTGTCTATTGTCCAAGCGTGAGTCAGGAAAATAGTGGGGGGAAAGGCAGATCCAAAAGTAGGGTGCAAACAGCAAAAGCAGGATATGCCATTTCATTTGAAATGCATCATACCGGATAGCAAGCGTGTGGGTAGCAAAAAAAAAAAAAATCAAAACAGGAAAACTGTGCTTTCCATTTATAATCCCGACATCGTACCGGACAAACTGAAAGCTGACTAAATTAGAAATACATCTAAAAAGTGACCAGTTCACGAGACCGATCGATATCGTCTTAATCCTGTGCTTGTCAATTGGCCTTTCCTGCCGAAATCCAGGGTCAATCTTTATTAACTGCAGAACACACTCCTCTAACGAATAAACCCTCTAAGCTAGGGCTGGTGATTATGGACTTTTGAACAAAGCTAAATTATTTAATAAAAAATGGTTAAGTGCCATCCCACTTTACTTAACATAAACTGCCCGAATCTCATGTATGAATAACACTGATGAGTTAACAGTATTACAAGGTAACTGCTAATATATAGCAGTGCCAAACTATTTGTTTAAATAGATAAAGTTAGTAAGTTGGCATGAGCCACCACAGTCATCAAAAATATAGAATTGGTGGTATATTGTGTTAAAGGGATAATTCATCCAAAAATGAAAAGTACCCTATGATTTACTCACCCTCAAGTCATCCTAGGTGTATAATGACATTCTGCTTTCAGATGAACACAATCAGTAATATAAAAAAAAAAATTGTCCTGGCTGATCCAAGCATTATAATGGCCATGCTCATTTCTATATACCCTATTCATTAACATGTATTCTTATTTCACTTATTTCTGTGCATTAATCATTATATTGATTAATAATACATTGTTAGCTAATCTGTGTGCTTTGTGTATGTGCATTTCTGAAATACATAACGTGGACAAATCACTTTAAATTGTAATGTAGACGCATTTATTTTTCTGTGAAGCTGCTTTGAAACGTATTGTGAAAAGCGCTATACAAATAAATGTGAATTGAAATTAATTGCGGCCCAAAATTTGATCCCCCCAAAAAGTGCATCCATCCATTATAAAAGTCCTCCACACGGCTTGGGGGGTTAATAAAGGCCTTCTGAAGTGAATCAATAGGGTTGTGTGAGAAAAATATCCATATTTTAAAACTTTAGTAAAATATCTAGCTTCTGGCAGACCACCGTCCATATTCAGCTTAAGAAAAAAGCCCAACTGGCGTGATGATGACATCAGACAAGTAAGCGTTTTGAACTGCGAGAGGCGTCACATGTTCTTTGTAAGTTGAATACGGAAGGCGGTCCGGCAGAAGTTAGATATTATACTTTATAACATGTTAAATATTGATATTTTTTAACAAAAACCCATTGATTCGTTTCAGAAGGCCTTTATTAACCCTCGGAGCTGTGTGGAGCAGTTATATCATGGATGGATGCACTTTTTATTAACAGAACAACTTAAAAAGCTTGGACTAGCCTGGACTTTTTTAATATAACTCAGATGTTATTCGTCTGAAAGAAGAATGTCATATACACCTAGAATGACTTGAGGGTGAGTAAATCATGGGGTACTTTTCATTTTGGGGGACTATCCCTTTAAGGTTAAGGAAACTACAGTTACCATGGCAAAACACAATACTAAAATTAACTGTTAATAAAAAATAGACACCGAGTCTGATGAATAGAATGAACATCACACCTGCACACACATCCTTCCCAGCTAACACACAACCAGCTACATAATTTACCGGTACTTTTTGGTAATTTCATGACTGCTAATCGAAACTGTAACTATGATGTTGCATGCTTGTAATTTCAACTGCAAAAACACGTTCTGTGTGAACCAGCCCTGACAAGTAAACAGAATAATGACACTGACATATAGACTGACTTTATCTCCTCTGACAGCAGATAATGAATCAGGCCAGCGCGAGAGACGCAGGTCAATGGAACAAAAAAGAAAAACGCTAGAGACACTTTTTGTCCATCTAGCATGTTTACATAGAAAAACAAACAATGGAAATGTAACGCAGAGGAATGGAAAAGCACATTCTGTCTGACAGACGAGCAAAGTCTTTCAAAATAAAAGAAAATCGTCAGAAAAACATTTTGAATTTTCTGTTTGACCACACACTCCGCCACCCACTCAAAATGGTCTTGCGACCCACCAAATGAGAAGCAATGCAGCAATAAAGATGGAGAACGGTAGATCTGACACTCCGATGCTAGAGTTCTCAGTGATGTCAAAATAAAAGTCCTGCCTCGTCAACATTGCCCAAACAGAAAACTTTAACGGCCAATAATAAAAAAAAGGCCAAATATTGGCCTTGACACTAAAGGGTGAATTATTGGCAACTGTAAACATTCATGAGCTCGCAAATTCATATGACATGCTGTAATTCAGATGATTATGCAAGTTTGATTTAAAAGTACATATTGAACGTTTATGAATTGTAAAGTGGCCTTTTTCCAAGAGTCATTATGGTAATTCGACTCATTGTACAGTTAGAGATGGAGGACAAACACTGCAAATGAATGTGAAAAGTCTCACTCAAACATGCGTGCAGTCTCTCAGCCCAATGCTACTTTGACATATCTAGTAGGGGTGTGCCATATCATACCGTCCACGATAACACCGGTGTACATTTTGACATGATAAAAATAAAAGTGTCATATCGCGATATCAATGATATAGCGGTGCCATGACGTATGGCCCATTTACTAGAGCCTGAACGATTAAGGATTTTTAAGGCCGATACCGATACAAATATTTGGTGATTTAAAAATCCGATATTCCGATATATCGGCTGATGTATTTATATTATATTATATTATATTATATTATATTATATTATATTATATTATATTATATTATATTATATTATATTATATTATATTATATTATATTATATTATATTATATTATAATATATATATATATATATATATATATATATATATATATATATATATATATACAGAAACACGTAAAAAACTTAAACAGATTTCCCTTATTTGTAGTTATTCATGATCCCTCAGCCTCTCTAATATAATATGATAATGCAGTTTAAAAATAAACTTGTTTGTTTTATTGTTACAACAGAACAGAGGAGTATAAAAATATATTAAAGTTCTGATAAATAAAATGTATAAAAATATTAAACAAAGTCCTTTGGACGAAAACACAATAACAAAAACAAAACAAAAAATCTATATAGTATTAATAGATGTGGTAAGCTTCATAAATATAACTGAGCAAGACTGGAAAAAAATATTCAGTTAAGTTCTATAAGTTCTGATAAATAACAACAGCAAAATATAAACTATATACAGTATAAATATGAGCTACCTTATAATTACAATGTCAACTTGCTTATCCCTTTACATGCACTCTTTTAATTCTATCCATCAAGCTACAACAAACCATTTTCAATCATCATTTGCTGCCTGCCTTCTAAAATCTACTAACGTTACTGATGATCAGTAAATCCATCATTTGACTCGCTAATGCAGCGTCTGAACAAAGTCAGCAACGCACTTTCGTTCACTCCAAGTGCCTAACTTACAATGCAGGGACTGGAACTATAAATATACTAGTTATAAATACAGTAATCATTACTTTATGTAGGCAGAAAAAGTTTGTTGTGATTTCCAAGCGCATTAATGTTAGCGGTCTTCCACTGATAGCCATGGCATTAGCTAGCTTTGTGGTTAGCTCAAGTCTAGCTTTAGAAATGGACTGCAAAAATATTGTAAAACATACTTTTTTCAAAATAATGGGCAGGGGAGAGATGATACGTCTCATGCTGTCAAACTGTCACGCTATTAAAGAATCTTATTCAGTCACTTTGTCCGAGTTAAACTGACAGTCAGTCAACTATACTGGAACAACCTAACGTAAGCTAATTCTGTTTCACTCTTGGCTTACATGTAACAGCAAAACTGGACTTGGCAGTCACGAATTTTGTAATGCTTATTTGAGTTAAGAGAACTGATGGGGATGTTTTAAGTGTTATTCAAGCAATGTATGTCTCGTGACAGTTGCCACCTTACCATGCACTTCACGGATGATCTGTTGTGAATGCAATGTTCGCGGCACGCAGCATGACTCAGCTCAGCTGGATCAGCTGTGTTGCCAATCTGCACGTTGTAGAGCGCCCTCTGGTGGACAAACTATGAAACGCCAACACTCATAATGTGGTTGAGCGGTGTTTCGTCCGTTTTTTTTATTTTTTATTCATTTATCGGCCATCATAAATGCCGATACCGATAGTTTGGAAAATGCCTAATATCGGCCGATAATATCGGCCCGCCGTTTGGCGGTTTGACACGCGATCCGAATCATGATTCGACTCACTGATTCATAACGCTTCGAAGCTTCATGATGCCGTGTTTTGAAATCGTCATCACTATATAAGTCGTTATTTAGGTTTTTTTGCACACAAAAACTATTCTCATCGCTTCATAAAGTTATTGTAGAACCACTGTAGTGAGATGGACTTTGTAACGACGTCTTTAGTGCCTTTTAAGGGTCTTGAGAGTGAACCGTGCCATTGTGCCAATGGAGGCCTTTCTGAGCCATCAGATTTCAACTAAAATATCTTCATTTCTGTTCCGAAGACGAACGGAGGTCTTATGGGTGTCGAACGACATGAGGATAAGTAATTAATGACAGAATTTTCATTTTTGGGTGAACTAACCCTTTAAGACATCAATGTGTCACCACGAGTCGCAGGGTTTAATAAGGATTCGCATGTCTATGTGTTTTTACTCTCATTGCTCTCATATTCTAAAATATCCCCATTGATATGCATTATACGACTATCACACTGCAACGTCTTGGATGCCCTGGGGGTAAGCAGATAAACATAAAAAATCGTTTTTGGGTGAACTATCCCTTTAATAGAGATGTATATTTATAATCAGAGGTATCATGTTTACATGTAACAGCTTAACCTTCAATAACTGCACCACAGGTCGTTGTTAGATTAGGGGTTTGCATTACAACAAAACGCCAAGATTCAACAATTCATACTACTATAGACTATAATGCTGCACTATTAGCTTTTAGACCGCTTCAAAGTGGATTATGATTATATTGTGTGGATTATATTACTCATTTTGAGTGTTCTAGTTTACTGTTACAAAGTGGATAGATAAAAATAATTTCTAAATACATTTGTTTACTTGGTTATTTAACTAAAAAACAATGCTGCGCTAAGTGGAAGGGATGAGATGAACTGATCTTAATTGATAGGAGCCACATAAGCTTGTTTATTTTGCAATGCTCAATGCATCGCAGAGCTATTCAGCTGTGAAACACAAACTGGATTAATTTTAATAACTTCCGGTATCTGCCCGTAGATTAAATGACACAAAAACCATTCGCCCATTGAGTTTACGAGAATGGAACGCCCTTCGATCTCAAGGAAATCACCGACAAGTGCAAGCGAAGGCCACAAGACTGCAAGTCCACCTCAAGTGTGCAATTTGGGACAATGACGCACGCAATGCAGCCTCAAACTTTGACAAGAACAAAGAATCTTAGATGCATAAAGAGACACAGCACAGGTAAGCACCTCGCAAGGTTTTGGAGCAGAGAAACACACTACAATCAAATCCATCTCACACATCTCTAACAGGCACATCTCTGGTCTGCAAAGTAAATTAGATTTGTTTTATGGGATCTATCATGTGGTATTAGGAACTTCAAACCTCTAGCAGCTTCGCTAATGAGATTAATGAACGCTGGGAGGTAAAGTTAACAACAGTGTGCAGAGACAGTCAGCGAGACACTCCTTAACTCTGGCAGACAAAGTTCACTCCCACCGCATAGCTGGAGTTCACAGCCAGAGAACACAACGTGAAGGCCAATCACACGCCACACGCTAATCTAAACATCACATTCTCCTTAACCCCTTTTTCTCTTTATCACTACTTTCTCTCTTGAAATGACCCGTCATGTGTCTTCTCAAACAACCTTTGGTAGTCTTCTTTACCTCCTTGAGTTACTACTGAAAAATAGTAAGTATGTAAGTAAGTAAAAATAGCTAGAAAATTGGGTTGGGCTTTCTGGAATGGTCCTCAAATGGTTCAGGTCATACTTAGAAGGGAGAGGTTATTATGTGAGTATAGGTGACCATAAGTCTGAGTGGACATCCATGACATGCGGAGTCCCAAAAGGGTCAATTCTTGCACCACTCCTATTCAACCTGTATATGCTGCCACTGAGCCAAATAATGAAAAATAACAAAATGGCTTACCACAGCTATGCTGACGACACCCAGATCTACTTAGCCATATCACCTAATGACTACAGCCCCATTGACTCTCTATGTAAATGCATTGATGAAGTTAACAGTTGGATGTGCCAAAACTTTCTTCAGTTAAACAAAGACAAAACTGAAATTACTACATTTGGAAACAAAGATGAAATTCTCAAGGTGAACGCATATCTTGAGGCTAAAGGCCTGAAATCAAAAAATCAAGTCAGGAATCTTGGTGTGATTTTGGAGTCAGACCTGAGTTTCAATAGTCATGTCAAAGCAATAACTAAATCCGCTTACTATCATCTCAAAAACATATCAAGAATTAGATGCTTTGTTTCCAGGCAAGACTTAGAGAAACTCGTTCATGCTTTTATTACCAGCAGGGTGGACTATTGTAATGGTCTCCTCACCGGCCTTCCCAAAAAGACCATTAGACAGCTGCAGCTCATACAGAACGCTGCTGCCAGGATCCTGAGCAGAACCAGAAAATATGACCATATCACACCAGTCCTCAGATCTTTACACTGGCTTCCAGTTACATTTAGGATCGATTTTAAAGTGCTATTACTTGTATATAAATCACTCAATGACCTAGGACCTCAATACATTGCAGATATGCTGATTAAATACAAACCCAACAGATCACTCAGATCATCAGGATCAAGTCAATTAGAAATACCAAGGGTTCACTCAAAGCAAGGAGAGTCTGCTTTTAGCTATTATGCCAGCCGTAGCTGGAACCAGCTTCCTGATCAGATCAGATGTGCTCCAACAGTAGCCACTTTCAAATCCAGACTCAAAACACATCTGTTTAGCTGTGCATTTACTGAATGAGCTGTGCCACTGTACGTGCTTTGTCCGAACTGCTTGCATTTTAATTTATATGCTTAAATTTAACCCTGTTCTTATTTTTATTCTTAATTATACTCTTTATTTTTATCTTTCAATGTTTTCTTTATTTTTTATTTCTTTTAATTCCTATTATAACTGTAATATTTTTATTTCATTTCTGTGTAAAGCACTTTGAATTGCCACGGTGTATGAAATGTGCTATACAAATAAACTTGCCTTGCCTTGCCTAATTAATCGCGATTAATCGCAAGTTTTTAATATTTTACGTTTTTAATATTTTGATATTGTAATAATTTCAGTTACTCTCCAAATTAATGTATAAACAATTTAAAGACAGCATATTTTAAATATGTTGTGTTGTATTGTCATCTTTTTATGAATGAAGGCCAGTATCACTGATAGTAAAGTCTCTATGAAACATTAATGACGTTACATTACAGTATAACTGAAAGCTCCCAATTTCAACATTTATTAGGCTTTAAAAAACAACTTTTAATTTAAGTGAATTAAAACAATCTTTACATAAACCCAAAATAGTAAATGTTATATTTACACATGGCCTTCCCTATTATACAGAAATGTAATAGTTATCAAACACCTTTCTTAACTGCATAAATAATAAATGAAATATAGATTAATCATCATTAAAGCTAACATTTTCTCTGTTCCCGTTGTTCTTTGATGAACATTAATGACAGGCATCATCAGTGATCCTGTCACTTTAAGAACAACCGCGGATCTGACGCGCTGTCCCGCGCATCTCATTTCCTCACAACTCTTTAAGTTCATTTAAGACGTTATTTAACTAATTTAAGATTCCTAATATGAAAATACTCAAAATCCCCTGTGTTATTGTTTGTTCAAGAGCAAAAGAGAGCTCGATGTGAGCAGGAAACTGACGCGAGTCTATCTATGCGTCGAGTGTGTCTGTGCGTCGTGTGTGTGTGTGTAGCTGACATGAGACGCATCCACACAGACAGGACACTGACACACACACACACACACACACACACACACACACACACAGGACATTGACATACAGCGCGTTCTCTTGTGTCGTGATGATCATGTAACGCTAAGCAAAAATGGATATAAAAACGGACGCTGCGTTATTTGCGTTAAATATTTTTAAATCGTTAAGCTGAAAAAATGAATCGCCCGCGTTAACGCGTTAATTTGCTCAGCCCTAAATATAATATAATATATAGAAAAATTGACAGAATTTGAAATGCTTTGTCATTTTGCCAGATAAAAATAAATAAATAAGGGTGTGTTCACACTTGGCATGTTTGGTTGGATTAAAGCGAACCCTGGTGTGATTTCTCTGTTAGTGCGGTTCATTTGAATAAGTGTGAACGCTGCCATCTGAACCCTAGTGCGCACCAAACAAGCGGACTGAGACCCTTGAGGATGTGTTCACTAACTAAAAAACCCTATGGTGCGTCGGACGCGAATGAAGCGTTTTGCATGTAAATTTGTAAATATGTAGGCCTACAAATCATGTAAATTTGAGTGATTTACATGTTTAGTCAATGCAAAGACACGAATAGACATTCTGCGGCGCGTTTCACGTGAATGAGGTGGCGCAAATGACACGGCGCGAATTGAGTGTTTGACGCGTCATTCGCACGAATCGCGCAAGTTGAAAAATATGAACTTTGGTGGATCTTCGCGCCGCATTAACCAATCAAGAGCTTGCTCTAGTAGTGACAACAATGAGGAGAAAATCATATGGTTTATATTAATCATATATTAATATCTGGTTCAGACAAGTGTGCATATGATTATCTCTGTAATAAAAATTAAATGACATGAAACACAACCCACAACAACTCTTTTTGTTAAATGCAAGTTTATGTATGATCAATAATACAAAAGTATAAGTAAAAGGTATAAGAAGCTATGAAATAAAGCAAACAATTCAGTCAAACATTCAAAGTCGGTGCTAGTAGGCTACAACGGTAACGTAAAGTTAAATAGACTAAAAATAAAAAAGTAATGAAATGGTTCTCGCCAGGGTTAACGAGCGCGGCTGATCGCCTTGATCTCACAACTCTGAAAACGCCAGATAAAATGTTCAAATAGGCACTCTTTTTATAAAAAAAACACAGATTTGAGCTTTACACAACTACATTATAACCTGAAAAAGTATTAAAACAATGTTTTGTCACGCATTAACAGGAGTATTTTTACAAAAAAGACGTCAAGTGTGAACACAGCCCATGTCAGCCATTTCTCAACGAGACGAACCGGCTGGCAGAAGCCCCTCCCATGACGCAAATTCCCGTCTGTTGTGCAGTGAATGTCACACGCGAATGAAGCGAGTAAACTCAAAATGTTCAAGTGTCCAACTACGCTTGAATAGCGCGATTTATTTGCGTCATTCGCGTCTGGTGTGAACGCACCATTATAGTTTGGTTCACATGGTTTGTTCGCTCTGGACCAAAAAAAAAACTTGGCGTTCACATTGGCATTTTAACATCCGACCGAAAGGCATAGGGATATGTTCACAACCTTTTATGATGTATATTTTGTGTCGTATATTCAGTTCGGTACAGGCGTCAGAACTAGGGGTGTGCACAAATAGTCAAATATTCAAGCTGTGATTAACATTTGAAAAATAAAAATACTATTTGAATTTTACTATATTGCTTTGCTGGCCGTAAATGCAGTGAATCCATGATGAATCCCACTAAAATTAGTTATAACTAAATCCACTGGGTGGCGCTGTTGAGCGTGTTAATAAATTGAGTGTATTTGATCACAAATGTCGTCGTCTGCCTCACGATGTTTGGAATTACAAAATGGAGTTACTTTTGATCAAATGAATGAATGAAACTGAGTTATCATATCATGACCACAATGAGAAATCACATGAAAGACAGATGTCCACCACTGCATTCACGACTGCAGGTAAGCACAGATGTTCACCGAGTGAGAGAGAGGTAACTTATATGACAGCAAAATTATCTCGAGACAAATGCTTCCCTTGTGTTTTCTGTTCTTAGACCCTCGAAGAAACTTAAAGTGCTTTTAGAGACTTCACTTAACACCGTTATCTTTGTGTCTCTGCAACGTCTGTCAGCGGAGCGCGTTTATTGTTGAAGTGAGAGAAGATCCTGTTGTAATGTTTAATCATTTATTTTATAATAAAAATTTGCTTTGAAGAAAAAGTGCATTTTGCCCATTGAATGGAATCGTCAGAGCAGAAAATAAAGCTGCTGATCTCTGTGTTTTTTTCCGTTGTCTCTGGACGCTTTCATATGTAAATTGCGAGAGCTTATTTGTCCATTAGATTGAAAGATCAGAAAAATCCAATACATTTACCCGCCCACAGACCCTCCACTCAAATAAATCAGGACAGAAGTGGTTGAAAGTGGACAAGAGAGACACCAGGCGTGAACGGGTATGTGTCTCCCTCGTCGTCTTGTGATCCGATCGACCAAAACGCATCTAAACGCCAGGTTTAAACAGGGCCTAAATGTTTTAAAGCCCATTCTTTTTTTGGTCTGGTCGAAGTTATCAAACCAACTGTGAAACATTCCCATTGTAAAGGACGCTAAATAGGGAGGAAATGAGGTTTGTCATAGAAACAAAGGCTTGAACTCCAATTTTGTTTTAATGGGGTCTATAAGGCACGTTTCAGAAAGATTACCCATTGAAGACACAGCAAAGATGTGGACAGAATCTCAATAGCAGCTGTCTGAAGCACTAAAAATGAACGCTGTCTGCATTTATCATTATAAAAGTCACAGAAGGGCAGGGCCTTTATGCTTCCGTATGACAGAACAAACACATTAGCTTCAAGAAACCTCCAACCGTGCGCATCTGTGCTCTTCGAGCTTTAGCACTGCTGGTAAGAGAGATGCACTTCACAGAAGACACTGTGTGCTAGAAGAGCACAACAAAACATCTGCATCTGGGCTCTAGTCACACTTTTGAGGTCACCAGAGCTGAAATGAGCCTGTATCCTCCCTCTCCATCTGTCTCTCAGCCCTAAATTCTGCCGTCCCAGAAACCTTTTCACTCATTTGAGATGGGGTGGAACAGCACAGATGCGTTGGGTCGGTCCCACAGGTTCACTTTCAGCATGTGTGTGAGCTTTACAATCCCTGCAAGTGATTTCTAAATGCAGGGCATAGACACTGAACAACTAGTCATGAGAGGAAATCTGAAACCAAATGAAAAAAGATATCAAGTGTTGGAGGTAAAGATGTTAGAAGCACTAAAGGAGAACTTTGCTACTCTTATTTGTACAGTAGCCCTATAGTCTATTATCACAATATTTGTTTCCATATTGATCAATATAGATATACATCACAATATATAATTTTATAATGCTGCCAGCTTGAAGGGTATCCTGACAATGACTGAAGCCTGGAGAAACCAGATCTTATCATCGTTATCAACATAAATTTGATCATGATCTTGATATGATATAGTTTATCACCCAGCCCTAAAATGTTTTCATTAAAACCCTTACATTTCTTTTGTTTTAATGTATGGTATTAGTAGCAATGATTCAACTAACTCACACTCCACCATTACACTTTATATAATAATTTTATATCTAGGGATGGAACAATATTAAAAGCTGATAATTTTTTTTTTTCATTCCAATAAATGCCTAATATTATTGTCCTAATACTGTCCGCTAGGGATGCGCGGTATATCGGTACTGCGAAAATACCGGTATATATTTTATTTCAAACGGTACGATAATATGATTTTGCTCATTTCGGTATATGCTGCTGTTTCTCATCAGTGTGCTACCCAAACTGATGAGAAACTCAACACGCCCAAAACAAATTAATAAAGACAGGAGTATAAGTGAAATTTGGAACTTTGCTTCAGGGTGTTTTCACACTTGGGTCCTCTTTAAAAGAACCGAACTCAGACTCCTTTTAAGGGTTAGTTCACCCAAAAATGAAAATTCTGTCATTAATTACTTACCCTCATGTCGTTCGACACCCGTAAGACCTCCGTTGATCTTCAGAACACAAATGAAGATATTTTAGTTGAAATCTGATGGCTCTGAAAGGCCTCCATTGGCACAATGCACGTTACACTCTCAAGACCCTTAAAGGTCCTGTTCTTCGTGATCCCATTTCTCAAACTTTAGTTAGTGTGTAATGTTGCTGTTAGAGCATAAATAATACCTGTAAAATTATAAAGCTCAAAGTTCAATGCCAAGCGAGATATTTTATTTAACAGAAGTTCCCTTTCAAAGCCTACAGCGAACGGCCGGTTGGACTACATCCTGGTACTTCCTGCTTTAATGACGTCAGTAGAACAGTTTGTTGACTAACCTCCGCCCACAAGAATACGCGAAAAGGGGGCGTGGTCTTGTTGCTCCCTCGTGGAGAAGAGGAAGTGTTGCGTTCGGTTCGGTTGCGTTTGCGTTTGTCGCCATCAGACGCTGTTATTTCCATCCCGGAGTCAAATCACCTTTGTTTGGCCTTCAGGGGCTGTAGTTTGAGCGCGTTCATCTCCCCGTTATGGTAAGAGGCGTGACCTTTCCGGCCAACGTGAGCTAAGCTGCTGTCGAATCACAACACGGGAACCGCTGGCACAATCAGAACTCGTTACGTATTTCTGAAGGAGGGACTTCAAAGAACGAGGAAATTCTCAGGCCGTTTTTAGGACAGTGAAAACAGCGGTATACAGATAAGTAAATTGTGTGAAAAATACTGTTTTTTTACACATGAAACATGAACACGTTATATTGCACACTGTAAACACAATCAAAGCTTCAAAAAAACACGAAAAACGGGACCTTTAAAAGGTACTAAAGACGTCGTTACAAAGTCCATCTCACTACAGTGGTTCTACAATAACTTTATGGAGTGACGAGAATAGTTTTTGTGCGCAAAAAAAACCTAAATAACGACTTATATAGTAATGACAATTTTAAAACACGGCATCATGAAGCTTCGAAGCGTTATGAATCAGTGAGTCGAATCATGATTCGGATCGCGTGTCAAACCGCCAAACTGCTGGCTTTGGCGATCCAAACTGCTGAATCGACTCACTGATTCATAACGCTTCGAAGCTTCATGATGCCGTGTTTTGAAATTGTGCACGCGCTGTAGGTGTGTGCGCTCGTAACACCATTTTAAACTGGCAAAGCGCACAGTTCTTTCTTACACAGTGCGGAAGCGATTGAAATTGCAATAAACAAGTGTAAGTTGTGAACGAATAATTTGCTGATAATTTGTAGAGCATTGCCAGAAGCAGCAGCCATGATGAACAGCCGATTTGTACGGAGGCATCTGATGACCAAACTACACTGGAATTCGCAAACAGAAAAATCAAGTAAGCCCAGAGCGGCTTGTGTTCAGATTGAGTGTTTTTAGCAAAACCGTACCTTATGATGAGATCGAACCGAACCCAGACCACCTCCCGAGATGGTCTCGGTTTGGTTCACTTTAAAGGGGTCTGAGATCGTTTGGAGTGTTCACATATGGGCTAAAATCACACGAACCACGCTCTGACCCCCTGAAAAGGACCAAGTGTGAAAACACCCTAAAACTGATGAAGAACCCATCAAACTTCGCCAAGCATCGGTCACTTGCCCATCCTGACTTGTACAAGACATTAACCCTTATGTGGCGTTCACACCGGACGCAATTGATGCGAATAAAACGCGCTATTCGCGCGAAGTTGGCCGCTTGAACATTTGGAGTTTACTCGCAATTTGCATCATGGGAGGGGCTTCTGCCAGCCGGCTCGACTCATTGAGAAATGGCTGACATGGGCTGTGTTTACACGTCTTTTTTGTTAAAATCTACTGTTAATGTGACAAAACGTAGTTTTAAGACTTTTTCAGGCGATAATGTAGTGGTTTAAAGCTCAAATCTGTGGTTTATTTATAAAAAGAGTGCCTATTTGAACATTTCATCTGGCGTTTTCGGAGTTGTGAGCTCCAGTGGATCAGCGGCGCTCCGCGCTCGTTTACCCCGGCGAGAGCAGCCTTTCCTCGGCTAGTCCTTCTGCCTTCTGCCGCTGGCTCTGATGTCTCGAGCTATAATTCGTCTTGTGTAGATGTAACGGCCGATCTTTGGTCTCATGGATCGATAATTTGTTCTTAACGCAGTGCTAATATCTGCCAAAGTTCAGTTTTTTCAATTCGGCCGATTTGCAGCATTCGCGTGAATCACGCGTCAAACACTCAATTCGCGCCGCCTCATTCACGCGACTCTTTGCATTGAGTTAACATGTAAATCACTCGCGCGAATCGCGTCCGGTGAGAACGCACCATTAAAGGCCAAGACAGCAGCCCCCCGGCTTAAAATAACTACCGTTCTAAAATGTTTAATAACTTTTAAAATTTGCTAGGGGTGGGAATCTTTTACCATCTCACGATTCAATTCGATTCCGATTCTTGAGGCCACGATTCGATTCATAATCGATTTTCGATTCAAAACGATTCGATTTCATCCATAATGATTTCTAATCAGGTTTCTGATCATGATCTACTCTCATCTGCTTTGCTATACAGAATGACAAACGAATACATTAAAGTGTCTTTCACATTTATTAAGTTCAATTCTCAGGAAAGTGCCTTTTATCAAAAACATTGTCTGGTTCTCAATTGCTACTCATTAGTAGCTAGCTATGAAATAAGTTGGAACAAAAATAAAGTGCTTCTTCAAAATACAAAATGGTTGAAAATAGATGCATTTCCCAGGAAAGTTGCAGTTTACCACAAATATCATGTAGAACACAACCGGTGAAGACCAAAAAAAATCTATATTTCTCAGTCAGACAAAGTAACTTAAAGAATAACAAGTTATGAAAATAAAGTGCTGGGAGTTTCGTGAAACACTGCAGTGTGCGTTGGTCTGCAGCCGGCGGCTGACTCTGCTCCGTGTCGCTGAGATCAGGGTGATGCCTAGTAATATGAGCCCACGCATTTGTTGTGCTGCCGAAGTACTAGGTCTTCATTTTGCAAAGCTTGCACACTGTGTGTGTCATGTCCAGCGCAGTGCTTCCAGGCATTCGGTAAAAACCGAAATGATGCCGAACTTTAGCTTTAAGTGAAGACGGGGCTGGTTGGATCTCCCTCTCATCCATATTTGCGGACCCACTTTATATAAGGTGGCCTTAACTACTATGTACTAACATTTTAATAAATCATTTGATACAATGCACTTATTGTGTACATACATGTTTTTACATTGTACTTACATTAAAAAAATACCTGCATGTAATTACATCTGTAATTAATTTCTGTAGTTACATTTGTAATTACACAGTTGACACTTCCATTACACCTAACCCTACCCTTAAACTTACCCAAACCACCACACCTGTCCCTAACACTACCCGTATCCCACCTCAATATCAGCAAAAGTGTTTTGCAATACAATTTGAACACAGTAAGTACATTGTACTTATTTTTTTATGTAAGTACATAGTAGTTAAAGGTCCCATGGCATGAAATTTTCATTTTATGAGGTTTTTCAACATCAATATGAGTTCCCCTAGCCTGAATATTGTCCCCAAGTGGATAGAAATGTTGATCGGTGTAAAACCGAGTTCTGGCTGTCTTTCTCTGCCTTTGAGAAAATGACAGGCCAGACGAGCCAATCCTGAAGTCTCCTGGTTTGACGTCCAAGCAGGAACGGTTTCCTCCCTTTCCTCCGCCCAGAGAATCTGGCACGCCCATGCAAACGCTCGAGAGATCATGGGTTGTGAACGAGTTTGTCTTTGTTTGCGCTGTGTACTGTACAGTACTGCATCTGGCCCACAGCGGAGGCACCAAACGTGGCGTGAGATTAAGCAGACGGGGGGTAAGCGTGAGCATATACGGGCTAGCCAGCTTTCCCCACAATAAACTGGATTACATTCGATTACTGCTGTTGTGTCTTTGTTTGCGCTGTGTACTCAATGCGCGTCACTGACGCTTTCCATATGATAGGAACATATCTAAAAATAATGCTATTATCAACACTTACTCATAACTCGTTCATCTCGACAGCTGTAATGGTACTTTGCATGTGTTACAAAGTTGGTAATAATGATGAAGACGGACTCGGCGTGACTGGGACTCGTGTTTATTCAGAACTCTCAGATACAAACACAATAAACTCGCGCTGACTGACAGCGCTCTCATAACTCAGTAGTTACTATAAATAACTTTGTTAGCAATCGCTGAGCTCAGTCTCTGGTACATTAGTGATGTCCGGTTCGCGAACGATCTTTCTTTTGAACCGGTTCTTTTTAGTGAACCGAATCAGTTCACCAAATCGGACTGAATCGTTCTAAACTTTTCGCGTCTCCAGTCAGCGCTGATCCATAATTTACTAAAGTTACTAACTTTCTGACATGAGTGACAGTCCCTCCGACTAGAAATAGACTAATAACCTGAAGTATATGCTGTAACTACAACCGTTCAGACATGCTGAGAGAACTGATGTGAAGTGAACTCAGGTCCATCCATCTCTCTGGCAGCAGCTCGTGCCTGCTCGTGCCTCGTAGACCTAATTAAACCACGCCCCCTCCGCTCATATCAAATGCAAAGATGTCAGCCAATCACAACAGTGGGCGTTTTTACTGAAGTCTCACAGCAGACACGCCTCTTGTAACAGGGCATTCAGCCACAGGGCAAACAGCAGTATAGAAAAAATGCCTTTTATTTCTAAATTATGACATTTTATGATGTAAAAATCATACTAACAATATAAGTACACCTCAGGAAACATTATAAAATAATAGAAAAATGCCATGCCATGGGACCTTTAAGGCCACCTGATATAAAGTGGGGCCATATTTGCTTCCTCTCTATTTTAGTGATTTGCCGCTCACGTTCAAAAACTGGCTGCGTGGTGACGTCCGGACGTCGCGTATAGGCTAGTTACAAAACGGAGGCGAACAGCCAGCTGATTTTATTAATTTATTAAATCGATTCTTGGACATTTCAGATCAATTCTGAATCGTTGCAAATGAGAATCTAGATTCTTCTGTCAATCGATTTTTTGGCACACCCCTAAAATTTGCAGTAAAATGCACCGTAAAGAGGAGAATCTCAGCTTTTCAGAAGAACAATATTTCTCGCGATTGATTATTCAGAGGCCCCGTGGTGAGCGTGGATGCATCATCAAAATCTGCAGCATTGATTCATCAAGGAAACATTGTGGAAACAATGTGGGTTGTTCCCCTGAGCCAAACAGAAACGATGGTTGATCATTAGTCCCACCCCAGTGCCCAGATTCATTGAACATCAGTCAACAACTCAACCAATAAACATAGTGTTTGGTCTTTTGAACCACCAATCACACGTTTCTCTAACACAACATGAAAGTGGGTGTGTATTTGCCAAGGGGATAATCCAGCCCCCGGGAAGCGTACCTTCCATAGGGGCAGCCATTGCTAACCAAGCCATCACCTGCTGTTAGCATCCCATTGACTCCCATTCATTTTAGTGTCACTTTGACAGCGAATAACTTTGCATCTGAGGCGTTTAAAGACTCCATTTGTCCATTGTTTATTTCTTAACAAACACGACAATGTATAAAAGGCTCCATTACCTTGTAGTATCTTACACTATCTTAAACGTAGAGCATGCAGAGCACTCTCTCACAGAGCACAGAACACAAAAGTCAGTATATTTCTCTATTTGTATGTAGTTTGTGTTTTACACTGTTTCAGTGTTTATGTAACAATCTTTATTTTTATTATACTCTCTGAACTTTTTTGGACACATCTACATTGTCAGTAAATAAAACACACCTATTTTCACTCAAAAACGCCTAGAATAATATTATAAATGGCTATAACTTGCTGAGGGATTGTTACATGTAGACAACATTTCATCTGGAAGCCTAAAACAACCAAGTCTAACTTCATGTTCTCTTGTTTAAAATGATATATGACACTTGATGCTAACTGCAAGAATGGGTGTGAAAATAGTAGAGGCAGAGTCAGGCGTCCCAAAACTGTTCTAGGTCTTTAAGGGTTAAGAGATCGACAGGTCAGTGCATAAATCAAACAATCTGATTAGTAGGGCTGTAATCTCCCAGTCGATTAGTCGATTATTGGTCGATACGTTCTGGCTCGACCAAAATTTTGATTGGTCGATTTTTTGCAGCGTTCATTTAATTAGTTTTTGCCGCGTTCATTTAATCAGTTTTGCCGCGCCGCGTTCATTTGATCAGGTGGAAAGCACTAATTGCTAATGGGGGTGTTTTCATAGCACCCCTGTTTCACAGGTATCAGTCTGCCTTCAGAACACCCCCATTGTTTTCACTTCTTTTGGATTAGCCCAACCAACTGGCGAAGAGAAGTCTCTCGCCGGTCCTTTTTTTTCATTCCCCGCTGGTTCAAACGCACGACCATAGCGGTAAACTTGAGGAACGCCCATCGACATACACATGAGGGGAAGCGTCACAACACCACGCTTCAGTCGTGCCGCAAAAGTGGATCTGTACTGTCCGTTTTGCCGCGTTCATTTCATCAGTTTTGCCGCGTTCATTTCATCAGTTTTGCCGCGCCGCGTTCATTTCATCAGGTGGAAAGCACTAATTGCTAATGGGGGTGTTTTCAGAGCACCCCTGTTTCACAGGTAACAGTCTGTCTTCAAAACACCCCCATTGTTTTCACTTTTGGATTAGCCCAACCCACTGGAGAAGAGAGACAGATTGAAGAAGGCTAGTTTTCTGTAACTTATATTATTTATTTAATTGTGAGAGCGTTTTTTCTGCTCTTGATCTGGGTTGTTTAATAAATATTAATGTTTTATTAAAGTGGACGTGCCTTTTGTGTTTAAGAGTAAAAGCTTTAAGTTAATAGTCTATTCGTGTCTCAGCCGCGAAGCTGAGCTCAGCTGATCGTATGTTCGAGCTGCACAGAGCGGCTGAAATTATACTGTCTGTCAGTTATTATAATACATATGACAAAAACAATTGTCTAAATTATGTTGCATATTCCTCAAAAGTTCTTGTGATGATATTTAGTTGACAATAGTACTATATTTTGGGAAATCATAGGCTATGATATTGCGCAGGTGCACGTGACGCAACGCTGTCAGAGCCGACAGACTCGTGTGTCAAGACTCATTTCAGTGCAAAATAATCAGCTCAAAAACTATTTAATATACTGCAAATAGCCTAATAGTTTTTTATGTTTATTTATAATTAATTTATGCAGACAACAAGGCTACCAAGTACTTCGCACAGTGCGCAGCTAATTAATTTAACTTTTTTTTTCCTAACGTCATTTTTAGTCGATTTTTAGTCGAAAATTTCAGGACTTCAGTCGACCAAGATTTTCTTTGGTTGATTACAGCCCTACTGATTAGACATTTATTTTCTTTTAACACTGATCAACATGCATACATAAGATCGTATCGTTTAAATGTGATGAAATCTCCAGCGTTCGTTTCAACCAATGACGTTTAGATTTCATAATATTTGCATGCACAGGCTACTATTGCACATTTACATTCGCGCAAGACATAACAGACTGCGTTTATGTGAATACTCACTAAAGATTGACATTTTTTACATAATTTTGTGTGTATTTGACTAAGGAAAAACAACTTAATATGGAATGCGCGAGCTCTTTAGGCTTGTCGATGGTAACACGGGTGTGATGTAATTGAGAGGTGACGCATGGACACCGTGTCCTGATAAAAAATAAATTTAAAAAAAGCTTATTTCTCTGGATTTAAACATTCTTGGAAATAAAGTACACAAGTCAACAAAATAAATTACATTGTTCTAGTAGTTTTGGGATATTTTAAATCCAAAAATCTTACATATTGTGCCTTTAAGTGAGAGTAAGATTTTTACATCATGGCTAATAATCACTATGATCCCAATATTTTTTTTAAACTTATCAACAACAATTTTATTGCATACTCACAAAAATTAAGTACACAACAAAAGATTGATAACTTTTTCGTATGTTTGTAACAGAAATGCAGACACCACTGTAATATGTCTATGTTTGTGAAAATGTATCCAGCTGTTAGGAACACACTTCAATATCATATAAAATCCAAGCTAAAGCAGTGAAAACTGGACCAAGCTGGAGAAGTGTCCTTGCTTTTCATTCCTATTTAAAGCCTGAGGAGAGAATCTGAGGACATCTTTTCAACATCCATCAACACTACAATAAAATTCAATAACCCTGATAAGATCAAGAGGAAACGCAGAGCCGATCTGGACCATCTCACTCTCCTCATTACACACATCTAGCGAAAGCCAACTACAACTCATATGGTTAACAGAAGATATTCACATGTTATGAACAGGCCAAAAACCACAAAATATCTATTAGCGTGTATATAAATGGCAGGGTTTTTCCTGTGTCGAAAATGGTCTTGGGTTGTACCCTACCCATGTGAACTGTGAGTACTGACAATAACTCTAAAATAAATGCAAAGAAACAGTTTGCAATATTAACATATTTTGAAAAAAAAAAATCACTGTCAGGACAGATCTTAAAGCAAAGTGCATGGAACTATTTTACATTTTAAAAACTGCAAATTTATATATAAAAAGTCAATGAGCGACTAATTTGGAAAGCTTGAAAATGAACAACAAAAGACATTACATAAAGTGGCAGGTCTATTACTTCAAGACTTAACGCACAGATCATTTGACATGTTTTGTTTCGTCCATTACTATGGTCACTGTCATTCTAATTCAATTGGGCATTTAATTATCATTATTATTATTATTATTAGATTATAAACACTTACAACGTGAGGTGCAGGAAGCTGCACTCTTGCGAAAACGTATAATCAATGAAGCCGTCTACGCTGTGCAATGGATCTCTCATTGACATCGTGTTTATACTTTGTTAAATATAATAAAAGGATATGCCAGCGTACAGAACAAAAACTCCCCCTTTTTGAGTGGTGTTGAGCCTTTTCTGTCTAACTTGAACATCTGATTGGCTGTTGCGTTCACACGCTCAACAGATATGTCTGTGATTGGCTATAAAGTTCAACACTGCAAAAACGTGTCGTAAACAGAAACATGACACTTCACAAACACTCACTGGAGCCTTTAAAGGTGTTTTAAAGCAGTTGGCAACTGCAGAACGGCAGGTATCATTACATTAAATGATCGAATAAATCTTTGGAAGGGACTAAAATTCATTTTGGGGCCCGCCAAAATATTATCAGGCTAGGAAAAACACTGAAAGGCAAAAATAAATCCAAAATGGCAGACAAAGTAAAAGAAATGTTGATTATATTTAATTCAACACTGAAAAAGAACAAAAATTAAGCAAAATTTGTTCTAATTACAATATACTATTATAGTACTCCAGTCAGTGTGTGTATTTTTATGCTGTTATAGTTTTGTCATTTACAACTTTCTGCGCTATATTTCAAAAGAAATCTTCAGTTTAGGGATGTGGTAAATTTTTCCTGACGATAACCAACAAGATTAGAATGGCAAGGATTAGAGATACATTTTTGCTATAAATACATTTTTTTGACTTGACATTTATAAGTTGTTTATATTGAATGCAACTATGATGCGTTTTATTTATAATTTTATACTATAATTTTAGCTACTTATATTTTCATTATTGTTCTGTTCTGAATACTAGTAAAATTTAAAAGATTTGTTGTCGACTTGTACGCAACTTCTGCGTTTTTTTTCTCGCAACGCAATTGACTGATACGTGTAGCATTTTTTTAACCATAAAGCAAACTCTTTAAAAAATTGCTTAAAAATAACACTTTTTTTTAAAGCTTAATCGATCAAAACCCTTCCTGTCAATTAACAGTTAACCGGTCAATTATCATCCCTAATACGGTTCCTTTTTTCCTGAACTGAGCAAAACCTATTCCCACAAGCTGTTAACTTAGCAACATGCTAACTTCAAATGCTACTGGACTGAAAAGCGAGTCGTCACATCTTACTTCACTAAATTATTAGTTTGATATAAAAGGTAAATTATTACTATTTTGAACAAAAAAAAACCTAGACTACCTCCAAAACGCAAAAGCAATGTCCGATTTGTGAACGAAACATTAATTTGAGATAATTCTTTCAATGAAGCTGTTCGCACTGACTTATTTGTGAATTGGAAATCTCCAAAATCACAGCAGTTTTTAGTATTTTTAATCTAAATTAGAATACTGAGCTGTTAACAACAATGCAGAGCTTTATTTGTGTGGTAAAAAGTTGCAAATCAGTCACTTATGAGATTAAATCTTGGTTAGAATGCCGATTTAGAAGCTAGTGTAGCGACTATTTTTGGTTAAAATGCTAAAAAATAATTTGCCTGAGGATCAAAGAAAAACTGGAAGTCCCACCTTATCCAAAAACCGCAGGTCGACTAGTGGCGTTTTCCAGTCTTGGCACTGGCCACAACTTAGTGACATTATATCCACTTCTCTATGTTCATATTCCTGCTAACAATCTGAAACGGCTACCAGGTAACCCTGGTTTAGCTTATGTAACCCGCTGTAGGGTTCACCCCTCCCCTGAAACCTGTTACTACCAACCTGAGCATTCAAAAAGAAGAGTGTGCACTGCAAACCGAAACAAATGAGGTCTACAGATGTTTTAAGAATATGCTGCAACCATTGCGGCAGTGGAGCTAGACCGCACCTGACACACAGTGCTGCAGTGTAAGAGTGCACAACTTCCTCTCTCCATTGTGTCTAGCTGAGGTGAGAGAGTGATTGAGTCCCTCACCACTTCCTCCAGTTCTGCTGCAACCTCTCCGCCCGCCACCAGGGCCAGACAAGCACACAGTGACAGACAGCCGAAGGCGCCCACCCTAGAGATCTGAGGGCCCTCAGAGACAGGGTAATGATGAATGGCAGAATTAATGAGGGTTAAATTACAGAGCGATGCCACTTTCCATAGCATGGTATGTACGTTTTTTTGTGGGTGTGTGAGTCTTTGCGTCATACAATGTGTTCTGGATATACATTTCACCTGAGGATCAGTAAAGTATATCCATCCATCAGTACTGATCAGACTGAAGGTCTCAAGGTGTCTAGACAAACGCTCTCCTAGTAAAAGACAACATGAAGAAGCATTTACCCTCCCTAAGGTTACACACTTCATAATGAAGCAGAATACTGAGTGGGAAAAACTTACTTTGATATTACTAGTTTACTGATAAATCATGCAAAATAAGATCAGGGACATTTATTAAAGCTACACTGTGTGATATTTTCCCCCATCTAGCGGTTAAAAGCTATATGACCATCCAGTGAATATTAGTTTCTGTTCCTCTCAATTCCGATTTCGTTTTAACTCCTACGGTGGCTGATTTAGTCCAAGATTAACATGGATTCCAGTTCGACCTCGTCCACATTGGACACGGTGCAATCGAGTGTTAAAACGCGAAACGCAAAGCTTGAATTTACGGGTATGTCCCTCTTTGGCTAATGTACTTTCAAGATGGAGGGGCAACATGGCGACCCGCATTCGAACCCCTCACCCGTATGTATTTTCAATGGCATATTATAAACTTACGAGAATACTTTATTACTTGAAAGAAGTAAATATACATTAATGAGCACATATATTTTTGAAAGAACTAAGTGTTTTTAGCTAAGAATAAACTAAAAAAGTTACACAGTGTAGCTTTAATGTGGTCAATTTTGATTTCATGGCTGCTTTAAACAGTGTTTACATTAAATGTTACTGTAGTATTATATATATACACACACCATTAAAATATTTATTAATACTTAGAACAGATTTTATTTTTAAATGCAGGTTTAAATTTAAAATTAAGGTTTTGTAATTTTCTATTTTGATATTTCTTAGTTTTAGTAATTTTTTGTAATTTTAGCATTTCATTTCTAAGTTTTTCATCTAATGTTTACATTTTAATTCATTTCAGTTAATTAAATATTAAATATTTCAATTAATTAACATCATTTTTAAATGGTTAACAACACTGGTTACATTAGTTTATTACATTTTGCAATCATCCATACTTTAAATTATTAGTATTTTGGGATACTTGCTTAAAGGGTTAGTTCACCCAAAAATGGAAATTCTGTCATACTTTTTTCACCCTCATGTTGTTGCAAACCCGTATGACTTATGATCATCTTTGGAACAGAAATGAAGATATTTTTTATTAAATGTGAGAGATTTCTGTCCCTCCATTGACAGCTACGCAACTACCACTTTGATGCTTCAAAAAGTTCATAAAGAGATCGTAAAACTAATTCATATGAATTGAGCGGATTCATCCAAATTTTCTGAAGAGACACGATCGCTTTATATGATGAACAGATTGAATTAGGGCTTTTTTTTCACATTTAAACATTACATCAGAGAAACTCAACCGAACCGGCTTGATGCACGAGAACAAACCTCATTGGTTCTTGCTGAAGCTCAAAAGTGCTGCGTAACACGAGAATGAACCTCATTGGTTCTTGCTGAAGCTCAAAAGTGCTGCGTAACACGAGAATGAACCTCATTGGTTCTTGCTGAAGCTCAAAAGTGCTGCGTAACACGAGAATGAACCTCATTGGTTCTTGCTGAAGCTCAAAAGTGCTGCGTAACACAAGAATGAACCTCATTGGTTCTTGCACATCAAGCGAACATGCTTGAGCTTCCGTTTACCACACCTGATGTATGAGTTGATGAATGCTATATGTGAATAAAAGCCTAAATTCAATCTGTTCATATAAAGCCCCTTCAGAAAATGTTCATATGGATTAGTTTTACGATCTCTATTAACTTTTTGAAGCGTCAAAGTGTCAGTTGTGTAGCTGTCAATGGAGGGACAGAAATCTCTCACATTTCATCAAAAAGATCTTAATTTGTAGGGGTGTGCATTGGGACTGGCCTCACAATTCGATTCGATTACGATTCACCAGGTAACGATTCGATTCAATTCGATTCTACGATGCATTGCGATGCATCAAAATTCTACTGCACACAACAAGGCAAATTTTTAATCAGTCATGAGGCAATACAAGCAGTCAGATATTCAACAACATATTTTATTGGCTGCTATGTGTGTATTATCACTCTCCTGTATCTTTGACATAAATGTCATTAAATACAATTTAATTGAATGGTACAGGGTATTGGATATGGCATTTTCAAACCTGAAAAAGAAAACATAAATCACTGCTTTCAGTGCTTTGAATGAGAAATGTTTCTCTTCTCTGCTTTAGAACCATTTAAAATTAAATAGAGCAATAATAACAGCCAACTTTTTCCAGCAGTGTACATGAGTGTTTTAATTAATCAGTAATCTCCCTCCGCCTCAGCCATCTTGATTGTTGTTGTTGTTATGACCCCGGAAGTAATTGAAACTTCACAACTTTATTGTCCAACTCAAGGCCAGAAAATAAACGATGACATAATCGATTATGGCACTTAGCCGCATCGATGCTGAATCGTGCCCCGCATTGCCGAATCGATTATTGTTGACACCACTATTAATTTGTGTTCCGAAGATGAACAAACAAATTTTTGGGTGAACTATCCTTTAAAGGGTTAGTTCACCCAAAAATGAAAATTCTGTCATTAATTACTCACCCTCACGTCGTTCGAGACCCGTAAGACCTCCGTTCATATTCGGAACACAAATGAAGATATTTTAGTTGAAAGCTGATGGCTGAGAAAGGCTTCAGATAGGCCTCCATTGGCATTCAGTACATTAATACTCCCAAGACCGATAAAAGGCACTCAAAACATCGTTACAAAGTCCATCTCACCACAGTGACTCTACAATAATCTTACGATGCGACGACAATAGTTTTTGTGCGAAAAAAAAATCAAAATAACACCTTTATCCAACTTGTTACTGCCTTCCGTGTGTGCCTCCACGACGCATGCGTGAGAATATGACGCAGATCCGGCGTTCGGACAGATGACCCAGAAGTGATTTATTTACAATCAGAGGAAGACGCGCGTATCTCAGCTGTTGAATTCTACATTGATCGTGCTTTAGGTCTCGGCGTAGTGCTCAAAATGGGGTTAAAGTGTGCATTTCATGGATTCCCGAACGCCGGCGCTACGTCATATTCTCGCGCATGCGTCGTGGAGGCACACGCGGAAGGCAATAACAAGCTGGATAAAGGTGTTATTTTGATTTTTTTTGCGCACAAAAACTATTGTCGTCGCATCGTAAGATTATTGTAGAGTCACTGTGGTGAGATGGACTTTGTAACGACATTTTAAGTAGGGGTGCACCGATCCGATATTAGGATCGGATATCGGCCGCGATACTGACAAAATAGCTGGATCGGGGATCGGAAAAATTAACAGATCCACAAGCCGATCCAGGTGTTTTTTTCCGTCGCAGCAGAACCTACGTCATTCGTCAGCTTCACGTGTGTCGCATGCTAGAAGGGAGCGAGCCAGAGAGTCGGCTGTGTGGAGGAGATATTTCACGCTTGCCACGCCAACTAGTTCGTCGCTGTTTCGAGGGTATTACTGCAAAGTAAGGGTCTTTCCTGCATTGACATTTTTTTGACGGCCAAAGCCTAATTTGATGAGTTATTGTGATTTACGAGTGATGTAGAACAGATGCTGCGCTTGTGACAGAGTGACAGAGAGACCGATCTGAGAGCTCCTCCCCCGCGCGTGCTCTCTGGGTCTTCAAAATAATCAGTGTTCGCTCTCATATTTCACATGTTAATCCAAATCAAAAGCTCGGAAGACCGAAACCATGTTGCACGTGACACATTCGGACAATTTTGTCCTTGAATTATCACTGGGTGTGAATTGCGCTCAAAAAACATTGACTCTTCTCTGACCAGCTGACATAAAGCATACTTTCAATAAGCGGGAGACAAATTATATCCAGTTATGAAGTGTTTTCTGTGTGTTGACATCTTTCGTGATGTTCTAACAGACGGGATTCGCACACAACGCGTCTGCTAATGTCCGATTCGTGACCTAATGACTCCTTTGAACCGAATCATTTTAACGACTGGCCAGAACAACTGATCTGTCCAACACTGAACTCATGAACTCAGTTTATTAATTTACTCAGAACGCAACTGAAATGAGAACACAAGTGTGCTTACCCATTTTAGCAAGAGTGGATAGTAAGAATTATTTTTAATTATCAACAGTATTTCATCTTATTTCTGTTGACAATGTGTAGTAAAATAAATAGGCCTAGCCTACAATAATTTAATCTGGAGTGAGGTGAAACCAGAACAAAGTTGTTATTAGCTAGCTGAAAATTTTTATTAAATTGCATATGGTAGAAAATTAGACTATTTGTTAATTTGTAATGCTACTTTTTAATATTGATATGATTATATACCAAAACAATTATCTGTAGTGTAAAAAATGTTTGGTAACTGTCAGATTACTATTGTATGTTTGACCAATACACTGTTTTTTGTTTCCACTGCTACATTTTATTTATTTAAAGAAGTTAGATTACATTCTATTTTAGATTTGAATGCACAATTGTTTTTTAAATAAATAAGAATTCAACACCTTACATACATCTGTTATTTTGTCTTAGTTATGTTTAGTTAGTAAAGTCTGGTGCCTTTAGTCTCTTCAAGGAAGGTATAAGGTGGAAGATATACAGTTTATTATTAATTCAACAATATATCGGATCGGTATCGGGTATCGACAGATACACAAAGCCCAGGCATCGGTATCGGTATCGGGACTGAAAAAGTCGGATCGGTGCACCCCTAATTTTAAGTGCCTTTTATGGGTCTTGGGAGTATAAGTGTACTGAATGCCAATGGAGGCCTATCTGAAGCCTTTCTCAGCCATCAGCTTTCAACTAAAATATCTTCATTTGTGTTCCGAATATGAACGGAGGTCTTACGGGTCTCGAACGACATAAGGGTGAGTAATTAATGACAGAATTTTCATTTTTGGGTGAACTAACCCTTTAAACTAATACATGCAAAGCACAATATATCACCATGTAGCTCCAAAAAGTAAGAGCAATGTCTGATTTGTGAATAAATCAATCTTTTCAATAATGCTGTTGATTCAGTTCACAACTTGCACTGAACGACTCATTCACATGATTCAGTTCATGAGTTCAACGATCAGGTCAGACCAAGTCTCCACTGAAGTGGTCATGTCCGACTCAAAATGAGTCAAAACTCCCGGTGAGTTATATGATCCTCAACTGTGTGGAGAATTTGACTGATGCCATAATAGTTTAAACTCTGAATCATCAAGTTCACTGATTCAAACACAGATTCCCACAGATCACAAAACTTCAACTTCCATTCCATGACTAAACACTGACCCAGCAGAGAGGATTGGACAGTAGTTCATGAAGTATAACTGGTCACTCTGATCGGCCGGCCCAGCGCGAGCTCCCAGACGCTGTAACATAATGCCTCTGACAGGCAGCTCAAATCACAGGCTCTGGAGCCTGCTGGAATGCAGTCCGAGTGTTTTCCCCCTCCAGCACTGCCTCGCTTCCTTTGACACATCACACACTGCAGCACAGGACCTTAAACCTGGCCCTGACGTGGTGGCCAGATCGCATCTGCAGGATCTAAACATTTAAAGGGTTAGTTCACCCAAAAATGAAAATTCTGTCATTAATTACTTAGCCTCATGTCGTTCGACACCCGTAAGACCTCCGTTCATCTTCAGAACACAAATGAAGATATTTTAGTTGAAATCTGATGGCTCTGAAAGGCCTCCATTGGCACAATGCACGGTTCACTCTCAAGACCCTTAAAAGGTACTAAAGACGTCGTTACAAAGTCCATCTCACTACAGTGGTTCTACAATAACTTTATAAAGCGACGAGAATATTTTTTGTGCGCAAAAAAAACCTAAATAACGACTTGCATAGTGATGACGATTTCAAAATAATGCATCATGAAGCTTCGAAGCGTTATGAATCAGTGAGTCGAATCATGATTCAGATCGGGTGTCAAACTGCTGAAATCACGTGACTTTGGCGATTCAAACTGCTGAATCGACTCACTGACTCATAACGCTTCGAAGCTTCATGATGCCTTGTTTTGAAATCGTTGATCATGATATAAGTCGTTATTTAGGGTTTTTTTGCGCACAAAAACTATTCTCGTCACTTTATAAAGTTATTGTAGAACCACTGTAGTGAGATGGACTTTGTAACGACGTCTTTAGTACCTTTTAAGGGTCTTGAGAGTGAACCGTGCCATTGTGCCAATGGAGGCCTTTCAGAGCCATCAGATTTCAACTAAAATATCTTCATTTGTGTTCTGAAGATGAACGGAGGTCTGACGGGTGTCGAACGACATGAGGGTAAGTAATTAATGACAAAATTTTCATTTTTGGGTGAACTAACCCTTTAAACAGTGAACACTTACAATACTCTACAGGAGGTATACGTTCTATTTTAGTACACGTTTACTTTATCTGAAGTCCACTTATAATGTTAGTCAATGTTATTATCACAAAACAGCTGGTCATTTTGTTTTGTCATGTCCTTTCCGAATAAAACTATGTTTTTGCTACTGCATCTTTAAAGGATTAGTTCACCCAAAAATGAAAAATATCCCATTAATTTACTCATCCTCAAGGCATCCCAGTTGTATATGACTTTCATCTTTCAGTCAAACACAATCAGGAGTTACAGTATATTAAAAAATATCCTGGCTCTTCCAAGCTTTATAACGGGAGTGAATTACAGTTGGAGCTTCAATTTTTTGAAGCTCCAAAAAAAGTGCATCCATCCATCACAACAGTAATCCAATCGGCTCCAGGGGTTAATAAAGACCTTCTGAAGCGAAGTGATGTGTTTTTGCAAGCAAAATATCCATATATTTAAACTTCCGGTTCCGGAGAGTGAGCTCTGACCCGACACATGATGTACTGACGAACGCGGAAACACAGGCGATAGAGCAAAACAAAACTCTGGTCACGAATTAGAAGTCTAAAACGAGAATTTTTAAAGGGAATTGTGGAAGGAGCTTGAGTTTGGAGCTTGTTTCACCAGCTCTATTTGTTTAAACTGTAGGGCCCAATAAAATCCGTTTTATTTTTTCCCAAATTCCGCTTTATTTTATCCCAAATTCCGTTTATTCTGTTTTAATTTTGGGGAATTCAGTTTTTTTTTTTACCCTTAACTGTTATATTAGTCGTAAAAAAGAGTGTGCTTTTAATGTCAATATAATAGAACATAAAACATAAAATAGGAATGACTTTGAGTAAATTTGATGTTTGTTACCTCAATAAATGTAGTGCTTTTCAGGACAAATACGGCACTCTAAGTACTTCAACTCACAATAAAATATTATTGCTGTGAATTTTACTGACTTAGAGCTGTAAAATTAAATCACATTTTTTCTGTAATTAATCATGATTAATTGCAAATTAAAAAACATTGGAGTTCTTAATATTGTAATAATTTCAGTTACTCTCCAAATTAAATGACGAAACAACTTAAAGACAGCATATTTTAAATATGTGTTGTAATGGCATCTTTTTATGAGTGAATGCCAGTATCACTGATACTAATGTCTCTATGAAACATTAATGCCGTTACATTACAGTATAACTGAAAGCTCCCAATTTCAACATTTATTAGGCTTTAAAAAACAACTTTTAATTTAATTTAACTTAAAACAATCTTTACATAAACCCATTATGGCCTTCCCTGTTATAGTCTATATTATATTATAGTTATAGTAAGTTACCAACAGCTTTCTTAACTGCATAAATAATAAATGAAATCTAGATTAATTATCAAAGCTACAATTTTCTCTGTTCCCGTTGTTCTTTGATGAACATTAAAGGTCCCATGGCATGGCATTTTTCTATTATTTTATAATGTTTCCTGAGGTGTGCTTATATTGTTAGTATGACTTTTACATCATAAAATGTCATAATTTAGAAATAAAAGGCATTTTTTCTATACTGCTGTTTGCCCTGTGGCTGAATGCCCTGCTTCAAGAGGCGTGTCTGCTGTGAGACTTCAGTAAAAACGCCCACTGTTGTGATTGGCTGACATCTTTGCATTTTAAATGAGCGGAGGGGGCGTGGTTTAACGAGGTCTACGAGGCACGAGCAGGCACGAGCTGCTGCCAGAGAGACGGATGGACCGGAGTTCACTTCACATCGGTTCTGTCAGTCTCAGTTCAGTGAACTGTTTTAGTTACAGCATGTACTTCAGGTTATTAGTTTATTTCCAGTCAGAGGGACTGTCACTCATGTCAGAAAGTTAGTAACTTTAGTAAATTATGGATCAGCGCTGACTGGAGACGCGAACCGTTTAGAACGATTCAGTCCGATTTGGTGAACTGATTCGGTTCACTAAAAAGAACTGGTTCAAAAGAAAGATCGTTCGCGAACCGGACATCACTAATGTACCAGAGACTGAGCTCAGCGATTGCTAACAAAGTTATTTATAGTAACTACTGAGTTGTGAGAGCGCTGTCAGTCAGCGCGAGTTTATTGTGTTTGTATCTGAGAGTTCTGAATAAACACGAGTCCCAGTCACACCGAGTCCGTCTTCATCATTATTACCAACTTTGTAACACATGCAAAGTACCATTACAGCTGTCGAGATGAACGAGTTAAAAGTAAGTGTTGAGTATAGCATTATTTTTAAAATAAAATAAAAGCGTCAGTGACGCTCATTGAGTACACAGCGCAAACAAAGACACTACAGCAGTAATCGAATGTAATCCAGTTTATTGTGGGGAAAGCTGGCTAGCCCGGATATGCTCACGCTTACCCCCCTTCTGCTTAATCTCACGCATCTAATTTGTACATCCAAACACTGAGAAACTGCCAGCGTTCACAAGCAACGATCGCTTGAGTGTTTGCATGGGCGTGCCAGATTCTCTGGGCGGAGGAAAGGGAGGAAACTGTTCCTGCTTGGACGTCAAACCAGGAGACTTCAGGATTGGCTCGTCTGGCCTGTCATTTTCTCAAAGGCAGAGAAAGACAGCCACAACTCGGTTTTACACCGATCAACATTTCTATCCACTTGGGGACAATATTCAGGCTAGGGGAACTCATATTGATGTTGAAAAACCTCATAAAATGAAAATTTAATGTCATGGGACCTTTAAAGGGTTAGTTCACCCAAAAATGAAAATTCTGTCATTAATTACTCACCCTCATGTCGTTGGACACCCGTAAGACCTCCGTTCATATTCGGAACACAAATGAAGATATTTTAGTTGAAAGCTGATGGCTGAGAAAGGCTTCACACAGGCCTCCATTGGCATTCAGTACATTGACACTTCCAAGATCCATGAAAGGCACTTAAAACGTCGTTACAAAGTCTATCTCACCACAGTGGCTCTACAATAATCATACAATGCGACGACAATAGTTTTTGTGCGCAAAAAAAAATCAAAATAACACCTTTATCCAACTTGTTCTCGACTTCCGTGTATGCCTCCACGACGCATGCGCGAGAATATGACGCAGATCCGGCGTTCGGACATATGACCCAGAAGCGATTTGTTTACGAGCAGAGGAAGACGCGCGTGTCTAAGCTGTTGGATTCTACATTGATCGTGCTTTAGGTCTCGGCGTAGTGCTCAAAATGGAGCTTAAGTGTGTATTTCATCGATTCCCGAACACCGGCGCTACGTCATATTCTCGCGCATGCGTCGTGGAGGCGCACACGGAAGACAAGAACAAGTTGGATAAAGGTGTTATTTTGATTTTTTTTTGCGCACAAAAACTATTGTCGTCGCATTGTATGATTATTGTAGAGCCACTGTGGTGAGATAGACTTTGTAACGACGTTTTAAGTGTCTTTCATGGATCTTGGAAGTGTCAATGTACTGAATGCCAATGGAGGCCTGTGTGAAGCCTTTCTCAGCCATCAGCTTTCAACTAAAATATCTTCATTTGTGTTCCGAATATGAACGGAGGTCTTACGGGTGTCCAACGACATGAGGGTGAGTAATTAATGACAGAATTTTCATTTTTGGGTGAACTAACCCTTTAATGACAGGCATCATCAGTGCTCCTGTCACTTTAAGAACAGCCGCTGACGAACATGACGCGAATCTCACGCATCTCATTTTCTCTCAAGTTAATTTAAGACATTATTTTCCATACAGTCCATTAAAATGCATTAAAAACAAGGCAAAATACAGCAAGTACTCCCCACGAGGGAACTGCTCGGCTCGGTACTGAGGGCTTAGCGTTGAGTTTCTGAACTTGTTCGCCGATGAAAGCAGAGCCGCTTCGCCATACTTTCATTGTTTTGAAGGGGGAGCTGAAATGACACGAGATGTTGTGCCGCCCAGATTTGCTTCCCACGTTCTGCATTTTCCACAGACATTCGTTCTTCTCCCACACAAAACTGTATTTCATTCTAAATATGTACAATTCCGCGTAAACACTAGATTTTGCGTTAATATGCCAATTCCGCGATTCCGTGAACGCGGAAATTATAGGGCCCTAAATATTATATAAGGGCCCTAAAACTGCGAGAGGCGTCTACCGAAGCTTACGCTACTCCTACATCCTAAGTCATGCGTTGGGTCAGAGGTCCGTCTTCCGCCGGAACTAGACTCACATACGCCCGTTACTGGAAGCCAGTGATTATAGTTTATAAAGTTATAAATTAGGGATGAGTCCCGTTTTTGGAATATTCGATTAGTTGATTTAATGATAGAATATTGAATAGGTTGTGCGATTATCGTCTAAAAATCCCCATGTTTTCTGTGCTGATGTGGTGGTGACGCGGTCATGTAACCAGAGGGTGGCGCTGTCAATAATGCACCTAAAAGCTGTCGATTAACTCTCAGGGTGTTTTATACTGGGCACGTTTGCTGTGATTCTTCCCAGCACCTCCCCAGCGTTGGTCTGGTTTCATACTCAACTTGAACCCTGGTGCTTTTGCGTTAATCTTACGTCATCACAAACGTGCACGGGCATGATAGAAACAGAACACAGGTCAATATATAGTTTTGTTTTTTTATTAATTTGGTGCTATTATGCGCAGCTGAGTAAGCGACACTTGTGTTTACTAGGGATGCACGATATTGGATTTTTGGCGATATTCGATTTGCCGATATTTTTCAACTCATTTTGGCCGATGTCGATATCGATACCGATATATGTTATTTTTTCCCCTTTGTTTGGAAACAACACCATTTTGAGCAAAAACTTTTTTTTTTATTCTGGTTTCAGATTTCTGATGTCTCCTTGCTAAAAGGATACTTGTTAAAGATAAATAAATGTTAATAAAGTTATTTTATAATAAGAGTACATTTTCTCTAAAAATAATAATAATAAAGTCAGTGATTTTTCATCCCAGACAGATTCAGTTGTAATCTAAATATTTTATTTTTGGATTTAATGTTTGTGCCTATGTGGGGGTGGCATGGCATCAGTTGATGCTGTCTTTAGCTTCAAATAAAAAAAATATACAATAATTTTAGTGCTCCTTGGATTATTTTTCATCATCCATTTCATAAAATTGTATTACAGATTAATAAACTGTATATACAAGTATTTAATTTGAAACAGTGTCATGTTTGTGATTTGACATCATTACTGCTTTATTTATTCTTAACTTCAATTTATTTGTGTGGTCTACTTTTCATTTTATTACTGTAACAACAGCGCCCCCCTCTACATATATATAACATTTTAGAGGGGCGGGCACTAGGACCTGGAGGAGGCTTCTGCTGCTGTGGAGGCTGCTGCGCGCGCTAGAGAGTGGGGAGACGCGATTGTTTTTGGCTAGTTTTGTTGTGAAAACCCAGCAACCCTATGTTGTCGGTCACGTCCTTCTGTACATTCACAAATTCAAGGCAGTATTTAAAAACGGTCAATATAAATAACTATACATGCAATGTATGTGCTTGTTTTTGCTTCAAGAATGACCACACGGCTGACATGATCTTATCACTATAGCAGTTGCACATGTGAGCTAATGCAGGCTCGTATCAACACGTTTATCATATCGGCAAGGCATATCGGCATAGTTTTTTCATATCAGCCGATGCCAATTTTTATATTTTATGCATTTATCGGCCGATTCCGATGTCGTGCCGATAATATCGTGCATCCCTAGTGTTTACCGTATGCGTGTCGCTTGAAGGCGGCTTTTGCTGCTTGCAAACAGACTCTTTTAGGAGACTGTGAATAATTTGCTGCTCTGATTGCACTCGCTATGCGCAAATACACAGTATGTTATTACATCATGTTACATTTATGTTATTGAACTAATGACATTGTAATCGGCTAAAACGCATGCGCTGGTTACTTTTCTTCCTGAACAAGTGCGCACCCGAGTGTTGCTTTCACATTCACACCGAACTCAGGCTGTGGGTTCTCGGGTTCGGTACCTCAGTGCGCACCAAGCTCTGTATGAAAGATATCACATTAGCAATTTTTCATGCAAACCATGCCCTATTTCAAACTAAACTGCCAGTGTAAAAACGCTCTGAGACAACAGAAGAAGAACACATTGTCTCTCACACACACACACTGTAGACTTGTGGCATAACGGTTCCGGTAACTTGGAGCGATGTCAAATACCAGTCATATGTTTCAGCATGTTACAATAATTATACGGCTTGAGTTAATATAGCCTATTCCCTAATTAATTAAACATACAGATTGAGAGCGTGAAAGGTCTCTCTCTCTCTGTTTACCAGTCCCTCCAGAAAAACGCGATTATGCGATCGCGTGATTTAACGCATAATCAGCCAAAGTCCGCATATTCATGCGGGGGCCGCATTTTTTCAAATACGCCGCACTTTCGCCGCATAAATTGCCTATTTCCGCGTGCAAAATATGCGGGGCTATCATGATTTCATAATCCCCGCATTTTCGTTGCAAAAAAAGTCATATATATTAGCAGAAAGTTGAAAAATTTTCGTTTACTTCACACAAGAGCCGCCATTTCCGCCTATTGCCATGGGAACGTTTTGAAGTGACGTGATTACCCGACGCGAACGTCATCGAAAAGCTTCAAAACCCGTGGAGAAACCATAGATACCGGTGAAACCATGATGAAGCACAAACTCCCATTGGCCAACAAAAATAACAGCAAAAGAGCAAAGCAGTTTCCCTGTGTGCTGACTGATTTCAAAACACAGCATCATGAAGCTTTGAAGCGTTATGAATCAATGAGTCGATTCAGCGGTTTGAAGCGTTATGAATCAATGAGTTGATTCAGCGGTTTGAAGCGTTATGAATCAATGAGTCGATTCAGCGGGTTGAAGCGTTATGAATCAATGAGTCGATTCAGAGGGTTGGATCGCCAAAGTCACGTATTTCAGCAGTTTGACACGCGATCCGAATCATGAATCGACTTGATGATTCATAGCATCATGATGCTGTGTTTTGAAATCAGTCATCACTATATAAGTCGTTATTTAGTTTTTTTTGCACACAATAACTATTATCGTCGCTTCATAAAGTTATTGTAGAACCACTGTAGTGAGATGGACTTTGTAACAACGTCTTTAGTAGGCTACCTTTTATGGGTCTTGAGTGTACATTGTGCCAATGGAGGCCTTTCTGAGCCATCGGAATTCAACTAAAATATCTTAATTTGTGTCCAACAACATAAAGGGAAGTCATTAATGACAGAATTTTCATTTTTAGGTGAACTAACCCTTTAAGAGATTGCACTTTGTGCATTGGAAGCACTCAAATGTCTGTTTTGTATAGTGACATCTGTAAAACAGGAAGTTATTTATTAATTTTTTCAGAAGTTGTAGCATATTCCTTTTGTAAAGCTACAGAACTTGATTGACTAAATGTTTTGTAAATTTGAGCCATGTGTTTATTAAGGTCTTCAATAAAACAAGATGAGAACTTAAATATTCCCAGCACTTTCTGTGATGTAGTGCTTTTTCGCATAAAATTGCATAAATATCCCGCATTTTTCATCGCATTTTTTAAGAAAACGTGCCGCATAATCAAGGATTTTTGCCCGCAACAATCACAAAAAAAAGCCGCATTTTTCTGGAAGGACTGGTTTATATGTGTGTAGCCTATACACGTGTGCATGCGGGGGAGGAGTTGCGATTTATTAATAATAAATAGAATAATTCCCAGCGATCATCGAATATTATTTTTGCTTGAAATGCCCATCCCTATTATAAATATGGATATTTTCTTACAAAAACACAAAAAGGCCTTTATTAACCCCCTGGAGCCGTATGGATCACTTTTATTATGGATAGACGTGCTTTTTGGCTCTATTCACTCCCATTATAAAGCTTGGAAGAGCCAGAATATTTTTAAATATAACACCAATCGTATTCGATTGTAAAAATGTCATATACATCTAGGATGGTTTAAGGGGGAGTAAATCCAAAATCAAAATTTTGGGGTGAACTAACCCTTTAAGTCTATATGTAAATGACTTATTTTAATGATTGGCTAACATCGTCAGATGTGAAATAAGCAACACAAGATGCTGATATGTAAATGTGGTCTCATGATTGTCATATCAATGTTGTTTATTTTCAATAAATGCTCTGGGAGAGGGAATTTTGCAATGTGAAAGCTTGCTTCTACGCATTACAAAGAAACTGCACAATTAAAGGGATCGTCCATTAAACTCATTTACTCACCCTCAAGTTGTTCCAACCCTTTATGAAGTTCTTTCTTCTGCTGAACACAAAAGAATATGAGAATATTGATAACCAAACAGTTCATCGACTTCCATAGTCCATAGTATGGGGAAAAATCCTATCAAAGTCAATGGGCTCCCAATCAACTGTTTGGTTACAGACATTCTTCAAAATATCTTCTTTTGTGTTCAGCAGAAGAAAGAAATTCATCCAGGTTTGGAACTTGAGGACGAGTAAATGATGACGAGTTTTGGGTGAACTGTCCCTTTAATTCAAGAAAGCTGGGAAAACCATAGGCACTCATCCTATTTTCCAACTTGCACAGCTTTAGAAAAGCTCAAGTTTAAAACCAATTCATCATCTTTAAAGAAGATCTCTCTTAGTGTGTATCATCTAGGCCAAGGTTCAGACATCCCATACCCCCTGTCAATGAAGAAGGCCATATAATATCAAAGCAGCTGAGCACACAAAACTTGATCATCCAATAGTCATTTATGTGGCGCTTAATGTTGACGAGAGGTTTAGAGGAGAAATCCAGGCCTGTTGATTTAGGCAGAGTATGGAGACTCGTGCTGCATGCTTACGCAAGTGTGTTAAACAGGATGGCCACAATGAAACACACACACACACATTCAGTTTATTGGGCCTTATGTAGGGCTCCACTTGATACTGACTAGAACAAAAGTCATACAAGGAATCTGCTCTCTTCACAAAAGGACCTTAATATCATTGGGCTGAAAACTTGGGCTTGACTCCCTCGGGGCTTCCTTTGACATTTTCCATAATAAACCCACTCATGATCAGACTTATGATCGTGCTAACAGACCTCCAGTGTCTTTGTTGAAATATGAATCGCAGTAACTATTCAAACCCCTAACCCCAAGTGGTAAACTTCAGCATGCAACTCGTAACCGTTTGTGCTGAACGTACCTCAAATCATGCGGCTTGCTGAAGCCATGGTGTACAATTACTTTTCAAAGCAATCACACTCACGATTTCACAATAAAATGGCTAAAATCCCTAAAAGAACCATGCACAGAGCATTAGCATTGTGGCAGAGAGTTCTGCATGGACACAATCCTCACAAAAAGTAAAAATATAGCACTATTTATAATCTAATTATAAGAGTGAATTGCCAATAAAAGCACTAATACATGACAAGTTAAAATAAGGGCAGCTTTTGCATCTCAGTCTGGAGTCATTTTAAGGCCCTTCGGCATTACAAAAGAATTAGACCAAATGCATTACACTATGTGGTAACAGCATGATCATAATTTAACCATCCGTTTCCCCACGAGGCCTAATAAAATGAATGATCCCTATAGCTGTTTTACCACAGAACCTATTTTGTGAATACAAAACGTCCCTGCCTTTTTCCAAAGCCAGATTTTTACTTATTGGCATAAAGCTTGGTCCATTTTGTAGCTTAAATCAGCTTTTAGGCAAGAAGGCTTTAACAAAGTGGTGGCTTATCATTTTAAATGTTTATATATGGTCAATACTAGGGATGTCACGATACCAAAATTCCAGTAGTCGGTACCAGGGGTGTAACGATATATTAGAGCTGCAACTAACGATAATTTTTTCTGTCGACTAATCTAACGATTATTTTTTCGATTGGTCGACTAATCTAACGATTATTTTTCCAGATTAATCTTATTATTCTTTTTTACTGATTATTGTATTTCAAAGAGGGTAGTGAATTTGTATATTATTTTAACATGAAATCAATGAATGATGACAATATTAATTGTATTTCAGGAAGGGTAGTGTACATAGTATGCCATTTTATAATGAAATATATGAACAAAAGAAGCTTTTTAAACATAATATATAATGATACTATTCATCATAAAATGTATACAGAGTAGGCCTAATTAGGAAAAGTTGTTTACTATAGTAGTTGAGTATGATTTACTTATTGATTTGTGTCAAAAGTAAACGAAAATGCAATGGTCAATACTAGGGATGTCACGATACCGGTCACACTAGTCGGTACCAGGGGTGTAACGATATATAGTTAAACGATATAAAAATGTGACGATATGTATCGTTGATGGAAACGTTGATTTTATCCAAGGCTCAACTTGCTGTAGTAGGCCTATTAACAACCCTCTACAATACGAGTAAATCACTCACATTTGCAGGTAAAGATATGCGGTAGTGGGCGGGACTAATGCGCAAACGGCAATCTCATTGGCTGGCGCTCATCTATTACCTTCACTGTTTTGATTTCAGCAAATCAGTTTGAGCAACGCTGACTAGTGTTGTCACGATACTGGAATTTCTAACTTCGATACGATACCTAGAAAAGTATCGATATTCGATACCATTTTCGATACCACAGGGAAAAAACGCTGCATATACTGTCAAATAGATATTTTTTATATTTATTTTTTTGGTTTATCGTGAAACCGGTAATCGTTTCATCCCTATGTGCAAGTATCATAAACTTGTATTGTTCACAGAGTTTGTTTTTTGTGATAATCCAAAAGCCTATGGGAAAATCCTATTGGGTTTTTCTTGAGGGAACCAGTTTGATGCGAACTGCGGGTTGGCCTACAAAAAGTGACGTCATACCTGCACCACTCTAGAGGATATCATACGCGTTTGATATTTTGAGGCAATTCTAGAACCCTTTTTCTTTACCATCTGTCATGTTTCAAAGGCGCATGTTTCTGCACGAGTTTGTGTTCGGAGCAACTTTCGGGGAAATGTTGGTGGTGTGCAACCCTCAGTTGTTAAGTCCATGATGCCCAGTTTTACTTCTGTAATCACTTTTGATAGCGTGTGCACAACTACAAACTACTTAAATGGATGAAACTCAGACTTTCAGTTGACTCAGAAAGTGAGTATGAAGTGAAAAAGGACCCAGTTGTTGTTCTCGTTCAGTATGTATGTGACAAAGCTGCTTAAAGGGATAGTTCACCCAAAAATAAAAAATCTGTAATTTAGTCAGCATCATGTCATTCCAAACCCGTCAGACCTTCGTTCATCTTTGGAACACAAATTGAGATCTCGTGAGAGTGAGAGATTTCGGTCCCTCCATTGACAGCTGTGCAACTACCACTTTGATGCTTCAAAAAGTTCAAAAAATAGATAAAAACTAATCCGCATTGAGCCAGTTAAATCCAATTTTTCGGAAGAGATTAGATCGCTTGTTGACCAGATTAAATTTAGGCTTTTATTTATCAAGAACAAACATGGGACGGACTTGCTTTTGTCCTTGGGGATTTGATTGGATGGTTGTGGTTTGCTATTGGTGGATCTCATGTGAGTGACAGGTTGCCCCGCCCTCGCGGCAGTAAACACATCATCAGAGAAGAGAAGTCGCTTCAAGAGGGAGGGGAAGCTATTTTGATTAAATATAACGAGGGAACATGAATTTTAAAACAATGATGTGCACAGAGAATTCATTTATAATTAGGGTTGGGTATCGATTGGGTTTTTTACGATACCGGTGCCAAACCGATACTTTTAAAACGGTACCAGTGCCTAAACGGTGCATGAACCGATATTTAAAAAGAGCCACAAAACAACGGTGGATGACATTAAAGAATGGCTTTTTATTGATTTTTTTATTTTTTATTATCTAAATTGAACAATTTATTCAAAGTATACTTAAATCTATAAAGATAAATAAATACAAAACACAATTTACTCAAAAAATTCACGGTATGTATCAGTTTTATTTCTTTTTTATTCAAAATATTCACAAAACGTGTTAACTATGTCATGAACTATCTGATATTCTGATTTTCAAATATGTGTAAGTGAATGTGTGTTAGTTGATCTATACTGCGCGATGGGCGCCGCCATGTTAGTTTGCGCCTCAGAGAATCGGATCTGTCGGATTTACAACACACATCCTCTCCTCATCTCACGAAATACATGAAATTAAGTGACCGCTGAACTGGGAGAAGAAAAGAGTAAACTATATAGTTAATATATTATGTGTATCTGATATGAATGAAACATGAACTGTCTGAAAGGATTGTTATTGCCACTTCCATAGACATCCCTGTGTGTGTTTTTGCTAGTACTTAAGAGCATTTAAATGTCTGAAACCTAAAATAAACATGATTTGGTTGGAAACACTGAATAGTTGTGACATGTGACGAGTGCTGTTTGTGGCTCGGCGCCACCCAAAGCGCGAAAGCACATTTCGGTACCCAACCCTATTTATAATACTGCAATATTCCATAAAAAAATAAGAATAATCCATTTTGATTTTGTGGTGACTTTAAAAGAATGGACTACAGAAAACAATCATCTCTTCTCAACCCCTGTATGACGAGGAATTTACTACTGCACTCAAAAAAACCTTCTAATTTGTCAACCACGGATTTCACATCTAGAAAGCCAATGCTTTTAACAGTAGAAGTGGATCCAGTGGCTACCAGGACACATTAGTGCACTAAATCCTACAGCAGTGCATTCAAATCATCACAAGATAAGTGGAAAACAGTCATTTCTCACACCAAACACCTGTTTTCTCTTGGCCTATTTAAAGATCAAGGTCAAATGCTAAAATATTTCAATTTCTCCCGCTCAAACACGCAGGTGACACACTGTTTCATGTACGTTGATGTTATACAAACCCTATAGTACACACAAATCAACTTATAGGGCAACATGAAATGATAACCATAATTGTGACATATTCACAAGTAGGCATGTGGCCATATAAAATTATCACAATAATTGAAATAAGGTTTAATACAAAACAACTTAAAACAATACAAAAAAATGTAAACAAATGTTTCATACGGATTAAATTCCATCGGTTTCATTCGCTCCCCCCGTGCTCTGACCCAGTCGTCTAGACGTCACAATCTGGCCCCTGTCAAACTCGCTCAAATCCTTACACTTGCCCATTTTTCCTGCTTCTAACACATCAACTCTGAGGACAATGTTCACTTGCTGCCTAATATATCCCACAAACTAAAAGGTGCTGTGATGATAATCAGTGTTATGCAATTCACCGGTCACACCTGTCATAATGTTATGCCTGATCAGTTCAAGCAGCACGTGAACCGATCATCTCGCTTTACTACTAGTTACAGCACAAAATAAACACGAATGGACATCAGAAGGTATGTTGAAAGATACAGTACAGCTTAGTCAGTGTTTCAACTGCAGAAAGATGTCAATAAACAGCTTGGAAACAACGTAATGTAACATTTACCACAGGAAAGCCATTCAATCACCATACACTTGATAGTGAGCTAGAAAAATAAACTCCATGGAGAAGCATTATCCAAAGCTGAATAATCAAGGCCTACAAACTCAGAGAATTAATCGACGATTGGTCAATGAATAATCGTTAGATATATAGTTCGTTGCAGTCCTATCCGACAGTCCTCAGGCCCTAATAGGTGATGAAACAACCCTGAAACATAAAGAGGAAACAGCACAACTGTCTCCTCCATCATGGTTTAAATCAAACCACATTAAACTATGAGATGCTTACCAATCGAATCTCTGTATACAGAACCGAAAATTGCATGATAACCAAAAACACATTTTCTATTACCACTTTGTTCTCCTTTAATCCTTCTTTAAAACATGACAACTTAATACCGTCTTCTGACGCTGTGGACGTTCAGAAAAACTCTTTTAAAGCACACTTTTCACAATCTTGCTAACTTGTCTGCCAACAATGCCCAACATTCATCAAGTTTTTCTGAATCAATAAATGTCCTTTGGAGCGCATCTCAATGCATCCATTCTGTGGTGGAAATTACATAGTAATTTAGTAAAGACAGGGGTCACCCTGACTGGTCTGCGACTACGCCACCTCATACACAACAAACTGAGATGCTCTGTGTATTCTGACACCTTTCTATCAGAACTAGGGATTAGGGACAATTTTGTCTTCGGTACGGTACCACAATCTAATACTGAAGTACCGATATTAAATCGATACCATACAGGGTCTGAATTTTGATGCGTGTATTGCGCATAATTTTACTCACTCTCGCAAGTTTTGGGTTTATGAAGCGGGAAATTACCGGAAATGTTTATTATTAAATTAATCAACAAAGATTATCACATCAATCAGTCATTTGGAAACTTTCTTGTAAGTAATTTCAGCATTACTGCTGAATTTATTTGACTGAGGAAAAACACACGCGTCTCCATTCTCTCAAAATGAGCAAATTGCTTCTGGCTTCAAAAGACATCGCACCTGCACTATAAAAGCATCTGCGCGCTCAGATTCAACACTTTCGCTTCCGTTGCGGGACAGCTGACGGAAATCACTGCCCACCTCTTTTTAAACCTCGCCAATTTGAACATGCAAGCGATTTTATATCATTTCGTAATACATATGGTATAGGAGCTCTTTGAGAGAGTTTTCTTTGCGCTCATGCCAACAACAAACACACACACACAAGCCTAAAGAGCTCGCGCATTCCAAATTAAGTTGTTTTTCCTCAGTCAAATACACACTTATGTCAAAAATGTCAATCTTTAGTGAGTAGCTACATAAACACAGCTGGTTATGTCTTTCGCGGATGTAGATAGTGCAAATATTATGAGGTCTAAACGTCACTGGTTGAAACGAACGCTGGAGATTTATTTATATTTAAACGATACGATCTTATGTATGTGCGTTAATCAGTGTTAAAATAAAAATGTCTAAATTATATCGTTAGAATTCTCACCTGTCGATCTTACAAGTCAGGAATTAAGTGACAGATGCGTGGCGAGGTTTGATGGTTCTTCAGCAGTTTTATAAGCACAGTAATTCCAAATTTCACGTCTACTCCTGTCTTTATTAATGAGTTTTGTGCGTGTTGAGTGAGATTCCTACTAGGGATGTCCAGCTGTCAAAAATCGGTTTTCTTTGTATTTTTCTACCGATTTATCCGGAAGTGCGCCAGCGTGCACATACGCCTACGCCTATATTGCAATCATTCGCGAACATGTCACTTGTGTGTTACAAACGGAAACTGGAGAACTGAGGGAAGAGACGAGATACACTGAAGAGAATGAAGAGCCGCTTTCCTGCGCGAGCTGAAGTTGCGCGAGCTTACCTCTCCGCGCCTGCACAAGTGTAGATAGTGAGCGTTTGTTCAGCTCAGCTTCTCACGTGTTGGATCGGATGAGAACGAAACAGACTAACTTGTGACAAAGCCAAAATACTTCTTTTTGTAGCCTAAAGAAAACATGCATGCACTTTTGAAATGAAATACTATCAGTTCTGTAGCCTATAGGATAATAATTTTTATTTCACCTTAAAATTACATTGACTTAATTTGATTTAAAAAGCACCTGCTGTAGCGTCTTAGTTTTTTTCGTTGCACTAAACTATTATTTGATTTAACATTTTGGAACATTTATATACTTTGGTTTTATGTAATTTCACTGGTAAAGACTTTTTTCTTTACACTGAATTTAAAAACAAATGCTGATTTAAGGAACATCTTTGGATTGCAGAATATGCAGTTGTTGCCTTTAATTTCACCTTTCAGCCTTTTAATTTCCAATTCAATTTCCCGTTAATTTCAGATTGCGGACTTGTTTTCGTTAGCCAAAAGCCAATTTAGCCTGTTAAATACCAAATAAACATCTTGTTCATGTATACTTTCATTCTTTTATTGTGTAAAAAATAAAATAATCGGAATCGGCCAGTTTTCTTGAAAAAAAATCGGTAACGGAATCGGCCATGTAAAATCATGATCGGTGCATCACTAATCAGAACCAGCATTAACTTCTTGAGCAGTTTGAGCTCCAGTAGCTCGTCTGTTTGATCGGAGCCTTCGCTCCTCACGTGTATCAATGAGCCTCGGCCGCCCATGACCCTGTGGCCGGTTCTCCACTGGTCCTTCATTGGAGCACTTTTGATAGACACTGACCACTGCAGACCGGGAACAGCCCACAAGAGCTGCAGTTTTGGAGATGCTCTGACCCAGTCGTCTAGACTTCACAATTTGGTCCTTGTCAAACTCGCTCAAATCCTTACGCTTGCCCACTTTTCCTGCTTCTAACACATCAACTTTGAGGACAAAATGTTCACTTGCTGCCTAATATATCTCACACACTAACAGCAGCCTTGATGAAGAGATCAGTGTTATTCATAATGTTATGCTTGATTGGTGTATTTACAATATTTATTAGTAGTATTTACAGGTTGATTGGAAAAGGACACAATAAAATAGTAATATTTACCTTGTTTTATTATCTTTCATTTCCTCAAACATCACATCATCTCAAGCTCTTATGACATATGTCTCTTCTTGATGAAGAATTTATCAAATATTAGAGGAAATTGATGGTCATGAAGGAAATATGGTGGTTTACTCAATTTAAGTAAAAATGTATCATTTTAAACACAAATATTTAAATGGTTAAATGGGTTGACTGTACAGATCATGTTTTTTATTTTGAAATACAATCTTTTTTATATATTTAAAAGGTTATGATTGAAAATCTGAGTCTGAGAAAAAATAACAATTACAAGAATCTATAAATAAAATGCAGTTGAAAAGTAGCAGCAATACATTTGTAAAACCTTCATATAACAAAAAAAAAAATGAATTCAATTTCAAAATGTATTTAAATGTTAAAAAGTTATTTTTAATAATACAAAAAATAATGTCTGGGATATGAAAGTGGTTTCTCCCCTGTGCCCTCATCGAGTTTCGCTTGAGCCGGTTTAACTCTACTCAAGCAAACAGCGTTACTGTGAAACAGAGAACAGAAACACGTGTTGAGTAAATGAGGGCAGATTTAGCTATTGCAGCAGTTTCCTGAGACATAATACTTCCACCTTTTCAGGGTCTTACACTTCTTTTATGTTATGTAATACAAGTAAATATTCATAAAGGCCAGTGTTTAAGTCTGCAGAGTCATTGTACATAATTAACACACCCGTAACAACCCTCAGTACTCAAGGGGGCGATAGAGTTTCCTCCAAATATCTGTGCCATTAAACCAACGTGTTATTTAGGTAGTTAGATAATTATATAAACATGTCAAGCGAGATTCTCTTTAAAATGCTGCTCTGCCATAACAGTAGTTATTGTAAAATGGACCACAGAAGGCGGTCATACTTTTTTTAAAATGGATTTACAGGGGGGGGGTGAATGTATCCAACATCCATTGTCAATTTCAAGTCAATTTTGTCAGCTAATTTTTTATTTAGTCTAAGTCCTGTCAAATGTTTTTAGTTATCATATTTAGTCAACCCTGTCCTAGTTTTAGAAAATTTGACAATCCGGATTATTTTGCTCAAAATCATAATCAATTATAATAAATAGAAATGTATTTTTACATTTCATTAGAATTATTGCACTCTCACCTAAGAGCACAAATCAAGAGATTGTCAACCCGTATGGTTTAATTTACCTCATCTAGTTTCCAGATGTATTATTATAGGCTATTTATCATATAACAAGAATCCTCTCTCAAAAATTAAAACCCAATAATCCAATAATTCAAATTACGTGAATGTTTTTCTATTAAAACGACAGCAAAAAAAGACTTTATCATCACACAGAGGTTGCATAAGTGCATTTATTCAGCAACCACAATCGCAAATATAGTCGAGATTTATTATCTCGGATCTGGATTTATTACAGTCCATCACGGAGTAGGTTGGATGTAGGGCTGTCAAAATTGCTAAAAAATGATATTCCCTCTAAAAAAAGCACGAATATTTGAACTATTCGAACATCTGGTTGCGCATTTTATCAATGACGCGCATTACGTCACTAACAGGACAAATGAATACAAAGAGACATAACTACTTATATAGGTAGTCTATTTAAGTTTAAACATATTTGACAACGTATAACCTACACAAAAACAAGTAAATCAACTAATGGCTAAAGACCGCAGATCTCACTCTCTCGCTCTCTGCGCATAACGGTTTAAATGAACACACACACATTTTGAGAGCTGATCAAGAGTTTTGTGCAAGCAATTTAAGGTCGCGACTCTTGTCCCAAATATAGCAGGCTTCATTCAGTGATTGAAACAAATATTAATATAAGTTTTACAGCATATTATTGAACGCTCTGAGCGAGCTGTGCTGTAGAAACTAGGGGTGCACCGATCCGACTTTTTCAGTCCCGATACCGATCCCGATGCCTGGGCTTTGTGTATCTGTCGATACCCGATACCGATCCGATACTATTGTTGAATTAATAATAAACTGTATATCTTCCACCTTATACCTTCCTTGAAGAGACTAAAGGCACCAGACTTTACTAACTAAACATAACTAAGACAAAATAACAGATGTATGTAAAGTGTTGAATTCTTATTTATTTAAAAAACAATTGTGCATTCAAATCTAAAATAGAATGTAATCAAACTTCTTTAAATAAATAAAATGTAGCAGTGGAAACAAAAAACAGTCAAACATACAATAGTAATCTGACAGTTACCAAACATTTTTTACACTACAGATAATTGTTTTGGTATATAATCATATCAATATTAAAAAGTAGTATTCAAAATTAACAAATAGTCTTAATTTTCTGCCATATGCAATTTAATAAAAATGATCAGCTAGCTAATAACAACTTTGTTCTGGTTTCACCTCACTCCTGTCTAAATGATTGTAGGCTAGGCCTATTTATTTTACTACACATTGTCAACAGAAATAAGATGAAATACTGTTGATAATTAAAAATAATTCTTACTACCCACTCTTGCTTAATTGGGTAAGCACACTTGTGTTCTCATTTCAGATGCGTTCTGAGTAAATTAATAAACTGATTCATGAGTTCAGTGTTGGACAGATCAGTTGTTCTAATCTAACCAGTCGTTAAAATGATTCGGTTCAAAGGAGTCATTAGGTCGCGAATCGGACATTAGCAGACGCGTTGTGTGCGAATCCCGTCTGTTAGAACATCGCGAAAGATGTCAACACACAGAAAACACTTCATAACTGAATATGATTTGTCTCCCGTTTATTGAAAGTATGCTTTATGTCAGCTGGTCAGAGAAGAGTCAACATTTTTTGAGTGCAATTCACACCCAGCGGTAATTCAAGGACAAAATTGTCCGAATGTGTCACGTGCAACATGGTTTCGGTCTTCCGACCTTTAGATTTGGAATTGGATTAATATGTGAAATATGAGCGAGCTAACGCTGATTATTTTGAAGACACAGAGAGCGCGCGCGGGGGAGGAGCTCTCTGGTCGGTCTCTCTCAGTCACAAGCGCAGCATCTATTCCACATACAATAACTCGTCAAATTAGGCTTTGGCGGCCATCAAAAAATTTTCAATGCAGGAAAGACCCTGACTTTGCAGTAATACCACCTCCCCTCGAAACATTTAAGTTACTTTGCAGACATTGCAAACAGCCGACGAACTAGTTGGCGTGGCAAGCGTGAAATATCTCCTCCACACCGACTCTCTGGCTCGCTCCATGTTGCTTCTAGCATGCGACACACGTGAAGCTGACGAATGACGTAGGTTCTGCTGCGACGGAAAAAAAACACCTGGATCGGCTTGTGGATCTGTTCATTTTTCCGATCCCCGATCCAGCTATTTTGTCAGTATCGCGGCCGATATCCGATCCTAATATCGGATCGGTGCACCCCTAGTAGAAACCTTGGAACTTTTCCTTGACATGAAACGGAAAATAATCAAACCAGTGGAAGCAGTGCATTTATCCTTTATTCATGCAATATCTATTCAGTCAGTACCTCGGTTCCATTGCTTGACAGAACTCACTGAAGCCGCCCCATCCACGACACTGATCGTTCTCATGTCCTTACAAATGAACAAAATTAATTTCTCCGTTATGGCGTCTTGTCGTGTTGCAGACAGAGAGCTTGTGGCGGGCGATGCAAAGTAAGGGTGGTCCAGTTTGCACATACAAATTAGTTGCTTATATTTACAAAACAAGCCTACAAAAGCATAAAAAAGCTCGTTTAATAAAGAAAAGTTCACGAAGCTAAGTGAAAACTCACTAAAGTGTTTAGTGAAATTAGGAAACATTTAGATATCATAAATTGAGTTGTATAAGTTAACGTTACATTTCTACATACATTTTGTTCTCATGTCACAAGTAATATCAAGGTTTATTTTGATCTGTTTTACATGATTCTTCTGTAGTGTGGTTTTCGGTGAAGTGTACTAAAATAAATATCGTCACCTGTGTACATTAGCCCACTTCTTCTCGACGCTTTTCCTGATAGTTTATAGAACAATTACTCCGAGTCGCCATCTGTCGTTTCAAAGAAAAGCACAACGGCGAGCGCGTCAAGTATAAACACGTCGTCCGTTTGGGGAGGAGCGCGCGCAGTCAGCGGAGGAGACAGGCCAAAGTACACAAGGCTTCAGACGCGCTAGCGCGTCCACTCGCAAAGCAGACAGCCACGCCTCTACTACCGCGGGCGTTTTTTTACACATTTTTTTATTTATTCGAATATTAATTTTCACCTTCGAAATTCGTTTTTTAAAAACTATTCGAATATTCGAATTTAGAATATTCGTTGACAGCCCTAGTTGGATGGCAGATTTAGTCGTGCATTGACTTAATGACATGTTCATTTAAGCAGAATTTGTACTTATTTGTCTGTGTTTTCAGATAATCCGGGCTTCTTCCGCAGTGTAGAGACGGTATGGGTAGCGCACTGCCACCTAAATAAAATATACCGGTACTGGGAAAATACTGGTATATATCGCGCATCCCTAAACTATAGAAGAGTCAAGTTTTAAATAGGGAAAATAAAACTCTTTGGTCATTTTTGAGCGAGATGCTAACGGTCTAATCAGATTCAATGATCTATGCTAAGCTATGCTAAAAGTGCTACCGCCAGACCCGGAGATCGGCTGAATGGAATCGAAAACGGTAAAACTAAACTGTTTAACTCTAGGGGAGTTGGAAAATGAGCCTATATTTTTAAAAAAGTGGAGTTTTCCTTTAACAGAAAAGCTCTGATTGGAGGATTTAAACTCCAACCAGAGCTTTTTCAGAGCTCCAAACATCTGGCAACCAGAAGCACGACTTGTTAAAAACAGTCTGTAATGTTTTGTCTACTCTTTTATTCAACAAAAACAGAGCAAGTTATTTTTTTAACTACATTTTAGTCAAGTCTTTTTTCGTCAGTGATATTGCATGTTAGTCACAGTTATTGTTTAATGACGTTGGTGTCGTCTTGTCATCGTCTCGTCTTAGTCATGGAAAAAAAAGGAAACATTTTTAGTGATGGATTTCGTAAACAAAATGAACACTATAAGCAAGTCAAATAACTACGATCTGCACAGAGCAGACAGGAATGAAGCAGACTGCAGGACACAATGCAACAACCAATAATGCATATTTCGTAAAGTCACGGTGAAACAGCAACAGATCTCTTCTACATTATGACGACGTGTAACAAGCGAAAAACAAAAAAGTAAGGGCAAGTTTTGGTTCTATCCATCGGCTGTTGTTTGGATAAAAGCAGATTTATTTTTTAAAGGGGCGTGAAATATATTTTAATAAAAGATTATAGTCACAAAAAAAAAAAAAAAAAAAATTATATATATATATATATATATATATATATATATATATAAAAATGAAACATCTGCATGGATTAATCGTTCACAATAAGATAAGTAGCATATCTTAAGAAAATGGTGAATTTTCATTTCAAGCCAAATATTAAATATTAAAAAATGAATATTTAAACTAGGGCTGCCACTAACAACTATTTTTATATCGATGAATCTATCGACTAATTTATCACAATAATTTTCAACAATTTTACTTAAAAATATTTAATTTAACTTGCAACGTTGGCCTTCGGTAGTGTACTATAAAAAAAGTATTAATGCAAACAAGCCCTTGAAACAGTAAAAAACAGTAGAAGTAATTGAATAATATGACATAACTTACTATTCATTGTTTTAGGGTTAAAAAACCCTAAAAACTCACTTGGCTGGCATATTCCTGCCCTGCTCTGCTTCACACCGAATATTACGACCGGCCCTTTAAGAGCTGCACGGACCAAATTCATTGTAACACAGCCGATTTCTCATTCAACTCTGTATACACGTTCACTAAAGACATATACGACTACGTTTACCCGAATACTCGCAGGACGCGCATTTTTACAATTTTTTTTATTTAAAGCGTAAATTTTTTTTAATGTTATATTAAAATAAACAATGCATTACAACCATTTAAAAATATTTATAAACATGTTTAAACAGGTTATATCACCCAAAAAAACAAATATTCAGTACAGAAAAAAACAAGTACAGTAAAATCCTATTTCAGGGCAAACACAGTCTTAGCAAACTTAAAAGGATAGTTCACCCAAAAATAAAAATTCTGTCATCATTTACTCCCTTTAATGTTCCAAACCTGTATGAGTTTCATTCTTCTGCTGAACACAAAAACACATATTTTGAAAAAGTTTGATTACCATACTAGTGTTAGGCCGATATATCGGGCCGATATTTGCGATTTTTACGTGTATCGGCCGATACAAGGCTGCTGCGTTCGCCGATATTTTTTTCCCTGCATTATTTACAGACGGGCGTCCACAGGGCAGCTCTCACCGTCTTCAAACTGTCTTGCTCTCCCTCGCGCATATTAATCCAAATCAATTGAGAATTGACACGATGGTAAAAGGTAGAAAGACTGAAGTTTCACGTGGAGCATTGGGAGATTTTTTTCCTGAATTACCGCTGGTGTTGTGTTAATTAAGTTAAGTGCACCTACACTCTAAAAAATGCTGGGTTAAAAATAACCCAAGTTGGGTTGAAAATGGACTAACCCATCAATTGAGTTGTTTTAAGCAAACATTTAACCCAACTGCTGGGTCAAAACAACCCAATTGCTGGGTTAGTCCATATTCAACCCAACTTGGGTTATTTTGACCCAGCATTTTTTAGAGTGTAACCATTAAATGACTAGGTTGTAAATAGTTTTAAAATGAAGTATAGTACAGTCAGTGTGCACTTTATTATACTGCTTGCTTGTTGATACTGTGTGCAATAGTGTAATTATTTTATTTATGCTTAAATATTTATTTTCAGAATTTATTTTCACCACTGAACTCACCTGTTTTTACTATTTGTTAAATATTGTTTTTTTTAGTTCAATAAATGTTCCTTTTTTAAATTTTAAATTGTTATCATTATGATGATTGTGTCATTTTTATGATGTAAATTGAGGGAGCAAAAGCAGTATCGGCTCCAAATATCGGCTCAAGAAAATCGGCAGCCCGTATCGGTCATCGGCTAAGGCTGATGAAAAAAAAAATCGGTATCGGCACTAAAAAATCCATATCGGTCGATCCCTTTACCATACTATACTATGGAAGTCAATGTGGCCATCAACTGTTTCGCTTCAAAATCTTGTGTGTTAAGCAGAAGACAGGTTTTACAGGATGGTGAGTAACTGAGAGAATATTCACTTTTGGGTGCACTGTCCCTTTAAATACCCAGAAATGTAATACTGCAGTAGCGCTTGGCTGACTGCACTGACAAAAGCAGTGAAAGCCCGACACGTGCGACAAATCAATGCCACGTCACTGCAGGCGCCCGAACAGCAGGTGCTGCTCTGAGAGCTGGGGGTCGCGAGCACTGAATGAGGCCGCTGTGTCTCCACAAGCACGTTTGGGGACGGTGGGGTGAAGAAAAGAGACCCCGCAGACCGCAGATACATCGTCCAACTTCTGTGAATCCGGCAGCCCATGGGGTGACTCTCCTCTCAAGGAGGAAATGGCAAAATATAAATAGCTGCTTTCACCATTTTCCCAACCCTTTCTCCTTGATCCCGGGCCCCTCAGCTCAGCGGGATCTGGGGCCCCAGACAAAATGTCTCTCACCCATTCATTTGAGTTTGCTCTCTAGCTCTCTCTCTCTTCTTTAACTTAATGAGAGGCTGTGGAGAGACCTGTCAGTGTGACAATAATTACAGAAACTACACTGCTCACCAGCTGCAACAGGCCCCGGGCCCCAAAACATCCATACGCACAACTGTGAGGTCATGGAAAAAGCAAAAAAAAATAAGCTGCTACTGTATCTCGGCCGTCTCACAGACGGTGAATACTGGGTTACTTTAATAAGACTACAGTAGAGAATCAAATAACAGTAGTTATGACTGTTCATCCCTGTAATTCAGATAATGTCAAGCTTAGGTCTTCCCCTGTGCCACCAGATAAACACAAAATACGCCGACTGACAGCACAGAAAGGGGTATATTAGTGGCTGAGTCACTGGCTGGAGCAGGTGTGTATGAATATGTGTGTAAAGAATTAAAAAAAGAAAGACGGTGCGTCACAATTCACGTACTTATGCATTATTCTAAGGGGCCGTTCACACAGGGTAAACTTTGCAGTGCAAGTGAAACTTAAAGGAACACGCGTCTATTTTTGAAAATAGGCTCATTTTCCATCTCCTCTAGAGTTAAACAGTTTAGTTTTACCATTTTCGAATCCATTCAGCCGATCTCCGGGTCTGGCTGTAGCACTTTTAGCATAGCTTAGCATAGATCATTGAATTAGACCGTTAGCATCTCGCTCAAAAAACGACCAAAGAGTTTCGATATTTTTCCTATTTAAAATTTGACTCGTGTTAGGCTTGCTACGATAGTCGGTGTTGCCGGTGTTACCGGTGTCCAGACTCAACACCGGTTACATCACTTGCCAGACAATACAAATAAAAACTGAACGTATCTGCTTAATAAAGCAGGATCCGACCGTGAGTCTCGGCAGCGGCAGGAGTCATTCATCAGATTTAAGAGTGAGGAGCTGACGGAGATGATCGCGCAAGATTTGGTTTCAAAGCGAAACGTAAAAGCGCCTATTTAAGGGAGTTTGTCATTTGTTTTGTTGTTGTGTTTTTCATTAAAAATAATAGACTAATGAACCCATAATTCAAGCAACCCGCAGCCGAATTGGCGCTAATTCAAACCCGAAAGTTAAATGTGCACGGCTGCACAGAGAGCGCATTGTTTACTTTCGCCTGGCTCCGCAGTGCGAGCCTCCGCTACGCTGACTGCGCGCATTTATTTTTGCCGCGCGCACCCTCGCGCTCGTGCGGGCGTGTCGAGTATAAACGAGGCTTTACGGACGAACTGTTATTCATTCATGGCGTGCATCTCAATCATAGACTACCATGTTAATGCTTGATCAGTGCCCTGACTACTGAACTAGGGAACTGATTGAGACGCACCCATGGCCTCACAGAGCGCGCATTTACAGACGAGCTGTCATTCACGGTGTGTGAATACGCAACACTGGCGCGTTTTCAGTTCAGAGCGGTCGTGTGCATGTTACTTTCGGTTAGATAGAATTAGTGATTTAAAAGCCTCCGCCGGTGATACCGGTATTACCGGTGTTGTCACACATCAATTAACCGGTGGGAAAATTTCCTCACCGTCACATCCCTAACTCGTGTACTAAGACTGACAGAAAATGAAAAGATTTTCTAGACCGATATGGCTAGGAACTATACTCTCATTCCTGCGTAATAATCAAGGAACTTTACTGACGTACAATGAGTGCAGCGGCGCAATATTACGGAGCATCTGAAAATAGTCCCCAGCACGCTCCCTGTGCAAGCAGGTTGTACGTTAGATATGTTGACGGAAGTTAGCCTATTTTCAGGTGCTGTCTAATATCATTGCGAGATATTTTGAGCGAGATGCTAACGGTCTAATCAGATTCAATGATCTATGCTAAGCTATGCTAAAAGTGCTACCGCCAGACCCGGAGATCGACTGAATGGATTCAAAAACGGTAAAACTCAACTGTTTAACTCTCGGGGAGTTGGAAAATGAGCCTATTTTTTAAAATAGTGGCGTGTTCCTTTAAAAGAACACGTTTCTACCCAGTGTTTTACTTAATATTTGATATATTTGATAATATACTTAAAAGAGTTTAGATATTTTTCCTATTTAAAACTTGACTCGCGTACTAAGACCGACAGAAAATTAAAAGATTTTCTAGACCGATATGGCTAGGAACTATACTCTCATTCCTGCGTAATAATCAAGAAACTTTACTGACGAACCATGGGTGCAGGGGCGCAATGATATTACACAGCGCCTGTATGCTAAAAGTGCTACCGCTAGACCCGGAGATCGGCTGAATAGATTCGAAAACGGTAAAACTCAACTGTTTAACTCTAGGGGAGTTGAAAAATGTGTCTATTTTCCTTTAACTTCCGCCCTCTACAATGTGAGTAAATCACTTGCATATGCAAATAAATCTTCCCTCTAGACGACTAATGTCTATCATTAGCCATTGGCTAATAAATTCTTAGATTTCTCTCGCCTGTGTGTGTGTGTGTGTGTGTGTGTGTGTGTTAGAGGCCAAGTATAAGTTTAGCATAGATATATTTTCACTCGCTGAACACCGAGCGCTTGAGTGTTTCGCTCTCCGTAAAGCGATCTATACCATTTCAATTCAGCTCAGTGGATGTGCAGTATACCTGTATTTGACGAACTGTAAACTCTAGTGTGAAGGCAGTTGATGGTTGCTTATGATTTCACTTTTTAAACTTTAGTTAGTGTGTAATGTTGTTTGAGCATAAATAACATCTGCAAAGTTACGATGCTCAAAGTTCAAATCAAAGGGAGATATTTTGTTTTACAGAAATCGCTTTTTAAGGACTACAACAAATGGCTGTTAGGGACTACAATGAGCTTCACTAACCCTAAAATGTACATAAACCCCGCCCCCGGGAACACACAACAAAGGAGATGAGGCCATATTGAGAAGATGACAACATAAGTTATAACCGTAATTAAACTAAACTATACCCGTTCTCTCTTCATGCAGCAGATATTCTCTGGCTCATCTTACAACAGTTCCCACATGAGCAAATAATAGATTAGCTTTACAGAACATGCTAATCGATGACTTGAAGATAGTCAACTCATAAATTCATAAACGTCCTGTCTCATTCTACATGTTGTCTCTTCTTCTTGAGTCTCTCCATCATTGTCCGACTCCGGTTTGAACATAAAGGCTGAATAGTTTCTGACATTTTCAGTGTGTGTCTGCGTGAGGTAATCGGTGCTGCTAACACAAGCTCTTGAAGCAGCTCATTTGCATTTAAAGGGACACACACAAATGTGTTTTTTGCACGCAAGACGCATGCAATTCTGTTTATTAACCGCTAGAGCGCTAAAAGTTACTGACTACAGCTTTAACTATAAATAACTAAATGGCACTAAACTAAAAAAACTGAAATAAAAACAACTAATAAAATGACAAAAGCATTAATTAATAATTACATTAATAAAACTATAATACAAAATTAAAACTGATTTAACCATAACAAAACTGAAGTGTGGAATGATGGACAGCTTTACTTCTGTAGCCAAAAGGGTCTCAGACTCCAGGATGACGAAATAACCTTCTAAACCTCAAACACTAGATGGTCGAGTACATAGTGCTTAGTATAGTACGTCATTTGGGACACAACTAGAGAGATAAAGTATACAAGAAAAAAGGGAGCAGGAGGTGACACTCTGACAGGAGGTGGAGTGTGCAGCTTCTGCAGGGCAATGCACCGCACAGGCCACAAACAACACATCAACTCAACAAAACATCCGTCACAAATATTACAGAATAATTTCTTCATGAAGTGTAAAAATAGTTTTGACAATGCATGTGCAATATGGAGTTGTGGGTGTTTGTCATTGCTATGTGGTTGCTAAGGTGTTCTGGTTTTTAGCATGTTGCAATGCGGTTGCTAAGGTGTCTGAATGGTTAGTAAAAAACAAAACAAAAAAAAGCCCACGCTTAAGTCTGTAATGTTCGGATCTGTAGACATGACTCAGTCTATCGGACTCATCCCTCCTTAAGATTCTGCATGATTTAGGGATAGAATTCATGATTAGACCACAAGGTATTCAAAGCAAAATTAATACTTGGCACTTTCCACAGACACGGTACAAACGGTCCCTGAAACTAAAAAATTAATATACTGTGTTTTCTTTTATGCAGGTTTACAACTAAATTTGGGAAGATTTTGACTATAAACTACACCAAAATGGTCCGCATAAATGTATCTTTCTATCAGTTACGAGCTATAGTTGGGATCAAATGTTAATTTGTAATTATCAATAAACTTACATTTCCCATAATTTAAAGAAAAATATTATCATTATTTCTTACAACGGGTAACAGGGCTGAATGGTTGAGCTTGACGAGTCAACAGCATTATAGGGGCACTTTAATAACTTTCACACATTGTACTGTTTTAAAGGTTTCTCATTTTGTTTTGGATCAAAGGTCAAAAAAGCACATCACCACAGTATTCAATGATTCTCAAACGACTCAATGGATGAATCAGTAGGCTTGTTTGAGATGCGCCTCGCCTGAAATTCAGCCGAGACTAGGCGGCTGCAGTGAGGAGAGGAGTGAAAAAAGTGCAGGCAAGACGGACAGTTCTCTCTTCTCGTAGTGGATCAGACACCTGCGAGATCAAAGGCGGATATCGCGGATTCACACTTGTGCGCTTTGTTGCTGATAAACTGGATGTAATTTAAGTTCTGTTACTTTTATATGAAAATAAATATTAGGAACAAGACACCCAAAGTTGTTGTTATTTATTTCCATTCGAAAGACGTGTTTATCAATAATTTTTACTTTAATTAGGCCTACATACATGTTTTTATATATATATTTTGTTATAAATATGACAACAATCACATAACCCACAGAGAGATCGCCTTTGTTAGAGAGTTTGGGAATATTCACACATAAAAACATGATCTCAGAGTTTTAAAATCAAAAAAGAACCATACATCACGGTTGTTTAAACCAATAAGCATTAAGCTGTGTCGTCAGCAAGTCGTTTCCCATCATGCTTTTGCTCCGCGCAGTCGGTGGAGAGCAACTGCTCTCGACTGCAGAATCCGACACATCCGCCTTTCGCTCGCGAGAGTTTTTTGACATACGTCGGCATGACATCAGAGCAAGGCGGACCGCCCTCGGACACATTTCTAACCGGAATGCATCTCGCGCTGATCACCGGTGATCGGTTCTGCGCAGATTTTGCTCATCTCAAACAAGCCTAATCTCTCTAAATCCCTCCTTTCCACAAGGAGCTGCTCTGCTCTGATTGGTCAGATGGCCCAGTCTGTTGTGATTGGTCTACTCTGCTCTGATTGGTCAAATGGCCCAGTCTGTTGTGATTGGTCTACTATGCTCTGATTGGTCAAATGGCCCAGTCTGTTGTGATTGGTCTACTATGCTCTGATTGGTCATATGGCCCAGTCTGTTGTGATTGGTCTACTCTGCTCTGATTGGTCAAATGGCCCAGTCTGTTGTGATTGGTCTACTATGCTCTGATTGGTCATATGGCCCAGTCTGTTGTGATTGGTCTACTCTGCTCTGATTGGTCAAATGGCCTAGTCTGTTGTGATTGGTCTACTATGCTCTGATTGGTCAAATGGCCCAGTCTGTTGTGATTGGTCTACTATGCTCTGATTGGTCATATGGCCCAGTCTGTTGTGATTGGTCTACTCTGCTCTGATTGGTCATATGGCCCAGTCTGTTGTGATTGGTCTACTATGCTCTGATTGGTCATATGGCCCAGTCTGTTGTGATTGGTCTACTCTGCTCTGATTGGTCAAATGGCCTAGTCTGTTGTGATTGGTCTACTCTGCTCTGATTGGTCAAATGGCCTAGTCTGTTGTGATTGGTCTACTCTGCTCTGATTGGTCAAATGGCCTAGTCTGTTGTGATTGGTCTACCACTTACAGCGCACGCGTCGGAAGCTAAACTTCCATTACCATAAACTTCAGCTCTTGAGGCTTCCTAAAGCTCAGCGATTGTACACACTGTAAAGACAGTAAAGATGACGTAAATTTTACCACCGAATCGATGACAAACATTGCATAAATTGAGGAACATTATGAGATGTTGCAACTGTAATTCCTCACCATCAGCATTAACAAGAGTACGTCCACCAACAAACCCATGTGTGTGTTTCTCATTTATTGTGGTGCACATGCGGGAACCGTATCAATATCAGCGCATGCGTTAGCCGAGAACTAACTTGAATGACTGATGTAACAAACGTTTGTCTTGCTCCATCCTTTATCTTTACTCAAAGTAGTAAGAACGACAGACAATCTGCATTAATAGACAGTTTTAGGAAGTAGTGGCCCACAGCTTGGTGAAGAGCGTTGTAGCCAATCAAAGACATACATGTTGAGTGCATGAACACAATGGCCAATCAGAGGTGTTTAAGAATGCGTTCAATAGCGCTCAAAATCCTAAAGGGAAATGCTGGTAGTGTCCATTTTTTTTTCATTTCAGTACCAACTTGGTACCGTAGTCGGTACTTTTGACAACACTACCAAACCTCTACGCACACCTTGGCAATAGAATCGCCACTGGCTAGTACATTTTTTTTCTTTAGTCGCCAGACTGATATACTATATATATATATATATATTACACACATACATACATACACACACACAGTCACACACACATTCCACCAAATGTATCAGTCTTTGTAAAATGGCACAGCTTCTTAAATATCCGAACGTACACACTTAACATCAGTCAGCATTAGTCTATATTATGATATTATGATAATCAAGCACTATTTAATGATAGAACTTCAGTAATTAGAACTAAAACTGTTGGTAATCATGTATTAATGCATATTTGTCATTTAACTGAACTTTGGACTGGTGGTGGTGCTTAAGATATTGTTGGTGTTTCTGAAAAATAGATAATATTAATTATATTATTAAAAGATAATAATACTACTACTAATTCTACTACTAATAACAATATACAACGTACTAAGGATTGATGAGCTGCTGGGTTCATGAATATTAATCACGTTGACGGCATTTGCTCAAACTGATTTGCTGAAATCCAAACAGGGACAGGAAAAGATGAGCGCCAGCCAATGAGATTGCCGTTTGCACATTAGTTCCGCCCACTACCGGAAAAAAACCGGCATGACAAAATCTTCTGCTTGTTCTTAAAAGCTGAATAATTCCAAATGAACTCTCTTATTTTGAGGAAAATACAACAAAGAATATCGTTAACATGTAGAGCGCCGATTTTGCGTGGTATGCAAGACTCTCTCTCCGTCTCTCTCGAGAGTTTCGCTCTAGTCAAGCGATCTATACGATTTCAAGCGCTCATTCAGAGTGTTCAGCGAGTAAAAAATATATTTATGCTAAACTTATTATTAGCATCCAACACACACACTGGCGATTAAAATCTGAGAATTTATTAGCCAATGGCTAATGATAGATATTATTTAATCGCCCAGAGTGACGATTTACTCGCATATGCGAGTGTTTTACTCGCATTGTAGAGGGTTGACTACTTACAGGTTGTGATTCTGAGGAGCTGGTGCAAATAAACTGGTACTGACCGATCTTTCAAGAGCAAACGTTTTGAAAATCCCGCATTGAACGGGTCAAGATGTTTGCGGGCGGACACAATGTACAACATAGGCGAGCATTATGTAAATGTCTTATCTAGTGATGTAAAACCATAAAACAGTGGGATTCAAATCACAGACGTTTAGGCAGTTCAGAGTCGATTCTTCCTTTTGGTAGACAATAACTGTGCACTTTCGACTTTACAACTGCAGAACGTTTACATTCAAAAGAGCTTTATTACACACTGCATGAAAGGGAATATTCAAAAAACTATAATAGGGACACTATGAGATTATTTACTCATCTACCCGTTATTCTGTATAGAAAAAGAACGTGTTATTTCTTAACATTCATCATTTTAAATAACAGACAAACTCCCCACATACTGAAAACATGACTTACTTTCTTAGTTTTGTCTTGTTTTCCAGTAAAAATATCTTGCATTCTTAAATCCTGATACGTTTACTTTAGTTATTATGTTTTGTGATGACTAAAACAAACCATATTTTCCTTACACGGTTGTCAGACATTTTTAATAATATCTGATGTCATTTTGCTTCTCGTAATCTACTTTAAGAATGTTTAGATATTGGTAATGGAAAACAAGACTAAATACTCATCTCACGTTTCTTTAAAATGATGAATGTTAAGAAATGTGAACCTTTTCTATACAGAATAACGGGTAGACAAGTAAACAACCTCATTACAGTGTCTTAACTACAACTTTTCGATTTTAATTTTATGTTAGACCTAAACTGGACTTTATTCATGGAGTGTTTCATTCAGCCTTTTGTCATCTTGATCCGCCTGGGACTTCTGCGTTTGATGAGAAATCTCACACAAATTTGATTGCAACTCACAGTTGGATGTGAAAGTGATGAAAGAAAACATCAGGCTCTGTAACATCACATTCAATAAAACACAGTTGAGTAAAGACTCAGATCAGATCACAACTTTTCACACAGCTTTCACAGCAAATCTAGTGGTTTTGTATCTTATTTGGTGTTGTCTTGATAACAGTTTTGTAATATATCAGCATGCAGTAAGAAATTATAATCTTAAATCAGATAACAATAAAGAGAGCACATAAACAGATGTCAGTCAAAAATCATAAATCAAATGGACACTGAGCCAAAAAACAGCCTTTTACTTTAACAAAGACCCCTGAGATGCTACCAGCTCTGCATTGTGGATACACTGTATTTCAATGTAAATTAATCTACACACTATAGGAGTTTGTGTATGATTCATGCTTTCAATATGAATCATTATCAGGCCACTTTCCAACATTTTCTTTATAAATCTATGGAGGTAAAGCAGTGAGTCCAGTAAATCACAGTGAGGCCTGACCACAGCCTGTACAGAACCCCTTTACAATTACACTGGTTTATCCATGACACATTTCTAGGATTGTTTCTTTCTTCTTATATTTCTTTCGTTATGATGATAATTATTCCTAACCAGCAGACCCGCCGGATTTACTGCTTTAGCTCCATACGCTACAATCAGCCCGTAAACTCTCCTAAATATCTGTCATCTTACCCTTAAACGATCCGATGAGCACCCCTGCCTCCCGTGTATCCAGCACACACTCGATGATCGGCACTATTTAGATCAGAGGCGTGTTTTTCAGCTACATATTCGCTGATGGGTTCATGGGAAGGGTTTTCTGTATCCAGCGTGAGAACTGCGGTTCTACTCACCGCTCCGCTGCGCTATCTAACCTGCTGAAGAAGACGGGGCTGTCTTGAGCCTACTCGCTTACCCATTGGTTAAACAAAAGTGATCTCGTTTCTCATTGGTCAGTGCACACGTCCATCAAGTGTACAGACTGGGCTCGTCCCGAAACTCCTGAGATTATATTATATTATATTATATTATATTATATTATATTATATTATATTATATTATATTATATTATATTATATTATATTATATTATATTATATTATATTATATTATATTATATTATATTAATTATATTATATTATATTATATTATATTATATTAATTATATTATATTATATTATATTATATTATATTATATTATATTATATTATATTATATTATATTATATTAATTATATTATATTATATTATATTATATTATATTATATTATATTATATTATATTATATTATATCATATCATATTTATTATATTATATTATATTATATTATATTATATTATATTATATTATATTATATTATATTATACTATATTATATAAAAAGAGATTATTATATTATATTATATTATATTAATTATATTAGGCTATATTATATAAAAAGAGATCATGTGTGGATCACGTTTCACACAAACTTTTGGAGTTTGCTGTCTGTTAAAAACAAAAAGGCATTATATGACATTATTTATTTGACCTATCACAAATTTTTTTATGTTGACAATATAATAGAAAAATTTGCATTAAAGGTGGGGTAGGTGATTTTCAGAGAGGCTTTGAAAGCATAAGATCCTAAAGCCACGCCTCCTTCAAAACCCATGAACGCGCACAGCAGGGAGCAAACAAAAGCGTCACCAGAGACAGCGTTAAACTACCTCATGTCTCACTGTTGACATTGAAACGCATAAATCTGAGTCACGAACCGCTCCGATTATAAAGTCATGGGTTTCCATCCCAAATTATGGTTGTTATGGCATGAACGCAGCATAAGCTCGTTGTTTTGGTTCAGGGGGAACTGTAAAGGAGGTGACTGGCGTCTGTCTAAGGGTGCGTTTCAATCAGCTCCCTAGTTCACTAGTCAGGGTACTGATCAGGACATAAGTCAATGGGCTGACTCTCTAATCAGTGCCCTGTCTACTGAACTAGTGAGCTGATTGAGACGCATCCTAACTCTACATAGCATGAAACTTGATTTACTTGTTTGGTGTGAACGCAGCATTAAGGTGCACTATGTAACTTTTCGGTCCGCTAGAGGTCGCCAATTCAAAACAAAGGCATAGTTTGATGACGCCATGTTTGAGCACAGAATCTTGGGACATGTGGTCTTTACCTCACAGCCGGTGGAACAGAATCGGGATAGGACTCGGGCAGAAATCATATTCATGGATGCGATTATTAACGTTACTGTAGTGAAGCATAAGCAGGAGCGAGTGTTGTGGAGCTGAGGAACCGCTGGAGCGATTGTTAATAAGATGAACGCAACACACGCCTCACGAGCAGCGGGACTTTTATTATGACACAGTCGCCGGCGGGACTTCCGCTCCTCCGGTCATGAGTGTGAGGTAATGCAGCTCTGTTGATCATAATAGACACATCTGAGTGTGTTAATGATGTGATGAGATTACTCTGTGCGTTCTCTCAGCGGCTGCTATGACACTTGTTCACACTGCAGTGAGAGTAAAGCGTTTCTGCAAAATAAAAAACAGAGGGTAACGCAGATATGGCGCAATTGACAGGCGACTAAAATAGAAATGTTCTCACGATTTACAAATAGAAAACATTAGGGATATTTTGTAAGTACTCAACTGAACAATATATATAACACTGGCCTAGTGGTTTTTGGATATTTTACTGCAAAAAATGTTACATAGTGCACCTTTAACTAAGTGATTGCTATCTGAATGTGAAGAGACTTTCAACCAGCATAACAAAAATGTTTCTAGAAACAAAACGCCTGCCTTTAAAGGTGCACTGGGTAAATTTTAGTGGCGGTGAGCCCTCTCTTTCGCAGCACATAGAGAAGCTACGGTGGCCGACACAGGACAAAGATGTCGTCTGAGACAGCAGAGAGTAGCTAGCGCTCGGTAGATCAGTTTGTCCGTTTAGGGCTATTGTAGAAACATGGCGGCGCAAAATGATGACTTGATCATGGAGCGGTGTATGGAGATAGAAACGGCTCATTCTAAGGTAATAAAAGCATAACGGTTCATTATGTCAGGTCTTTATAAACCACTGAAAACATAGTTATGCATATTATATTGCATTTCTGTAAATAGATCCTCATAAATATTACACACTGCACCTTTAAATGAGAAAAATAAAAGCAGACGTCGCAAACTTTTAACCAAACTGTACCCTAAGATCACAGGATGCATTGTGTATAAAATGACCAGTCATCTGAATTTGCAATCACCTCAACTCACAAAAAACCTGAATGAGTTAAATTGATATGACCATATTCAAAGTCCCTCACGCATGGCTGATAGAGCCATTAGATGTGTGCACAACACGCTGCAGGATGCAATCTGTTTCCTGTCCTAACAGATGGACTTTACTGTACGTGTCCTGTACCAGCCCTGCTTTCTCCTGTCCGCATGAAACTGTCGACAGAATCCAGCATCCTCACACTTTCAATATCCCTCACTGCAATGAGAGAGAATCAGAGCTCTCTGATTCAGATTCTAATGTTACTTCACACAATGGACTCATTTGACTTCATAGAAGTGTAAAAATACTAATATTAACTGTTTATTCTCACTCTCAAAATACTCAAACGAACCAAAAACACACCCTAAGTCATGTAAAGCATTGTGATATCTTTAAATACGGTGCATGTGTTGTAGTAGACTATTTTATGGTGCTCTTTTTTGGTCCTTTTCAATGGTTGACAAACTGTATTGGAAAGAGCTGCGTAAAGATTGGGTTTTTTGGTTAACAAAAAAAAAAAAAAAACATCATACAGGTAAAAATCTAGCGTGAACTATTCCTCTAAGAGAAAAATGTCTCTGAAGTGCCACCTTGTGGAGCACTGAATAAATCGCATGCTCTGCCATTTAAAATATTTATTACAAAAAATATCTCTAGGCCCTGCCAACAAACCAAGCAGCGATTCATCATGACCACAGCTTCCATATGCCTGAGGGAAACAATGATTACTTTGATCTGAAATATAACCTTTGTGGTGAGGTATAAACAAAATGTAAATACCACTGAAAATGAGACTGGTATACAGTAGAGCAGCTGGAGTTGTTTAGAGTAGGAGATTCTTCTACCACACATCATCAACCTGATGAGTTTTTAATGCCTTCATAAAGAAGCTGTTGGGGAGATGGAGAATCAGATCGAAACACCGTCTCCAAGAACGTTTGCACCAAAGCTAAAATAATATCAGATATTTTTCAGTTTAATGTAGCTTTGTTTCTGTAGTGCTGCATGGGTCACATGGACAAAAACTTCCTCTGTGCCTGTGTTTGCAAGAGGTTTTTCAGTTATGCAGTGAATTTGACTAAGATTGAGCAATGTGTTCGTTTCTCTTGTGTCTGTATGAGGTTTTCCAATAATTATGGCCTATACGGCCCCTCATCATTTGTGGTTGTGTAATCTTATCAAAGGAGGTTTTCTTTCGAGTCTGATGAGATTAAAAGACAAAAAAATACCATGACGCCTCATTCATCACTCAGGGGGAGATTGTATCGATCGCCTTGGTATAGCAAGACAGATTTGAAGAAAATCAATGCAGGTTTGTTTAACGTTTTGTCATGGTTTTTGTTCATTTTAGATGTATAAATATGGATGAGTTGAATCTAACCAAAAGGTCAGAGTAGAGCAGTTGTTCTTGACTGGTGGATCGTGACCTGAAAAACTGGGCTGGAATAAATAATGCTAAATTATTTGATACCACATATATAATATAATCATGTAGCATAGCAGAATAAATAGGGACTGAATTTGTTGTAAATAAATATTTCTCATATTTTTGTTGTTAAAAGCCATGCATTAAGTCAAACACAATATTCTGGTACAAATTCAACTCTCATTTGGTTGAAGCGGGTTGAAAATAGCACAATGTTTTTTTTTATTTTTGTTACTTTGTGCTGTGAAATATTGGATTACATACATTACCGTTTAATAAACCAGTAAGATTTTTTGAAAAGTCTTAAAGTCCCCCTGTAGTCAATAATTTTATCCCTTAAAATGTATCTTTGATCACCAAAATTACATATTTAAATGTTTTTTCCTGTGAATTTTTTTTCATTGTGCCTTAACCCCTTAAGAGTCACCCCCCACCCCCTTTTTCTCCCCACAAAGATATGAAAAATGCACTATCCGAACTTAAAGGTCCCCTTCTTCGCGATTCCATTGTTCAAACTTTAGTTAGTGTGTAATGTTGCTGTTAGAGCATAAATAATACCTGTAAAATTATAAAGCTCAAAGTTCCATGCCAAGCGAGATATTTTATTTAACAGAAGTTCCCTTTCAAAGCCTACAGCGAACGGCTGGCTTGGACTACATCCTGGTACTTCCTTCTTTAATTACGTCAGTAGCGCAGTAGAACAGACTAACCTCCGCCCACAAAGAAACGCGAAAAAGGGGGCGCGGTCTTGTTGCTGTCCCACGTGGAGAAGCGGACGGTCGCTGCGCTGAGTGTGTTTATCGCCATGTCATCGAGACGCTGTTATTTTCATCCTGGAGTCAAATCACCTTTGTTTGGCTTTCCCAGGGACGCTGTAGAGATTATTGAACGCATGCATCTCTCCGTTAAGAGGCGTGACCTTTCCAACGTGCGCTAAGCTGCTGTCAAATTACAACACAGGAACCGCTTTCACGTGCGCTAAGCTGTGGTCGAATCACAGCACAGGAACCGCTTGCACAATCAGAACTCGTTACGTGTTTCTGAAGGAGGGACTTTATAGAACAAGGAAATCACCAGCCGTTTTTAGGACAGTGGAAACAGCAGTATACAGATAAGTAAATAGTGTGAAAAATACTGTGTTTTTTTTACACGCGAAACATGAACACATGTTATATTGCACACTGTAAACACAATCAAAGCTTCAAAAAAACACGAAGAACGGGACCTTTAAACATTGTAATTCAAGAATGCTTTGGAATATGAAAAAAGCGTCACTGATGTCAGACGTAGCGTAAGCGTTTTGAACTGCGAGAGGCGTTACGCTTTCTGCGTAAGTTGAAAACGGAGGACGGTCTGGTGGAAGCTAGTTATTTTACTTTGTAAAGTTTTAAATATGGACTTTTTTTCTTACACAAACCCGTCGATTCACTTCAGAAGGCCTTTATTAACCTCCCTGGAGCCGTGTGGAGTACTTTTATAATGGATGGATGCCCTTTTTTTGGGCTTCAAATATTGGGCTGCCATTATAAAACTTGGAAGAGCCAGGACATTTTTTAATATAACTCTGATTGTATTCGTGAAAGAAGAATGTCATATACACCTAGGATGGCTTGAAGGTGAGTACATTATGGGATAATTTTCATTTTCATTTCATTGTACTATCTCTTTAAAATAGCTTGATTGTACCTAGACACCCTTGCTTCATTTACTATATGCGGATTCATGAATATGCTAATTAACCTGGCCCCCACTCAATTGGCCAACTTACAAGGCAATCAATGGCAACATCGGACACATAACAGTTATAAATGTGATTGTCCTAATGTTTCACAAACCATCCCGTTTGCCATCCAAGTCTGCCTTTAGGATCAGTCAGTATCCTTAGATGCCTTTGAGCATCATGGCGTATAGTTCATCATAACATCATAATATGCATCAAATACATAACTCCCCTGCTATATTGCTAAATGTATATGATTTTTCATATCAACAGAAAAATATAGCCTACCGGGATAACCTGGCTTCTCTTGAGACTTCACTGCTTCAGAATGGTCACAGATAATGATATGCTAAAGTTTGCGACGTCAGAAACACCAGAGATTTCAAACCGCGTTTTAAGTTCAATGCAGTTTTAAAAAGAAAATACTCCTTAAAAAACACCACATAGACATATAAATAACATTACAAACTTGATTTTCACCACAGACGGACTTTAAAGAAATTAATATTTATTCAGCAAGGATGCATTAAATTGATTGTTGTCTTTAAACTATCAAGGAATCCTGAACAAAAAACTATAAGTAACAAGTAAATAAAAACAGTTATTATAAATTGTATAATATTTCACAATATTACCGTTTTTACTGTATTTTGACCCAATAAATGCTGCCTTGGTGAGCAGAAGAGACTAATATACACACTAATATATATTATAATATAATTAATATAATATAAGTAATATAATATAATATAATATAATATAATATAATATAATATAATATAATATAATATAATATAATATAATATAATATAATATAATTAGGGCTGTCAAAAGATTAATCGCGATTAATCGCATCCAAAATAAAAGTTTGTGTTTACATAATATATGTGTGTGTACTCTGTTAATTATTATTTATATATAAATACACACACATTCATGTATATATTTAAGAAATATTTGCATGTATATACTGTATATACATTTATATAATCTATAATATATATAAATATAAATGTTTTATATATAAAAATAATATTTTTTTCTTAAATATATACATGCTTGTGTGTGTATTTATATATAAATAATAATTAACAGAGTACACACACATATATTATGTAAACACAAACTTTTATTTTGGATGCGATTAATCGCGATTAATCTTTTGACAGCCCTAAAAATAATATAATATAATTTATACAACAGTTCTTTCTGGTTCTTGAATCTGATTGGCTGAGAGCCTTTTTCAGCCCTGCGACCTTTTATAATGGCTATTGTTGTTCATTTAAATATTATTGTTTAATAAATATGCCAAATTGAATGAATTCTATATCAGATGCAGGCAATACACTTGTTTAGTCAATCTCTCACTCATAATACCATATTAGACTACTCTACGTAATGAGTTATCAATGAAGCAACTCTTGGGATCGACTGTTAAAGGGTTAGTTCACACAAAATTGAAAATTCTGTCATTAATTACTTACCCTCATGTCGTTCGACAGCCGTAAGACCTCCGTTCATCTTCAGAACACAAATGAAGATATTTTAGTTGAAATCTGATGCCTCTGAAAGGCCTCCATTGGCACAATGCACTTTACACTCTCAAGACCCTTAAAAGGTACTAAAGACATCGTTACAAAGTCCATCTCACTACAGTGGTTCTACAAGAACTTTATGAATCGGCGAGAATAGTTTTTGTGCGCAAAAAAACCTTATATAGTGATGACGATTTCAAAACACGGCCTCATGAAGCTTCGAAGCGTTATGAATCAATGAGCCGAATCATAATTTGGATCGCGTGTCAAACCGCCAAACTGCTGAAATTTGGCGATTCAAACTGCTGAATCGACTCGCTGATTCATAACGCTTCGAAGTTTGATGCCTTGTTTTGAAATCGTCATCACTATGCAAGTCGTTATTTAGGGTTTTTTTGCGCACAAAAACTATTCTCGTCACTCCATAAAGTTATTTTAGAACCACTGTAGTGAGATGGACTTTGTAACGACGTCTTTAGTGCCTTTTAAGGGTCTTGAGAGTGAACCGTGCATTGTGCCAATGGAGGCCTTTCAGAGCCATCAGATTTCAACTAAAATATCTTCATTTGTGTTCCGAAGATGAACGGAGGTCTTACGGGTGTCGAACGACATGAGGGTAAGTAATTAATGACAGAATTTTCATTTTTGGGTGAACTAACCCTTTAAACTGTCAACTTGAGATTTGAATCTGTGGCAGAAGGAAGTAGTTCCGCACAAAAGAGGGTTTTTTAAAGACACTTCGTTGTTGTATCTTTTTTATTTACACACTTGTGCCTTCGAACTGTTATATAAACGCAATATCACACTCGTAGCCGTGCAAAATGGCTGTATATCAGTGGTTACCTACGGATGAAGCACAGCCATGCTGATATACAGTCATATCGCACTGCTACTCGTGTGATGTTGCTCATAAAATATAATATAAATTTAGGTTGGATCAGTAAAATTTGGGTAAATCAGCTGAGTACCACTTCAATATAAAAACAAAAAGTGAAACATCTGTCGCAGAAATTGCAATGCTGCAGTCTGATTTATCTGTCTGAGTATCCAATCCCACTGTTTATAGATTTAGACTGTGTACTCTTGCTTCAGTGACGCTCGGAAAGGAAATCAATGCTATCAGAGGGGAGCACTATGGATCACTGTTTATTTTCACACATCAACAGTTAGCAAAGACATTACACCAATGGCACTCTTCCAACGACACGATTCGAAATAAATGCCGAAGATCCAGACATTCAATGCACATTTGTAAGAGAAGGGGGCCGGGAAACACTGCACACACACGCACATATACATGCCCCCTCATGCGCTCAAGTACACACACATCGACGCTCTCATTTGATCGGCGAGTCCAGAATCTCCTGGTAATCTTGTCGGATGGCCCGGCCCACCCTGTAAAGCTTGAGACCCGTCAGGACGAACACGCTGACCATGATAACCAGCGCTCCTAAGACGTCGTAGACGGACGGGACCATCCTCAACACGATAAGCTGGAGAAACATGGCTACCACGATCTCCAGATGCTGCACGGTGCTGACCAGAGCGGGGTGGAACTTGTTGAGGGCGTAGTAGACACCCAGAAACGCCACGGTGGAGCAAATGCAGATTCCCGTGAGGTAGCCCCACGTCTCGCCGTCCAAGGGAATGATGGGTTCTTGCATGATGAACATAGTGGACGCCCCCCACACGGTTCCCGTCCAGCCGAACGTGAAGAGCGCCGCCCACATGCTGACGCGCTCTTTGATGGCCCGGTACACGATCATGGACAGGGCGGCGGTCAGACCTGCCATTACAGTCATCGTATAGCCAAACGCTTCTTTCCAGAATCCCAGAGGGGAATTTTCCTCATCTGCGATGTTGGGGATCATCACGAGGCATAGTCCGAAGAGACTTCCTACGACCGCCACTACGTCCGTGTAACCGAGGCGCTCATCTAAAAGCAAGAAGGCCAGAATGGCGCTGAAGACCGTGGTGGTGGCCCGCCACATGATGGTGCCGTTGCTGGGTGGAACGATCGCGAAGGACGTGTACGCGCACGTGATGGAGATGACGTTGCAAACCCCGTAGAAGAACAAACGCAGTCGATAGCCCTTCGGCCCGAAGGGAGCCTCTTTGTAGTAGAGGACCACCAGTATGGACAACACTTGGATCACCGAGCGGATGAAGATGAGCTCTAATGATGGCACTTTGGAGCGGTCGGCCGCCAGGCGTGTAACGAGAGCCACGCAGCCGTGTGCAATAGCCGCCCCGAAAAGGGCACCCCAAGTGACCCGCGAGGCCAAGACCGAGGCTTCCCCGAAGCTCGCCAGCTGCCCGCCGACCCCTTTCTCTCTCGGCTCGGCCTTGGGACGAGAATCCATAGTGCCGAATAAAGTCCTGCCTTGACCGCTTTCTGACACCAGTCTCTTGTTTGGGTTGTTGTCCATGAACGAGCCGAAGTCCTCAAAAGACGGAGCGTCATCGTATCCCTCGTCGCCCGGCTGGGGGAAATGCGTGGCGTATTTCACCGTGACGGTGTTGGGGTGAATTTTAACCCTCTTTTTGGAGCCGTACTGCTGCCTTGTGGGGGACGGATCCATTTTCTTCAGCTACAGAAGAGCTGCGAAACACACAAACATCAGAGGATTAACTCATGGTGTAAACTAGGGCTGCGCAATATATAGAAATTATCGAAATATCGCAATATGCATATCGCAAGGGCACACAATATCTGAATGATTTTAATAGGCTACTTCAACATTGTGAAAAGTGTACGTTTTAGGTCGACGCATATAGCAGAGAATAGTCTGAACACATGACTGTTACTTATGTGACTTGCTTGACGTTAAAAAGAGTTATTCAAAAACAACTCCTTGCGGTCTCACGCTGTCTGACACACACACCGAAATGTGCGCACAAGCCGTTCTTTTTTTCGTGTTTGTTACACACTCGAACTGTCAAATACACACACAGTTATGTCAAAACGGCTGTCTTGATGAGTATTCATGTAAACACTGTCGGTTATGCTTTAAGTGAAAGATATCAGTTGGGGAAAGAAATGGATTTTACACACTTAAAGCAATATCGTATCGCATATCGAATATCGCATTATTTAACAAGGATATCGCATTTTTCTTCAATATCGCACAGCCCTAGTGTAAACACATTCAAATATGTTAAAACAGAAGATATTAGCCTTTCTCGTTTCCCGTCCGTGACCCGGAAATCTATCGAACACAGCCATCTTGAAGGACATCTCAATTCTCTAATGGCATCACGAGGAATGAGGAAGCTTCCAGAGGAGTTATGAATGAGGTGTATCTTACTGTATGTGAAGCCTTACTGAAGCCATTCTTATCAAAAAACCTCCTTTGTCCCCCTTCACATCTGTCAATTTATGTTCTACCTTTGCAGTTTAAACCATTTCACATATTTCAACAGGGCATCTTGCTTTATTGTGTTTATTATGAACTTCTTAAATAACCAAACCTGAGCGACATAAGGGCATATCCCTTTGAGTGCAGCTGATGCCGCATTGAAGCAATGCTTGAGTGATAAAGAATATTACGATTTACAAATACGTTTCCTTCGTCATTGTTTTCTTTCCTTGCATCCTTATACAGCTGTAAAGGAAGTAAGGATAAGTAAACGAGGATGCACAAATAAGAAATAAGAAACACCTATTGAGTTCAAGTCGTACTTTAAAATGAAAATTCTGTTATTATTTACTCGTCTTCATGTCATTCCAAACCCAGATGCTGTAATTTGCCCAAAGAACACAAGAAGTTTATTTAAAAAAAATTATCTTCAAAGGAAATGGAGTTAGCGACAGATCGTTTTTTCCTATTCTGACATACATCCAAGGCAGAATAAGGGGCAGTTTACACGTCATTGTTTTAATTAAAAACGGAAAACTTTTTATGTCTTTTGGCAGTTCATTATTTACAGAACAACAGCGTTTTGGGGACCTGAAAAACGCAAATGTTTCAAAGTGCAAGTTTTTGAAAACGATACCATTATCATCTCTGTGATAACTACAAAAATGCTAATTTGTGCACTTTGTGCAATGTTAAGTGATGTGTTGTGTAAAAATGCCATGTGTGTACGAGGCGTTGAGCAAGTATTTGACGCTCAAGCGCTGAGCGTTCTGCGTTTTTTACTGGTCACCAAGAGTTGAAGAATGATCAACTTTGAGCAAAACGCAGCGCTCATCATTGTCACTTTTCACCCAACCATCCAATCACAGTGGAGGAGGGGCAGGACAAATACAACACCGACCAACCACCACATTCGGCTTGTTCACTCTCAGAAAAAAAGGTACAGTGGAGGTACAATTTTGATCCTTGGGGAACAAAACGTATAACTGTACCTTTAAAGGTACACATTGTTTTCCTCTACTTAGAGCAGGGGTAGGCCGGTTCGGTCCTAGAGAGACGCTGTCCTGCAGAGTTTGGCTCCAACCCTGAAAGACATCTATAGAAACTCTTATTGAGAATTAACAGAGGTTTAGATGTTGATGTTTTATTGAAAACACCATTATGGTGATCAGTGTTCCCTTTAGTTGGGCAGTTTGACTCTTGGCTTTTTATGTGAGCTTGTGGTTTTTGTTACAGTGTTAACAAAACACATAATCTGTTCAGATCAAAAGAAGCCATAAACAAAAATGTTAACAAATAATATTCACCAACAATACTTTCTTGCCACAGATCAGACTGAATTCTGATTTTCTAAATACATTCTAGGGGGGAAAAAGTTTAGACACATACAGATATCAAAAATCAGCATATGAATCTCAACAATGGTGACATACTTAATGCTGCAATGCATGCTGGGAGCCATGAGTTTTATACTATGGTGGCTTAGTAGGGTTTGAGCTAAACTCTGCAGGACATCAGCTCTCTAGGACTGAACTTGCCTACCCCTGACCCCTGAGGGTCCCACCCCAGTGACGGCCACTTGTACCTTAAAAGGTACACTTTTGTTCCCTGTTTTTTGAAGAGTGTACCACGTCAAAAGATGATAACAACAAGCATAATAAGAGAAAAATAATAATTTAAAACAAGAGCCAGAGAAAATACTTTACATTGCATAGACATTTTTATATAAAATCAATACAGAACCAACTATCTGTGAAATGAGATACTAGTAACACTTCCTCGGATATTCAGTATCATAGCAAGCAAAGAGTCTCAACTGAGAAAAACCTGCTGCGCTGCCAAAACGCTCTCAAGCGCTCACAGCGAGGCATTTTCAGCAGAGCGCCTAGCGTTTTCAGCCGGCTAAAACACTTTGTGGACACGCTACCTGAGGATTGTTCAATTATTCAATTAAAATACTTAAGGATTATTCAATTCATTTTGATGGAATTTTGCTTTTAATTAAATAAAGGCTTAAAATGCTTTGAGTGTGAAAATGGTGACGTCATGTGTATTACGAGTTCAGTGTATAGTTTCTTTACAAAGTGACATCGCCATCTACTGGCCAGGCAGCAGAATACAGCGTTTTTAATTGTTTTCACGGATCCGTGTGAACGGGGATCGTTTTGAAAACATTGTCGTCTGTACGGGAAAAATGCAAGAAATCTTTTCTGTTTTTAGTACACTGTTATCATGTAAACATACCCTAAATTATTGGGGAAGTCTGGCATAAATCACCAGAGAGGTCAAAACATTTTCATTAAACATTATGAGGTAAAATTATTTTTTAAAAATGAAGCATACACTGATGAATCGTTCACAATAAGCTCTAGTCTATAGCATGCATTTACAAAATAGGGTGAATTTTCATTCATGCAGTTTTTTTTCCTAACATAAAACCACCTTAAAAGTAGTCCACATTACTTTTCCACTATATTACAAGTTTTCCAAAGCCATTCAATAGTTTTGTGAGAAGAACAGAGGGAAATTTAAGTCATGATTTGCTTAAAATCTTTCCCTGCAGTGGGCTGACAGAGAACCTTCTCTGAACTTTGGCTAACGTTCAGGCAATGCTCTCTCAAAGTTATGAGCAAACATTCTTTCAGAAATGTTAATGGAATGTTTTGGGAATTTATCATTTATATTGATACATTCACACGAATTTATGTTTATATTTATGAAGTCTTTTTCTTTTATAAAAAAAAGTAACATTCAAAAGTAACGTTCCCTTAATGTTGACAAAAACAGGGGGGAAAAAATGTCATAACCTAAAGGTGCACTATGTAATTTTTACGTCCACTAGAGGTCGCCTATTCAAAACAAAGGTGGAGCTTGATTATGCCAAGTTTGAGCGCAGAATCTTAGGACATGTGTTCTGAATCCGAAATCGCCCCTAAACCCTCAATCACTATTCCCTACTTTAGTCCAGTCCACTAATACAGTTCACTTGAAGGAGTGAATGAAAACAAGTGAGAACAAATTTGGACAGCCGCTGTGTGTACATGAAGCAGAAGCAGGACCGAGTGTAGTGGAGCTGAGGAACCGCTGGAGCGATTGTTGATAAGTTGAACGCAACACACGCCTCGCGGGCAGCGGGACTTTTATTATGACACAGTCATCTGCTCCATCTCCGCTTTTCCGGTCATGAGTATGAGGTAACGCAGCTCTGTTGATCATATTAGACACATATTAGAAAATGATGCTATGACGTTACTCTGTGCGTTCTCTCTGCGGCTGCTATGGCACTTGTTCACACTGCAGTGAGAGTAAAGTGTTTCTGCAAAATAAAACCAGAAACAGAGGGGAACGCAGATATGATGCAATTGACAGGCGACTCCCTCACACGTCCCGGTTCCTTGGTTAAAACAGCAATTTTCTCACGATTTATAAATAATTGGAAACATTTGGGATATTGTAAGTACTCAAATGATCAATATAACACTGGCCTAGTGGTTTTTGGATATTTCACTGCAAAAATGTTACATATTGCAGCTTTAATATGAATATAAATCATTTTTAAATATTTTTTTGTTATGAAACGCTATGACCAAATCATTGAATCAGTAAGTTGAGTTTGAGAACCAGATCAGCATTTTGTTCAGTTGAATTTGTGTGCTCAGAATCAAGTGGTTCACTGAAAATTGACTTAATAATACACTCACAGGTTAACAACTCAATGGAAGAGAACATTATTAGTGAATAATAACATACATTTCAATCTGTTCCTTATAATTGTATCGTACTTTAATGGAGTTTGTTGTCCTTTTTGAAGATTAGCAAACGTCACAATGAACGGTTATTGTATGGGGAAAAAATCTGCATAAAGATTATTTAAATTCCTCTTTTTGTGTAACAGCATATGGGCTTGGAATGACATGAGGATGAGTAAATACAATTTTTTATATTTTAAATGGAAGTGGGTCCATCTTTGACAGTTAACAATATAAGCATTTTTTTTTTGCCAACTCAATCTTGCACTGTGGTTTCACAGAAATGCAGAAGAGAATTTTACATAATTCATAACTCGCTGCTTCAATGGTCTCTCTCTCTCTCTCTCTCTCTCTCTCTCTCTCTCTCTCTCTCTCTCTCTCTCTCTCTCTCTCTCTCTCTCTTCTGCCCCATGTGTAAAGCAATGTCTATATTTAAGTGCTGTAGCGCCTGCTCAGATAAGCAGAATTTGATTCAGTGTGATGGGGTGAAGTTATGTAACGGGGAAGAATGCTAGAGAGTTGCATTATCAACCTCAGATATCATTTTAGCATTATTAAATCATGTTAAATATACTTTTGCATGTAAAATAAAATGTATTATGCTTATCGATCTATTTCTTTATGTACGAATTTCTTCTGAGTGCATCCCACAACTAAAAAAAATCTGGCCTGATTTTTTTCTCCCGATTGAAAGCAACATTGCCAACCAGCAAATGCCCCACCAGGGGGCAACAATATCAACAACATCCTCCTGATGAGAGCCCACCTATTATGCTCTAACCTCACAACTCGTAAAAATGACATATTATATGATACAGCTATTCGGAATCATAATGCATATTGTCCCCGTGGCAGACTGCAGACAGGAAAGATCATGTTGAGGAAAGAAAGGATGATTTATTGGTGGTCTGCAGGGAGCACAGTCTTTGAACCGTTCGCTCTAATATCTGTAATAAATCTCCTGACAAATAATAGATGTGCATTTATTGCATTTATTATTATAAAAAAAAAAAACAGTAAATAAAACAGAAAGAGAGAGAGAGGGGGGTGGGGGGTGGAGAAGAAAATAGAAAATGTGTTACAAGCTATTTATTTAATCCGTGAACGATCTCTCTTGCATGTTTGTATTGTTATTTTACATTTATTTGCATGCAATTTCGTGCAAATCCACTAATTGCAAAAATTGCACGCAGCTTGAAATACTTAACTTGCACAAAATGATGCCCGCATTTCTCTACGCTTTTAAACATTGTTGCACAAAAACGCACATGCAGCAATCAAAACGCCTTATATTTATTACCCCCCCCCCCCCCCCTTCTGCAAATATCGCCAGCGCAAATGCATCTCCATATTGCGCATTAAATGCATCAAATCAAGCGGTTTATTACTCACCACGCTTCTTTCAAAGAAAGGATCCGGGTGTCTTTAAAGCTCTTGGGAATTAAACATAAACGTTTGAATTCACTGGCGTCAAGATATCGAGAATTGCGCTTGCCATGTCTCCATCCTTTCCTCATGGACGCGCTGGACGTCTCCAAGGTGCGCGCATCATCCGCGCGATGCTCCACACGCCTCCTGATGCTCGTGTTTCGGCTGGGGTGACAGAGAGAGGCGATGCTCCCCTAGACAAACCCCCTTGTTTCCTGTCTGATAGCAGAGTGAGGGTGGGGTAGACCATGTGAATACTGCTTCAGCCTAACACCATCATCTTCATCGTCATAAGAAACACATGCATGCTGAGTTGATCTTATTTTTAGTAGGAAATAAATGTGCACTGTGCTGCCCTCAGTCTCTCATCTCTTATCCGACGTCGATTAATTATTCTGAATTTAATAAATCCTCCCAGTACCTCGTTTTGCTTATCTACACTTGATTCAAATAAGCCTGCACTAGGAGCAAAAAAAGATTTTCACACTGATTTAACATCTTTTTAAATGTTGAGTTAAGCAACATTTCTAGTCATATGGAATGGGGGATAACAGCTTTTAAGCAAACGATAAAGCCATGCTCCAGTCAAAGGTAAAATGAGAAGCAATGCAGCAGTAGAATATGACCATCCATGTTTCACAGCGCACAACCAATCATAAACGTCCTCAATGTTTGGCTCAGAAGATTTCATGCATGGAACCTCATTCATGAAAAACAAGCAGAATAAATGTGTGTTCATCACTCTTACACAAACTGTAAATTGTTGAATTTCTCTGTTAATTATTAGTATGTAAAGTTATTCTTACGTTAAAACGTTGAATTTCAGAGTAAATCATTCATGAAATTATATTTGTGTAAATTGTTCGAAAAAAAAATTCTTATTTATTATTCTTATTATTCTTATATACTGAACAAAATTATAAACGCATCACTTTTGTTTTTGCCCCCATTTTTCATGAGCTGAACTCAAAGATCTAAGACTTTTTCTATGTCCACAAAAGGCCTATTTCTTTCAAACATTGTTCCCAAATCTGTCTAAATGTGTGTTAGTGAGCACTTCTCCTTTGCCGAGATAATCCATCCACCTCCCAGGTGTGGCATATAGAGATGCTGATTTTATCACAGCACAATGCCACAGATGTCGCAAGTTTTGAGGGAGCGTGCAGTTGGCAAGCTGACTGCAGGAATGTTCACCAGAGCTGTTGCCCGTGAATTGAATGTTCATTCTACCATAAGGTGTCTCCAAAGGCGTTTCAGAATTTGGCAGTACATCCAACCGGCCTCACAACCACAGACCACATGTAACCACACCTGCCCAGGACCTCCACATCCAGCATCTTCCCCATGTTTTATCGCCTATAAACCATTTTTCTACGTGAATAAATTCCTGCCTAAATCATTCTTATGTGAATTGTCGAATTCCTGTGTAAATTGTTAAATCTTACATGAATTGTCGAATTTATGTGTAATTCGTTAAATCATTCATGTGAATTTTCAAATTTCTGTGTAAATCCTAAAGCAATTTTTACAAGAATTTTTGAATTTCTGTCTAAATCATTAAATCACTTTTATAGTGCATCACTTTTTCCACATTTTGTTATATTACAGCCTTATTCCAAAATGGATTAATGCATTTTTCTCAAAATTCTACAAACAACACCCCATAATGACAACATGAAAGAAGTTTGTTTGAAATCTTTGCAAATTTATACAAAATAATCACATGTACATAAATATTCACAGCCTTTGCTCGATACCTTGTTGAAGCACCTTTGGCACCAATTACAGCCTCAAGTCTTTTTGAGTATGATTCTACAAGCTTGGGACCTATTTTTGGGCAGTTTCTCCCATTCTTCTTTGCAGGACCTCTCAAGCTCCATCGGGTTGGATGGGGAGCGTCGGTGCACAGCCATTTTCAGATCTCTCCAGAGATGTTCAATCGGGTTCAAGAATGGGCTCTGGCCACTCAAGGACATTCACTGAGTTTTCCTGTAGCCACTCCTTTGTTATCTTGGCTGTGTGCTTAGGGTCGTTTTTCTGTTGGAAGATGAACCTTTGCCCCAGTCTGAGGTCCAGAGCGCTCTGGAGCAGGTTCAAGGATGTCTCTGTACATTGCTGCATTCATCTTTCCCTCAATCCTGACTAGTCTCCCAGTTCCTGCCGCTGAAAAACATCCCCACAGCATGATGCTGCCACCACCATGCTTCACTGTAGAGATGGGATTAGCCAGGTGATGAGCGGTGCCTGGTTTCGCTTGCCATTCAGGCCAAAGAGTTCAATCTTTGTTTCATCAGACCAGAGAATTTTCTGGTCTGAGAGTCCTTGAGGTGCCTTTTGGCAAACTCCAGGCGGCCTTTTACTGAGGAGTTGCTTCCGTCTGGTCACTCTACCATACAGGCCTGATTGGTGGAGAGCTGCAGAGATGGTTGTTCTTCTGAAAGGTTCTCCTCTCTCCACATTGAAACGCTGGAGCTCTGAAAGAGTGACCATCTGGTTCTTGGTCACCTCCCTAACTAAGGCCCTTCTCCCCTGATCGATCAGTTTGGCCGGGCGGCCAGATCTAGGAAGAGTCCTTGTGGTTCCAAACTTCTTCTATTTACGGTTGATGGAGGCCACTGTGCTCATTGGGACCTTAAATGCTGCAGAAATCTTTCTGTACCCTTCCCCAGATCTGTGCCTCGATACAATCCTGTCTCCTGGACCACATGCAGTTCTGTCTCCACAAGATTTAGTTGAAGGTGGTGGTCCTTCATCCTGTCTGTCAGGCAGGCTAAGATGCGAGCAGCTACAATTGGATCATCTGGCTGGAATGAGAGGTAGAGTTTTGTGTCATCAGCATAGCAGTGATAGGAAAAACCATGTTACTGACTGACAGATTCTAGTGATGAAATTTAGATGGAAAAGCGGTCCAAGCACTGAGCCCTGGGACACCCCAGTGGCTAGATGTTGTGACTCAGACACCTCACCCCTCCACGACACCCTAAAAGACCTACCTGAGAGGTAAGACTTGAACCATTGGAGTGCGGTTCCTTAGTCTTGCGAGTTGACTGGAGGATCTGGTGGTTGACAGTGTCAAAAGCAGTAGACAGATCCAGAGTACTGAGGATTTGGAAGCTGCTCTTGCCAGTCTCAGAGCTTCAATAACTGAGAGCAGGGCAGTCTTAGTTGAGTGTCCGTTTTTTTAAACCAGACTGGTTTCTGTTCAGGAGGTTGTTCTGTGCAAGAAAGGTAGAGACTTGGTTGAACACGACTTGTTCAAGTGTTTTAGAAATGAATGGAAGAAGGGATGACAGTCTATAATTTTCTAGGTGTATAGTTTAATACATAAAGTATACTTAAAATAACTTTACTTAACAAAATTAACTTGAAGTTTACTAATTTTTGTAAGGATCTGCATTGAGAACCACTCGACAGTCCGCCTTCAAGACTGATACCTTGATTCCTAGTTATCGATCAGGCCCCCCTTCAAGTCCCAAGTTTATGGTATTATTCTGCCTGTTTTTTGTTCACTGGGCTGGAAATAGAGTTTAATAACTGTTCAGGTCCTTTATAGCCTTGGCAGCAAGCATCTCTTTCTCTAGAGGATAGCCCAGTGAAGAGGGGCATTATTAATCACAGGGAGAGCACCAGTGGGAGCTCGAATTAGACTCGTTGATGTAAACTTGCCGCCCCTGTGGGACACTAACTCCTCCGGATGCCTGCTTGCCCAGACACAACAGTCAGTCACATTGCTAATTCTGGCGGGATGTAATTCATAACTATGCCTGACTGACTCCAGCATTTTCACATCATTCACAACACAAGCGCTCTACTCAGCATTTCTGACCTTTATTTATTATTGTTGTTGCCCCAATGCCATTGACTAAAGTAATGAATCATGCTAATATATTGATCCAAACTGATTGATTTGCCTGTAAGGTCAGGAGCTGTTTGTGGAACGAAGTTCAGTATTGAATGTTTTACTTTCAGTGATGAGTTTGTAATGCCGAACACAAGTTCACTTCTGGCTCTTCGAGGTTGTTATGTTTTACTTCCTGTGGACTTTTATATTAATAAGTTCCATTTAGTTTGGTGTATCAGAATGACTGGACACTAAAGTTTGTGTCTGGAATCTTTATTAGAAAGTAGATCTATCATTCATAAAATAGGTAAAAAATTAACACTTTAAATGAAGTATACTAACAACTGAAAAAAATAGCATTTAATAATGTTGAATCAGTACAAATCCAGTCTTTCTATCATCCAAAAGAAACAAATATAGCAGAAAGTTCTTCCTTGTTAGTCCAAAAACAGCTTTTTTTTTTTTATTTTTATTTTTTTTTAAACAAGCTGCCCAAATGAACCGTTTACATTAGTTCTACTGTCTTTAAATATCTCAGTTTAAATGACTGTTCGGCCTGAGGAAGTCTATATATTAAAAAAGAGCAAAGACGCATGGTTTTAGAAAAAGACCTTGGCAATCTACTTGAGAGACAAAAGTTATGAGACTCTGTAGTGTGCAGGTACAATCAGCAATTTTTTACAATTTTATAAAGCTTTCAACAGCTCAGTTAGGCAGGCAATGACCAGTCTATGAAATGTCAACTAAGCCATATTTTATAATGCAAACGTTTATGAAGGTAATTCCAGCCTGACAGCCCATGAACTGTTCCATAAAAATGACACTGCAGTTTGAAATAAGATTAAATGGTTAGATGGTGCTCTGTTCAGTGATACATGTCCTGGGATAAGTTATGTTCAGCTAATCAAAAACTGCAAGTGAATGCCACACTAAAACAGCCATGCAAGATCAAAGGCATGCTATTTGTGAACACTATGCAGTTTGAGACGGGTAAGAGATTATTCAGATCCCTGATTACTGTCACACACTTGTGTAAGAGTACCACAGGAGTTTTTCAGAGGTGGGAAAAGCCAAAAATGGCACAATAATATTCTGACATGAAAAGTTGTTCTGCTATGAGTTGGTGTTACTGTTAGTGGTTACCAGGGCATTGGTACATGGTTGCTAAGGTGTTTTGGGTGGTTTTTAGCGTGTTGTTATGAAGTTGCTAAGCTGTGGTCACATGTACAGATGTGAAATCCGAGTGCAAACTCCAGTCGTTTCAATAGAAATCTGTGTGATTGGGAGTTTCGACGCGGGAGGAAAATTTCCCCATGCAGATTTCGCTTGTGTTTATGTTGGTCACGCAAATTCACCACCTTGACCAACAGAAGGCTGCTTGGTTTGAAAGGGACTTCTGTGTGAACTGTGCTTCATACATTGATACACTATTGACAATAGACAGTGGACATTTTTGACCTCTACTTGCTCGCCCTCCCTGTGTTGTCTGTCCTGTGGTGGTTTGTTGTCAATAATCACAGTGTTCCTGTCATGTCCTGCACCTAGTGATGGGAGAAACAAAGATTTTCTAGGTTGTTTCATCATCAATTAGGTGAAAATCAATAGATAATTTTAAAAGCAAACCACACAATTTGACATTCACGTTGGTGTCAGGGTTCTGTCACTTGGGTCTGGTTCATCACATACGTTGCATGTGCGGTGCAAAGTGACTTTAAGACAAGCCTGCAATATTAGCATAAAAAAACATAACACCTGCTATATTGTTGTGGTATGCGGGGAAGGAGACCAGAGGCTGTTCTTGAATGGATGTCTGTAGCACAGTTAGTTAATAAGGGAAGAAGGAGGCAGGAACCGGCAAATGTTAAACTTTAATTATAAAATAAACACACAAAATGAAACCCTCACAGATGACTGCCACACAAACATAAAGTCCAGGCCCGGTCCTCTCTCATCCTTCACTGTCGTCACTCCTCCTTTTATCCTACCGGAGCTCCTCCGTGAGAAACTTGAGGCCTCCGTTCCCACAGCTCTCAGCCCTGCCCTGATTGCCACATAACCCCATTGCCCCTCGCAGGCCGGGGGTACCCACAAGACTGTGCTCTACTCCCCCCCCAGTCACTGCGGAAACGGCACCTGGGGGTAAGGACAGATGAGGAGGAAGGATGAGTAGAGACAGAGATGAGAGAAAATCTTGGTCTGGTTCCCAAAACACACTGCCATCCGGTCCTCCTCCGCGATGCCTGGTGGTAGCACTCGGTGGACGGCCCTCTGACTTCTTTGCCGCCTGGTGGACAATGATGGCTCCTCCGGGTTTGGGCGCCGGCAGGACTCTTTCGTTCCCTGCTCCTCCCCATCATGCCGGACGACAGCAGGCTCCAGCCTCAGCAAACAGGGGCAACTCCTTTGTTCCTTCTCGGACGTCAGAACCCAGGAGCCCAGGCAAGATAATCAGTCCTCCTGGCAAATCATTCCAGCCCACAACCGTCAATGTAAAGCGTGAACGTAAAATGGCAACCCCTCACGGATGACTGCTCCACAGACATAAACAAATCACAACATAAAGTCCAGACCTGGTCCTCTCTTGTCCTTCACTGTCTTCACTCCTCCTTTTATCTTCCAAGAGCTTCTCTGTGAGAAATTCGAGGTCACCTGCGCGCCACCTGCCTTGCTCCATACCATGGCTCTCGGCCACACCCTGCTTGCCACAATGTCATTGGACGAGAGGCTTTACTACGCTGAATAAACTACTTTTGTGGGAAAAGGCTTATCATTTACTGAATCGATAGACCATTGGCTAATCTTTAGCATGTTTGCTCTTAAGCATTGATTTTGGATTTATCTATTTTTGGAGTTTACACCAAAATAAATGCTACAGGTATAATTCCGTTCACTGCACTTCACAACTCTGAATGAAATTCATTGACGTCAATGCTGTAATGTGATTGGTTATCAATAAGGCACATATGATCCAAGTTAGAATTACACTTTCTCCAATGGTACTAGAGCCACAGACCCTCGTATCGCCCAATAATAAGACCATCTCTTGTGTGGAGCGTGGTGTTCAGATCCTGTCACTTCTGTCTTGTTTGGTTTCGGTTCAGTGTCGGGGTTCAGGCTTTTTATGCTCCATGTCTTGTCTCTTGTTGTGAGCACACAAGTTGAGTATTCATTCACTCACTGTGCGCTCTTGTCTTGTGCGTTTTTGTAGAGCATCTGGTTTATGTTTTCATTGGCCAGGCGTTCTCGTGTAGTCATGTTCTACGAAGCACACAGATTGTGTTAATCACCGACCAATTCTATTCTATTCTATTCTATTCTATTCTATTCTATTCTATTCTATTCTATTCTATTCTATTCTATTCTATTCTATTCTATTCTATTCTATTATATTCTATTCTATTCTATTCTATTCTGTCATGTGCTGCCCTTCTGGTGTGTTTTGGTAGTTGCTTTTGTTTGTTTTTCTTTAATTTTATAATGAATAAAAAGCCCATTGCTCTGGACTTGAGTCCTCGCCTCATGCCTTCACCCCAACTTTCTCAAATAAAATGTAGCTGTTAAAATTGTTCAAATTACTGCTAAGTTTAAACTACTGTAATAGTGATGGCTTACTTTAGCAAACCTTATTAGCAAACTGTACCAGTGTTTACGGTTCAAGTTCCCAAATCAACATATTGTACTGAGCATTTAAAATATATTTTATTTATCGAGGTATCATGTCAAACTAGTTCTGAGAGCTGCTCATTTTCTTTCTGTCATATTATAGGTCTATACACAGAAAAGACAGAGAACGGATGTTTCTTTCACATGAATTTTGAATGAGGAGTGAGTCAGACCAGTTGTTGACCAGAAAAGAGATGCTTAGACCTAAAAAACGGAAGAAAATTGCATTCAAAAATAATATGCATGCTATCTTGGTCTACAGCAGAACCAGCTTTTGTCCTACTTAACAGAACTGTAAAGCGAGGGATTCGTTTTGAACATGGTGAATCAAACACATGAAAGAAACTTTAAATAAGGCAAACAAATGGAAAGAGTGTTTATTATGAGTCCAAAAATTAAAATAGTTTTTCCACTGAAAAAAGAACTGCACATTTGGAACAAATACAGATAAAATTGCAGTGTTTGTGGGTGAACTATCCCTTTAAGACGACATGTAACGGTCCCTTTCCTGCGGCGGTAACCTGTGTCTGTTCATATCTCTATGTAATAATGAGTCTCAGATCAATGAGTGTCAAGACTGATGATAGAAGGATGTGAGCTCACACATCTAACCTCAATTACTTCACGTACGTCATCAACATTGTTATCCTTTTTCAGCTTTCCTGCTGTCTTTTAAAGGTCCCATTCCGCATGATCCCATTGTTCAAACTTTAGTTAGTGTGTAATGTTGCTGTTAGAGCATAAATAATACCTGTAAAATTATAAAGCTCAAAGTTCAATGCCAAGCGAGATATTTTATTTAACAGAAGTTCCCTTTCAAAGCCTACAGCGAACGGCTGGCTTGGACTACATCCTGGTACTTCCTTCTTTAATTACGTCAGTAGAGCAGTAGAACAGACTAACCTCCGCCCACAAAGAAACGCGAAAAAGGGGGCGCGGTCTTGTTGCTGTCCCACGTGGAGAAGCGGACGTGTCGCGTGGAGAAAAGGAACTGTTGCGTTGAGTGTGTTTATCGCCATGTCGTCGAGACGCTGTTATTTTCATCCAGGAGTCAAATCACCTTTGTTTGGCTTTCCCAGGGACGCTGTAGAGATTATTGAACGCATACATCTCTCCGTTAAGAGGCGTGACCTTTCCAACATGCGCTAAGCTGCTGTCGAATCACAACACAGGAACTGCTGGCACCTGCGCTAAGCTGCGGTCGAATTACAACACGGTAAGCGCTTGCACAATCAGAACTCGTTACGTGTTTCTGAAGGAGGGACTTCATAGAAAGAGGAAATCACCAGCCGTTTTTAGGACAGTGAAAACAGCGGTACACAGATAAGTACATTGTATGAAAAATACTGTTTTTTTACACGCGAAACATGAACACATGTTATATTGCACACTGTAAACACAATCAAAGCTTCAAAAAAACACGAAGAACGGGACCTTTAAGTCTCTCTCAGTGCAAATCACGTCCTGCAGATTTATTGTTAATATTGATATACCTTTCAATGACCAAACCATTTATTGATTCCCTTTTTGAAGTGCAGCACTTCTGCTGGTCTATAGAAATATCAATAAAATGAGGCTGTGGTGAAAATAATCAATGGCAGTGAATGTGAAATGTGGAATGAAATATGTATGCACATGGAGTCAGCTGTGCTGTGATTACTGTGTGTAGAGTACAAAAGCTATTATATATGCTATTATATATAAGTCCTTTTATGGCCAGATAATAAAAAGGGCTCTCGCACCCGGGACCACCTGGGTGAATAGTGGACGACATGCATTTAAGCAAGTAAAATTTGGAGAAAAATAGCAAAGTCATTTTGATGTGCCACAATTCCTGCTGCCAGCAGGTGGCGCTATGACTAACTGAATATTGGTATGTAGATGTCTTCAGGCTAGTACTCTTATCAAACATGGCAAAACATCTTACTTTGTCAGGCCACCACGGACACGCCCTTCAGCGAAAACTCAAGATCTTCACAATTTAACGTCGCAAAGGCCTTAAGATTAGACTGACCAAATATGATGTTGATCTGATTAAATCTCTAGGAGTTGATTAAAGTACAACGTCTGGGAATGGCAAAAACTGCAAATATTTTGCAGAGAAAATTCTAAATATCTCGCTTTCTGTTGGGTTTTCAGATTTTGCACCCGGGGTGTTTTTTGTATGTGTTGGGCTGTTACATGTGTCTACCGAATTTCATACTCGTGCGTAAAACGTTACTCGAACAGCGCTTAATTGAAATTTTGTAGGTGTAAATTCAGATGTATAAATAAATAAATACAATCAGATGTAAATTTTCACCACTTTTGATGTGTGTGCAAAGTTTAATAATTTCGAGCATGTTTAGGCCCTCAAAAATGCGATTAATTTCGGAGAAGAATAATAATATGCTGAGCAATTACAATAGGGTCCTCACACCATCGGTGCTCGGGCTAGAGCCCTGCATTTCTGCCCGAGCCCGATGGGCCCCGACTTTTTTACGCCCCTAGGGCCGGGCTTCGGGCCAATTTTCGCATCATATACCTCAAACGCGGGCCGGGCGTCGAGCCTTTTTTAGGCTTCTCCTTCGTTTTATATTTTAGACATTCATGAATTAAAAGAAACAATGAGATGTGCTGCGCTGGTGGAAACAACATGAGACCAGGACACCGCCACTGTCAAGACTGGCTGGCACAGTGTTTAGAGTATGGCGCTATGCAACTCGCATCGCCGCAGTAAAGCGAACCAACACGCAAACGGCCACAAGTGAAACTGAAAATAGTCTTAGATGCTAAAAAACACAATCATCTTCATTAAAACTAATGAGCCTAATTGCTCTTACCAGAGCTTAGGTCGCTCGTTCTCATATTGCGGTCTTTGATCTTGAGCTGATGAATCAAATGCAGCTCATATCTGTTGCTTTCGCTGAGTGAACTCCGTTTAATGTGCATATAGCGCGGGAAGATTGGATTTATATTGGTTTTGCGGAGAGGTGTAAGGTAAGACAACCTGCATGTTTTTTATTATTATTATTATCTGTTTAGATTGTGCAGCTCGTTTCGTTTGCGAGCAGCATCAGCCTGCCTCAGCTTGTCAAAAATGCGTTTTTACTGTGGTGGTGGTGGTGATAGTAGGCTAAACGTTTAAACTAAGATTGTGAAGCTTGAAGTGTTTTATATCTATGAATTTTATTACAAGCAAGAAGACAAGGCAAGGTTTGATTTTAGAGGCTAAAGCGTTGGGTTAACTCACTGTCGGCCAGCGGCCGCTTGGTCGTCACTTTAAAAAACAAAAACTTGAATTTAACAAACAAAAAAATGCCTCAAACATTTTTCTAAATTAACTTAATAAAGAAACGAAATATAACTACTTTGACATGAAAAAAAAAACCTGAACTATTTTAATGGCTGCAACAATGTGTAATAGGGAGGGAAAAAAAACAAAAAAACATGGACTCCAGTCGGACTCGGGCTGAGAATTTTGAAAAGCTGACGGACACTGGCCGGGCTAGGGCCTCAGCGTCTCGGGCCAGGGCCTGGCTAGGGCCTAGATTGGAGGCCCGTGCAGGGCTCTAGCTCGGGCCCTGATATCCCAATGTTGTAATTTTTTTTATTGAGTGTTCGGAGTAGACTAAGATCTTAGGACTTTTGTCGCACTTGAACCATGAATATACACAAAAAATTTACTGGATTCGAGGAGGTTTATGTTTATGTGGTTGAAATCCAAAAAAGTAACAAATCCTTCCCTCGCAGGTCAATTTAGAATGCTTCAGTAAACATAGAAAAACAAACAAACCAAAAAAATGCTCAAAATTAAAACTAAACTTTACCAGAAATGTATTTTATAATGTCTTCATATGTATTTCAAAGTCGAGCCACAGTTGAATAATCCGCCATCTCTTTAGTGTGTATCCTTTGGAAGCACTAGTCTCTGTTGCGTTCATTTATTTTATTTATTTATTTATTTTCTCTGTTGCGTTCAGTGCTTTATTCCAGAAACAACGGACCATATGAGATTCCAAGTCACAGTTCATCACTTAGCACAGCATTTGTGGCTCGACTTGTCGAGACTGTTTTCCAAGATGGCTCCTGTCTGTATACGCGTAATGTACTGTCTTTATAAAGTATCTTCTATTTAAACTGTTTGTACACTTACAAAGTTCTCAATGCTTGGGTTTGCATGTAGGGACCCTCATTATGTTACCGTGTTAGTGTGAGGCTATTTTGAGCCTTATTAGTGGTATTAACTAGCAATTAAATTTTACTTATTCTATGCCCCATATACTAGCGTTATAAGCTAATCTGTTTTTAGAGATAAAACTCTTTACATTCGATTTTCATGAAAACACATCCCAGAGAACGATCTACTCGGTAACCATGTGTCAATTACCCCTAGGTTCATTTTTCATCTGAGTTGTCCTTTAAGGACCAATTCATGTGTGAACGTGCTTCTTCATGCTCCTCCCAACCATTCTTTCACAATTTGAGCTTGATGAATCCTGACATTGTCATCCTGGAGTATGGCCATGATGTGTCTTCCTACATGGTTGTTAAAGAAATGAAAAGCTACACACTCCATCAGTTAGGGTTATAAGAACTGTTGCTAAACATATATATAAATATAACATTCTAGAAACATAATAATCACTGCAATACTGATCCAATCATTGACTCCAAACAGCAGTTTATAAAACAGTATTGATGCAGATTACTCTTTCAAAGCCAGCAAGCACATGATACGACAGTGAAATAGTGCAGTAGTCAGAAGTCCAATGAAAAGTAGTTGGCAGCTAGCATTGTTCTTCTTTCTATTGAACTGATTTAATGAGCTGTGGTATCATCTATTTGTTTGCTTCAATAAAGGCAGTTGTTACAAGTGCATTTGTGAAAGACAAACCTCATTCCGTTTTCACTTCTAGTCAGCTTCCATTAAACATGCACCATTTAGTTCTAATAAGAAAAACATTAGGCTACAGCTTCCTAATTTGCCTCACATAAATAGAAACATCATTCAGTGTTTACACCACATTACAGGGCATTTTTATGAGCTTCAGGTAGATCTGATGCAAAGATCCGTTCTGAGGCAGTAAATGTTCATTAATGAAATGAGCATGACTTTAATTGGCATTTAGTGATTTACAAGTGAACTCTCCCTGTAGCTTGTGCTGTATTGGCGCTGTGCTGAAAGCTCAATGTTTTCTGATGTCCTATCATGGTTTTTATATTAGATATTACCTTTCATATAGTGTGTAATATAGCTGTTTGTGAATGTAAAATATCTGCAAAGTTCCACATGTCATCTGACTAATCAGAGCAGAGTAGACCAATCACAACAGACTGGGCCATCTGACCAATCAGAGAAGAGTAAACCAATCACAACAGACTGGGCCATCTGACCAATCAGAGCAGAGTAGGCCAATCACAACAGACTGGGCCATCTGACCAATCAGAGCAGAGTAGACCAATCACAACAGACTGGGCCATCTGACCAATCAGAGCAGAGCAGACCAATCACAACAGACTGGGCCATCTGACCAATCAGAGCAGAGTAGGCCAATCACAACAGACTGGGCCATCTGACCATTCAGAGTAGATTGGGAACGCAGCATAAGCTCATTGTTTTGGTTCAGGAGGAGCTGTAAAAGGCGGCTGCAGTTTCGGTTGTGGTGCTCAGTGACTGACGTCTGTCTAACTCATAGCATGACACACACTGATGAAGTGTAATGTTTGTGTGAACAGGTGCGCGGACAGGCAGGTAAGACATCCTATCGGACCGAATGCAATGATTGGACAAACATTTTATGGTCCCACACCTTCCACAGACGATTTACATGTACATTTACACCACTCAACATAGAGATTGCTATCAGGATGTGAAGAGACTTTCAACCAGCGTAACAAAAAATGTGTCTGGAACAAATCACCGACCCTGCCTTTCAGGGCTATGATTATTATAGCTACTGTATATAGAAAATGCAATATGATGATATAAATATTGCAAGCCAGATTTCTTTGTGAATAGATTATAAAACTAATATTGTGCATGTTTCTTGATTCGTGTCTTCTTCAGGCTCAGAGCCGAGCAGAGAAACACTGCCAGAAACAAGCCAATGATCCACAGAATAAACGCTGTTGTTATCGTACAGTTTCAGTCCCAGACACACACGGTGAACTAATGAACCGACTCGCCTCACATTCCCTGTGATATTATCATCATCCTCTTCAGATACATAATAATAATGCTGCACATATAGAGAGGGACTGTCAGTGGGCAACAATTTCATGTGCATTGGTCATACAGCATGCATTTATCACCTGAACAAATGATGAATGTTGTCTTTTCACTCTGTTCATAAGCCTAAATCAAATTGGTTCGTCATATAAAGCGATCGAGTCTCTTCAGAAAATATGGACTAAACCGCTCAATTTATATGGATTAGTTTTACAATCTTTTTATTCTTTTAATTCAGTTGCGTAGCTGTCAATGGAGGGACAGAAAGCTCTCAGATTTCATCGAAAATATCTTCATTTGTGTTCCGAAGATGAATGAAAGTCTTAAGGCCTGTACACACCGGGACGAATTTCGCGCGCGCTTATCGCCAGCGTTTTTCGTGACGTTTTTCGGCGCGTCTTGAGTGTTCACACCCAAGCGATTTTCACTGGTGATGCGCCGATTGAACGTGCACATTCAGTAGATAACGCTCCCCGTACACAAGATGGTGCTGCGGCACTTTACGCTTCTGACACTCGCTTGTCACACAGAAGAAGAAGAGAGACAGTATTTACGTGCTTGCCAAAACCATTCACACACTTTTTGCTAACTGGCAGGCAGCATTAGCAGCTCATCTTCTTCTTTGTCTACTTACTACTTCTTCGTCGTATCAATGTGTGCTCGTCAAGACCGTTTTGTGCTTGAGCGCCACCAAGTCGTGTTTTACTGTAAAATCAGCAGCTCCAGGCACGTGAACAAAAGCGCCGATCTCATTGGTCGGCCAGTTTTTAACGCATCGCGTCAAAATAAAAAAAACGAACCGAGGCGTTTTTTTTAAAATTACGCCTGGCATTTTGCACACTCACATTGGCGCCCTTTGTTTAGTCACGAGGCATTAAACGTCAGCGATAAACGCGTCTGAAAATCATCCCGGTGTGAACAGGCCTTTATGCTGCGTTCACACCAAACGCGAATGGAGCGTCAAAATCGCGTCTAGTTGGACGCTTGAACATTTTGAATCCATTTGTGCGTCCACAGTATAAATCGAGCGTTTGAAGCGAAATAGACGCACGCGCGTTCAAGGCGCTCCAGGAGAAATATGTCATAAAACACCACTTTACCTCTTTTCATTTTCATTAAAAAATATATATTAAACATTAATAGCCACACGAATGTGGTCCAGGCAACTCCAACATTATCTTCACAGCATGTATATTTAAATATCCTAAAAATTTAAGTTATGAAACTTCTCTTTGCCCTCAGTCAAAACTATTTGGCAGACAACAAATGATAGATTCATGACACCAAAGATCGGCCGTTAGATCCACACAAGACGAACCACTACAGGACATTTTGCGCTCTCTTTATAAATAAACCACAGATTTGAGCTTTAAACAACTACATTCCCACCTGAAAAAGTGTTAAAACTACATTTTGTGACACAACAGTTGTATTTTTAAATTATGCAGGGTTTCTCATAACTTCACTTTACCACGTGACAGCAGCGAGCAGGCTCCTGATTGGTTAATGCGGCGCGAATAGATGCCAAAGTTCAGATTTTTCAACTCAGACGTCAGACACGAATTCGCTTCAAACACGCGAATGCACAAAAATCACCAAATACAATCACTCGCGCAAGACGTTCGATTCGCGTTATTCGCCTCAATGAGGCGGAATCGCGTCCATCGCGCTGCACGTAATGGGGAGTAAGTAATCAGAGTTTTCAAAACTGTTCATCCATTATGCTTTCCATGCTTGTTTCGAGCAACGTTTCAATTGGCCGCGCGGGTAATCGTCACAGAGCTCAACTGCAAAAGTTGAAATATTTTTAACTGCAGCGCAAGCCATTGAAATGAATGGATTTCTTAGAGCAGCGGTGCCTCCAGACTCCAGTCTTTACATTGTCTTAACATTGAAATCACTCGCTCCAGTCGCTCTATCCGCGTTTGGTGTGAACGCAGCATTACGGGTTTGGAAAGACATGAGGGTGAGTAATTAATGACAGAATTTTCATTTTTAAACGAACTATCCCTTTAAAAGTGTGTTTAGTTGCCTGTAGGCCTATAGCTGGTGTTGCACTGCATGCTGACTTCAAATAAGAAGTGTGCCACTTACAGAAGCAAACAGAATTGCAAATATTAAATGGTTTTTAAATGTAAAGAATGCCTATGCATTCTAGGCAGTTGCCTCACTTTTGTTTTGTATTTAGGGCTACATCTCTCTTGGTTTAATCACTGTAGCCCGATCAATTTCAATTTGTTCAGTGTGTTCCGTTTCTGCATCTTCTATTCATGACCTTTGCAGGCAAGTCTGATAAAACTGGATTTACATTTGAAGCCTTCAGGTTGGCTGAGCAAACGGGGACTTTGCAGTGAACAGTGTGAGTGTTGGAGAGCGAGATGTCTGTGTGTTCCCTCTGCAACCACTCAGTCTATCCCACTTTAATGCAGTATCAGACCCTGCATCTGTCTCCATTATGACATCAGACAGCCCAGCACAGCCGAACATCTCACAGGAGACGTCTTCTTTATCTCTCAAGCATATTTATTTCATGTGCTCTCCACTTACTGGCTTTTTTGAGTGTCTGGGATGAAAGGAAAAGAGTGTGCGGTTTTTAAGACAGAGAGTAGGGAATATTTTGAGCAGTGCAGTTTTAGTATCATTGAGATACTATTATAGTTTTTAAAATATTTTAGTTTTCATTTTAGTTATTGTTTTAGTAAAACAATTTTTTAAGGGGCCATGAACTGAGAAATCAAACTATAAGAATATCCTGTAAGTTTCAGAACTGAAAACCTCCTTGCAAGTCCAAAAACAGCTTTTATTGTAACCAAACTCAGAGAACGACTCGTTGTGGAATGAGCCGATCTATGATCGGTGAATGATCGCCTCTGCAGAACAAGATCAACGCCTACTTCATCATCACAGCTTTGGCCCCGCCCACTGGTGTGTTAGTGAGATGACGAGGAGAGAAGAGCGATACGGGATCACTGGACTAAAAGGATCCTAACGCTAGTAATGTGCTTATTTATTTTCAACAATGTGAATGTCTGAGCATTATTTATTTGTATTCGGTACATTTCTGGCTTTGCAAACAGACTTTTACGATTCGACTCGACAGTAATGCCACAACATGTGAGTAACCGTGTTAATTCTAATGCCTGATCTGAGACCAGTGATTTCTGATATGATTCATGTACAGTCAGATGTTCTTTGTCTATGTGTCAGTAAATCAAACAGTGAGGCTCAACTTCACATTGTTTCTCTTAGTATGATGAAAATTATCTGTTAGTTAAAATACGATTAAATTATATATAGAAAGCAATCAAAGAACGCTCCCTTTACAATCGCTGGAGTTTATCAGTGACTGAGTTCTGGACTTGCACCAAAACTCCCGTAATAATCAATGAATCTCTTATTTACATTGTGTGTGCACTGTTAGCTATGATGAAAGCATTCGTTAGTGTGCAGAAATCGAGTCACAATGATGAAATCACTGCATTCATGCGCTCAACATGTCTGTGATCGGCCACAATTATTATGACTGCAACCGTTCATGCCAAGATCACAGCAGTGGGCGTGTACACTGAAGTCTCACAGCAGCCAATCACAGCAGTGTGTGTTTACACTAAAGTCGCACAGCAGCCAATCACAGCAGTGGCCGTTTACACTAAAGTCGTACGGCAGCCAATCACAGTAGTGGGCATTTACACTGAAGTCACAGCAGCCAATCACAGCAGTGGGCGTTTACACTGAAGTCACAGCAGCCAATCACAGCAGTGGGCGTTTACACTGAAGTCACAGCAGCCAATCACAGCAGTGGGCGTTTACACTGAAGTCTAACAGCAGCCAATCACAGCAGTGGGCGTTTACACTGAAGTCTCACAGCAGCCAATCACAGCAGTGGGCGTTTACACTGAAGTCACAGCAGCCAATCACAGCAGTGGGCGTTTACACTGAAGTCTCACAGCAGCCAATCACAGCAGTGGGCGTTTACACTGAAGTCTCACAGCAGCCAATCACAGCAGTGGGCGTTTACACTGAAGTCTCACAGTGAACAGAGTGTTCAAATCAGAGGCTAAAATCAGGGTCGGAAAAATACCTTTTATTTCTAAATTATGATAATTTGTGACGTAAAAATCATACTAACATTATAAGTGCACTCCAGGAAACATTATAAAACACTAAAACAATGAAGTTCATGACCCCTTATGTTTTTATTTTATTTTATTTTATTTTTAAGTATATCAAGTTGAACTAAATTAAAATGAGAAATGTTGCTTTGGCAACGAGCTGAAATAAATATTGAGGTCAAAATAAGTGTTAAATAAGCTCTATCTGTGACATGCCTTTGCTTATTACAGAAAATATTTTTGTCTCAGTTAAATAAGCTCTATCTGTGACATGCCTTTGCTTATTACAGAAAATATTTTTGTCTCATTCCTCAATGCATTATGTAAATCATATTTACTAGTAATGCACAACTATTTAAATTCATGAAGCACAAAGTAGAGCTTTTTTTTTTCATTTATATTAATTTGACAGCACAGAAACATCTTATTTGAGCTGTCAGAGAGTATGTTATTCTAAACATAGTGAGTTCAGTTTTACCAAACTTTAACCAGTGAAAGTTTACATGTTTACATCCTGACAGGGGTTCAAATATTGGATAGAATTTCGCACAGGCAAGATTAGTTTTTGATTCTAGCCTGAAAATAATATAATGTTTAAGTTTACGTTATTTTTTCAATTTTAAGTACATTTTAAACCTGCAGTTTATTTGTTTTCATAACCATGATGATGAGACAAAACTATTGTATGTGGCAATCAACAGCAGCGCACAGATATCCATAGAAATGAACATTGACTGAATCAGAAACGAATCTTATAAACACAGAAGATCTAGAGAAACCACTGTTTATACATCTCAAGTATGCAAAACCCCTGCAAAATCATCTCCAACTCCATAAACACACTTCAAATGTCATTGTCGAGCCGATTAACACTGTTGATATTAATTCTGTAAAATCTAATCTTTCTTCATCAACTGGGATTACAGAGGTTATTGCATGTCAGAATGTGCACATATTCATTTTTCCAGATGCATAATTAATTTCATCATTCATTAGAGATGCAATTATTTCAGCAAAATAGGCCCTTATTAAAGTGCACTGCTGATATTATTATTTTACGAGCTAATTTGACACTTGATTGAACTCTTGCTGCCCAGGCGATTCCTGTGAGGATTTCTCACCAGTTCTGATTCATAAAATACATGGCAGTCTAATCCAACGCCGCCTCTGCAAAATTAATCTTTCAAATCAGTTCATTCGCCTACTATATTCTCTCTGACTATCGCCTAATCAGCAAACCTCATTCTATCTGGGGTTCCTCAACGGATGGAAAGAATCTGATCTGGCTTTTGAACAGTACAAATAAAATCTGTCTGAACAATTTTAGGATGGAAATCAATCCAGACACAAGAGGTTCTTGCCAAATGATGTAGGGAACTTTCATACACTCTGGGCCCTATCATACACCCGGCACAATGCAACTCTGCGCACCGTGCCCAAGCCCAAACAAACCGTGCTCTGGCCCACCTCTTCCAAGCGGGCCAGGGCCGGCTAAACAAACCGCACCCGGGCATGGTATGGAGCACTCACACTAGTCAACCGAACCAGACTTTGGGGGTCAAACGCGCCCGGGCACGGTTCAGATCACCTAGTGAGTACACCCTTAGTAATATGAGCCTATAGGCGGGTGCACAGCGCGCGTACACTCTACTTTTTACACACATAGGGCAGCAGCACACACACATGCCAAATATTAAAAAATAAAAGGATTCCTCTCTGGAGAAGCGTTCAGTCTTTCCGCTCGCAAATTCCACCATGTAAATAGAGAATCCTCCATGGTGCGAGTGCATTTGGCTTTTAAAGGGAATGGGAGATGAGACTCTGATTGGTTTATTGCACGTTACGCCCAAAACACACCAATGACTCATTAAAGGGTTAGTTCACCCAAAAATGAAAATTCTGTCATTAACTACTTACCCTCATGTCGTTCGACACCCGTAAGACCTCCGTTCATCTTCGGAACAGAAATGAAGATATTTTAGTTGAAATCTGATGGCTCTGAAAGGCCTCCATTGACACAATACACGGTTCACTCTCAAGACCCTTAAAAGGTACTAAAGACGTCGTTACAAAGTCCATCTCACTACAGTGGTTCTAAAATAACTTTATGAATCGGCGAGAATAGTTTTTGTGCGCAAAAAAACCCTAAATAACGACTTACACAGTGATGACGATTTCAAAACAAGGCATCATGAAGCTTCGAAGCGTTATGAATCAGTGAGCCGAATCATGATTCGGATCACGTGTCAAACCGCCAAACTGCTGAAATTTGGCGATTCAAACTGCTGAATCGACTCACTGATTCATAACGCTTCGAAGCTTCATGATGCCTTGTTTTGAAATCGTCAGAGCCATCAGATTTCAACTAAAATATCTTCATTTGTGTTCCGAAGATGAACGGAGGTCTTACGGGTGTCGAACGACATGAGGGTAAGTAATTAATGACAGAATTTTCATTTTTGGGTGAACTAACCCTTTAAGAGACTAGGGGCAACCCCTTTAGACCATGCGCCTGCCACGCAGACCGTTTTTTCCATCTTTAAACAAGAAAAAGTGGATTCAGGTCTAAGTGCACCTGCGCCGTGCGCTTTAGACCATGTGACCTCAGAGCCCAGAATCATCAAACTTTATTACGGCTTCAGAAGACTTCTTTTGTCTTTTTTTGAGCTCAACAACATCAGTCGCCCTTCATTTTCATTGTATTCTGTTTAAAAAATATTCATATTAAAGGGGTCATGAACTGGCTTTAAAAAAATTATACTGTTGTCTGAGGTCAACTTGATGTTTGACGTTTGGGTGGTTTTTACATTCAAAAACATCATAATGAATAAGTAATAGGTTATTTTCTACCCTGGTTTTGAGCCTCTCTCCTGGAACGCTCGGTTTTTATGGGCGTGCCGCACTGAAGACTTGGAAGTAAACGCCCACGGCTAGGATTGGATTGAATAGTTTTTGCATAATAATGAGTTTCGGCTCCCCCGTTAATACATGTGGAGAGTTGTTTTGAAAATTTCTAATGTGGAGAAATGGCAACCGGAATCTGCCCACAGGGCTCGCAAAATGTCTTTATCAAACACAATTGTTTATCTCTTATCCACCCGCAATTAATATGAATGTTATTTTGTATTACTTGGCCCGCCCGATTGGTGGATATATCCGCGAACCGCGCATCATTAACACACACACACACACACGGTCTTATACTATCACATATAAAATACATGTTTTACTCACATAAGTGTTGCACCATTCCTGTCGGATACAATATAGAAGGCACAGCACTGTTTTAATCTCATCCCCTCTCCTGTCCTTTCTCTTGTTTACAAACGATTCTGAAGCGAAATGAAGCGAACAAACGTGCAATGTCTTATGCATGTGAGCTGGAACGTCATTAAAAATAAAGTTCAACCACTCATTCCTAATATTAGAATCTGAAGGAAGCTTATGCAGCGACTGTGTTCCTCAACAAGGCACTGTAGCGCAATATCTTGCTATCTTCGGCATGTTTATTGCTCGGTAGCGCGATCCGTTTAGCTCCATGAGTCGGTGGGCGGGGCTACAGCACTTTTTCTTCTGTTGAGGCGGCGTTTCAGCATACGATGACGTCAAGGGTCGACATATTCTGAGATTGAGCGTTTGCTGGGCCTGGTGTCAATAAAAGCTTTTCTTTGACTAACAAGGAAGTTTTCAACCCTGAAACTTACAGGATATTCTTATATCACGATGAACTTTTATATATCAAAGGCTGAATGAAAAGTTGATTTCTCAATTTATGACCCCTTTTAATAATTTTTTTTAAAACTTGAATTTGAAACAGTTAATTTTGCTGTTATCACATACATTTTTAGGTGAATATTTCTTCGAAATGTATATCATATGGTGGCCCAGTAGTGCACAACACAACGCAATATAAAAAGCAAACATAAGTTCATAACACAACGAAAACAAGCCACAACACAAAGAAATCAAGTCACAACACAACGAAAATGCTCCCAACCACTCGGAGCGCTGTAGAGTTGCCACTGTTCTAAATAATCTGCAATCTTACAAAGATATCAATACCACAATTAGTTTTAACAGTATGTAGGCTAACCATTGTTTATCGACATGAAATATTAATTCAAAATCACCTCCATGCATAGCTGCATATTTATGCTCGATAATTCTCCAATAGCGAATGACGCCTAAGGGAACGTCAGGGAACGTCTGCCATTTCCACCAAGTGGTTGAAACGTATAATTTGTATTAATTAAAAGGACTTTTAACATTTAAAAACAGACATGTTAAAATTTCATAGCTTGACTGTATTGGTAAAACTGACTTAGTAATGCACAACATAACATTGGAATTTGAACATTATAAAAAATAAAAATAAAATAATATGTTTCAACTTGGTGGAATTGGCAGACGTTCCCTTAGCGTCGTGGTAGTGGGTAAAAGCGTTTTCGAGTATAAATATGCAGCTATAATTATAGTATTAATGCACGTAGGTGATTTTGAATTTATATTTCATGTCGATATACAATTGCATACTTGGTCGTAGTGTTTAAATATTTGTAAGACTGGTGAATCTATAGAACAATGCAAGGAAAACTAACTTTACCGCACTCTGAGAGCCCCTTAGTGGTCAGGAGCATTTCTGTTGTGTTGTGGCTTGATTTCGTTGTGTTGTGGCTTGATTTCGTTGTGTTGTGGCTTGATTTCGTTGTGTTGTGGCTTGATTTCGTTGTGTTGTGGCTTGGGGGCTGTTCCATAAAAGCCGCTTAGAAAAGCGGGGATTCAAGTCCAAAACCTGACTTGAATGAGCCGAGCTAAACATCCGCGCTTAAATTGGTTCCATAACAGTAAGTTGAAGATCATGTGATCTTACTAATTTGAGTCAGGTTTAAATAGTCTAGATAAATGCGCGTGCACGCCATTGTTTAAAAGTCCTGAAAAGTCGAGCATGGGTCAATCAATTTACTGTGGGCTACCATGGCAACAAAAGGAAAAGATAGAGCAGCGATGTTCAATATGTTCAAAAAAATATTTTTTTCTATCAAGATTCTGTATGCTTTATGGATCCACCAGACATCATGTTGCCTGTGAGTATGAGACCTTTTAAATCAGTCATGTAAGCTAATGAGTTTAACTGAGTTTAATCAGTGGTCACAGGGAAAAGGCCCATCAGTTGAGGAGGATGAGGAGACTGTGTCTGTATGTTCAAGGAGGCCTGAGGTAGTCACAGGTTCCATGCGATACTGTATTGAATATTAAAAAGTGTACTTGTGTGATAAAATGATCATAATGTGTTTTCAGGATGCTGACACTGTTCTAGAGCCCTCTCAGTCTGGGACCACATGTGACAAAGTGAGTATTAAGAAATGAAAACAATGTGACAAGAGTATTCAATGAAATAACTTAAATCTATGTTGCTACAGAACCCAGAAAACATAAAAGGAGTGTATAAACGCTACCTCCTTAAACAAATGGAAGCGACTGATATCGACATCCAGTATAAAAAACTGAAGATGAGGAAGTTGGAGCTGGAAATTCAACAGCTACAGAAAAATGCAAGTAGAACTACCATTTTTAAAAAAGGAAAAGAAAAAAAAAACATTACCTTTTTGATCACTTTCCACAACATTTATTTGTATGTTTTCACCCCTAACAGGCAGACTCACTCTGAATAAAGACAAATCACATTAAATACTTTGACTTCTGTGTGTTTGTTCAACTAAGGAGAAAGTTGAGGGGCCAGTGGAACATTTTAAAGGCTACACATGGTTTAGACTATATTAAGCAAAATAATTATTTGCATATGTGTCTCGTATAAGTCTGCCTGTTTCGTTTTCTTCCAATACTGCTTCATTGCCCCAGTCTTCCTCTTCAACAATCCTTGGTTGCCTCTCTCTCCTCAGACAAGCAATGTTATGGAGCACTACACAAGCAACTACAATGTCACATGCCCTAGGTGGAGTCACTCTGAGGAGCTTCAGGCACTGAAACCTTGACTTTATCAGCCCAAATGCCATCTCTATACGACCTCTTGTGCGTGCATGGGCAATGTTGTAGCGGTGCTGTGCCTCTGTCTGGGGCTCCTGATAGGGAGTCAAGAGGTAAGGCAGGCATGGGTATCCCTTGTCTCCCAGCAAAACTCCTGAGAATTCTCCTGCATAGACAGAATGAATATATATAGATATATAATGTATGGGGTTTTTTTTTTTCCATGTAAAATCAACAGTCCAGAAATATTTCCATGTTTTATAGTTATTTGAACTTACCAGCTATTCCATAAAAGGCATGTTTAATGGTACGAATAGCTTTGTGGCCAGGGAATGTGATGAACACATTGAGTAGTTTTTTAAAGAAAGGTACACAGTTCGTACAGAGCGGCAAACTGATGCTTTGCTGATATTCTCTGCATCTCCAACTGTGTACAAAAATGTTCCACTGGCAAAAAAGCGAAGTGCAATGCACACTGTCTGTGGGACTGTGAGCGCTCTGTTGCGGCGTGTATTATTTGCAATGTATGGGCTTAGTAATCTACAAATATATGCAATCCCATCTCTTGAGAACCTATGTCGCTCATGCAGGTAGCTGTCATTAAAAGCCAATGGGTCTGACCTGTCTCTGAAAGTTCTCTCTCTTTGAAATGCCCTCCGCAAGACTACAGCAGGTGAGTATAAATGGTATGCTCGTTAAGCCTGAACTCAGACTTAGCCTGACAGTTAGCCTGCCCCGGACCAGGTTAATTTGCCAGCATAAGTTGCCGGGGTAACTGAGATTGAACTTTTTTAAGTTTGATTTATGAAACCGAATCTACCAAAAATAAGCCTGACTAACCGAAATAAGCCTGGCTTATACTCTAATCTTGGTTTATGGAACAGCCCCCCGATTTCGTTCGTTGTGTTGTGGCTTGATTTCGTTGTGTTGTGGCTTTTTTTTCATTGTGTTGTGGATTTTTTCGTTGTGTTGTGGCTTGATTTTGCTGTGTTGTGGCTTGATTTCGTTGTTTTGTGGCTTTTTCGTTGTATTGTGGCTTGATTTTGTTGTGTTGTGGATTTTTTTCGTTGTGTTGTGGATTTTTCGTTGTGTTGTGGCTTTTTTTCGTTGTTTTGTGGCTTGATTTCGTTGTGTTGTGGCTTTTTTCGTTGTGTTGTGGATTTTTCATTGTGTTGTGGCTTTATTTCGTTGTGTTGTGGCTTGATTTTGTTGTGTTGTGGCTTTTTCGTTGTGTTGTATCTTGATTTTGTTGTGTTGTGGCTTGATTTCATTGTGTTGTGGCTTGATTTCGTTGTGTTGTCAATTTTTCGTTGTGTTGTGGCTTTATTTCGTTGTGTTGTGGCTTGATTCCGTTATGTTGTGGCTTGATTTCGTTGTGTTGTTAATTTTTCGTTGTGTTGTGGCTTTATTTCGCTGTGTTGTGGCTTGATTCCGTTATGTTGTGGCTTGATTTCGTTGTGTTGTTAATTTTTCGTTGTGTTGTGGCTTTATTTCACTGTGTTGTGGCTTTATTTCGCTGTGTTGTGGCTTGATTCCATTATGTTGTGGCTTGATTTCGTTGTGTTGTGGCTTGATTTCGTTGTGTTGTGGATTATTTTCGTTGTGGATTTTTCGTTGTTTTGTGGCTTGATTTCGTTGTTTTGTGGCTTGATTTCGTTGTGTTGTGGCTTTTTTCGTTGTGTTGTGGATTTTTCATTGTGTTGTGGCTTTATTTCGTTGTGTTGTGGCTTGATTTTGTTGTGTTGTGGCTTTTTCGTTGTGTTGTATCTTGATTTTGTTGTGTTGTGGCTTGATTTCATTGTGTTGTGGCTTGATTTCGTTGTGTTGTCAATTTTTCGTTGTGTTGTGGCTTTATTTCGCTGTGTTGTGGCTTGATTCCGTTATGTTGTGGCTTGATTTCGTTGTGTTGTTAATTTTTCGTTGTGTTGTGGCTTGATTCCGTTATGTTGTGGCTTGATTTCGTTGTGTTGTTAATTTTTCGTTGTGTTGTGGCTTTATTTCACTGTGTTGTGGCTTTATTTCGCTGTGTTGTGGCTTGATTCCATTATGTTGTGGCTTGATTTCGTTGTGTTGTGGCTTGATTTCGTTGTGTTGTGGATTATTTTCGTTGTGGATTTTTCGTTGTGTTGTGGCTTTATTTCGTGGTGTTGTGGCTTGATTCCGTTATGTTGTGGCTTGATTCCGTTGTGTTGTGGATTTCTTTCGTTGTGTTGTGGATTTTTTTTTTGTGCTGTGGCTTTATTTTGCGGTGTTGTGGCTTGATTCCGTTATATTGTGGCTTTTTTTCGTTGTGTTGTGGCTTGATTTCGTTTTGTTGTGGATTTTTCGTTGTATTGTGGCGTGATTTCGTTGTGTTGTGGATTTCTTTCGTTGTGTTGTGGATTTTTTTTTGTGTGTTGTGGCTTTATTTCGCGGTGTTGTGGCTTGATTCCGTTATGTTGTGGCTTTTTTTCGTTGTGTTATGGCTTGATTTCGTTGTGTTGTGGATTTTTCGTTGTGTTGTGGCTTTATTTCATTGTGTTGTGGATTTTTCATTGATTTGTGGCTTTATTTCGTTGTGTTGTGGCTTGATTTTGTTGTGTTGTGGCTTTTTCGTTTGTTGTATCTTGATTTTGTTGTGTTGTGGCTTGATTTCATTGTGTTGTGGCTTGATTTCGTTGTGTTGTTAATTTTTCGTTGTGTTGTGGCTTTATTTCGCTGTGTTGTGGCTTGATTCCGTTATGTTGTGGATTTTTTTTGTTGTGGATTTTTCGTTGTGTTGTGGCTTTATTTCGCGGTGTTGTGGCTTGATTCCGTTATGTTGTGGATTTTTTTTGTTGTGGATTTTTCGTTGTGTTGTGGCTTTATTTCGCGGTGTTGTGGCTTGATTCCGTTATGTTGTGGCTTGATTCCGTTGTGTTGTGGATTTCTTTCGTTGTGTTGTGGATATTTTTTTTGTGTTGTGGCTTTATTTCGCGGTGTTGTGGCTTGATTCCGTTATGTTGTGGCTTTTTTTCGTTGTGTTGTGGCTTGATTTCGTTGTGTTGTGGATTTTTCGTTGTATTGTGGCGTGATTTTGTTGTGTTGTGGATTTCTTTCGTTGTGTTGTGGATTTCTTTCATTGTGTTGTGGATTTTTTTTTTGTGTGTTGTGGCTTTATTTCGCGGTGTTGTGGCTTGATTCCGTTATGTTGTGGCTTTTTTTTGTTGTGTTGTGGCTTTATTTCGTTGTGTTGTGGCTTGATTCCGATATGTTGTGGCTTTATTCCGTTATGTTGTGGATTTTTTTTGTTGTGGATTTTTCGTTGTGTTGTGGCTTTATTTCGCGGTGTTGTGGCTTGATTCCGTTATGTTGTGGCTTGATTCCGTTGTGTTGTGGATTTCTTTCGTTGTGTTGTGGATTTTTTTTTTGTGTTGTGGCTTTATTTCGCGGTGTTGTGGCTTGATTCCGTTATGTTGTGGCTTTTTTTCGTTGTGTTGTGGCTTGATTTCGTTGTGTTGTGGATTTTTCGTTGTATTGTGGCGTGATTTCGTTGTGTTGTGGATTTCTTTCGTTGTGTTGTGGATTTCTTTCATTGTGTTGTGGATTTTTTTTTTGTGTGTTGTGGCTTTATTTCGCGGTGTTGTGGCTTGATTTCGTTGTGTTGTGGATTTTTCGTTGTGTTGTGGCTTTATTTCGTTGTGTTGTGGCTTGATTCCGATATGTTGTGGCTTTATTTCGTTGTGTTGTGGCTTGATTCCGATATGTTGTGGCTTTATTTCGTTGTGTTGTGGCTTGATTCCGATATGTTGTGGCTTTATTTTGTTGTGTTGTGAACTACTGGGCCACCGTGATATCACCTAATCATGAACTGCATAATAAAAGCGCTGAGTTAACAGTAGCATTGATCATGAGATTAAGGCCAGCTGTTTCTTGTTTTATTGACTGTCTCTTTTTGATTTCAGACCCAAAAGGAAGTGAGATTCATTTTGATTTAGCAGCATGATTCTGCTTAATCGGCTCCATAATCTCTAGTTTTCTATGGAGGTGGTTTCATAGGAAAGACAGACTGGAGTGTTTTCATCAAACGCTACTGTCAGTCACAGCTGACAATGTGGAAATTGTGCTGGGTCTAATTTTAACATGATCAAAACTACACATTGCTCAGCATCGGAATATTTCTCACAGTTGGCATCATGGAAGAGAGACAGATGACATGAGGTGAGGAGAAGACGATGGCAATCCATCAAACTCTTCAAAGCCTGTCAGTGAGGCTGTAATCAAATGAAGATCTATTACTTTTGCACCTCATCATCAATATGAAAACAAAATGGACCTAATTTACTTCATACATGTTCCTTTTTGTGCATGCTTGCCAATGCACAACAGAAATGTTTGTCTCTGATTCATCAATCTCTAACTCGACAACTTTCATTCTCAGTCATGTTAACATTGGTTAACATTAACTGTAAGCCAAAAAGTTCTTATAGGAACAGACCCAACAGTTCTTTCATCATTTACTCATTGGTTATTCAATCTCAAATTAAACCCTTAAAGGTCCCATGGCATGAAATTTTTCAACATTAATATGAGTTCCCCTAGTCTGAATATTTTCCCCAAGTGGCTAGAAATGTCCATAGGTGTAAACCTAGTTCTGGCTGTCTTTCTCTGCCTTTGAGAAAATGACAGCCCAGACGAGCTGATCTTGAATTTTCCTGTTATGACGTCATACCAGGAACGGTTACCTCCCTTTCCTCCGCCCAGAGAATTTGACACACCCATGCAAGCGCCATATTTGTCCTCGAGAGATCATGGCTTGTGAACGAGTGAATGCTGGCAGTTTCTCAGTGTTTGGATGTACAAATGAAAACACGTCTTTTTCAGTTCCTTCTGATCTGTGATCAGTGATTTCTGATGTGTAGCTAATTATTCAAGTTCACACAGAACTTTATTATTCGCGCTGCAGCTTCTCTCTCTCTCTCCCGACAGAACGGTGTTTTCGTGTTTTCTATCTTGTGAATCAGTGTTTTTGTATGTCCTCGTCGCGTCCATCTGTTCTAAAATGTGCTTACAGTCGTGAGTTTCTGCTCAACATCGGCAGACTCACATCTATTTAGAGATAAACTTCACACACGCTGAGGCTCGGGCTGCACTGACCGGTCGGCCTTCAACATCACCGACCCCCAGTACTGCATCTGGCCCACAGCGGAGGCACCAAACGCGGCGCGAGATTAAGCAGATGGGGGGTAAACTAGCCAGCCTAGCCCCACAATAAACTGGATTACATTTGATTACTGCGCTGTTGTGTCTTTGTTTGCGCTGTGTACTCAATGTGCGTCACTGACGCTTTTCATATGATAGGAAAATATCTAAAAATAATGCTATAATCAACACTTAAGGCCTTGGCACACTGAGTCCGAAATTCGCATGCAAAATTTTCGCACGTCGAAAAATAAATTCGACCTCACGTTATGTCAATCACGCTTGCACACGTCAAAAAAAAATTCGGAACAGGTTCGATTTTCTGCGTTTTTCGCATCCGTTTTTCCCATCTACAGTGCTGATGCCCAACCTAAACTGCTGGCAATGCTGGGGAATGAATCGCCAGTGCTCAGATACCCTTATATTTTTTTAATTTTTAAAAAAAAAAAAATATTATGCAAACAGACAAGTACAATATTTACAAATGAGAAATTAGATGAACATTACATAGACCAACAAAACATACATTATGGTCAGTACGATTTGGATATATATGCGTTTGTGTGTGTGTGTGTGTGTGTGTGTGTGTGTGTTCGTGTGTGTGCAACTGTAAGTGTATTTGGGTGTGGGGATGGAAAAATATATGAACAAAGGAGCATGTAGGAAAGTACAACCGACATAACCAGAAAAAGAAAATAAAATTAACAAAATACAATAAATAATACTAATTTTAAATGACAAAAATAATGATGATAAAGATAGTAATGGTATCCCAAAAAAAAAAAAAAAAAAAAAAAAAAAAGGAAATGGAAAATGGAAAATGGGGTATGAGGAAGGTGACAACAGCAAAAGTAATAGCAATATTAATAATAATAGTAATAATAATAATAATAATGATGAATCAAATTAATAAGAAATTATAAATAATAGTATTAGCAGTAGTAGTAGTAATGATAAACATATGAACAAATATACTTATTTCATCCGGAATGAGGGGGGGATTAAAGGATCAGGAAGAGGAAATAAAAAAATAATAATAATAGTAATGGTAATATTGATACAGCCATTAATAGTAGTGATAATAGTAGAGGTTGTAATAGTAATGATAATAATAATAGTAATATTATTAATAACGGTAATATTGATACAGCCATTAATAATAAGGTGTTATAAAGCTGCCTCTGATACCCCTCATGGCCATGGCACACGATAGACCCCCGCTATTTCCCCCCCCCCCCCCGCTACTTTTTTTTTCTTCTTCTTCTTTGCTTTAAACCTTGTTTTATGTTCCAAATGAATGTGTGTGTGCACCTCATCTAATATGTGAAGCATTAAAACAGCGAGACAAGTGGTGTGCCAGCCGGAGACAAGAAATCCCAGGCAGAAGTACAAGCTGGAGGGTGAAAACCCAATGTGTTGAAATGTGTATGGAGTTCCTTGATTTCCAGTTCATGAGGATAGTTTTCTTGGCGATAGTTAAAGCCACTAGGAGTAACTGACTGTTTGTACTGTTTAAATTGATTATGGATATGTCACCTAATATACAGAGAGAGGGAGACAGCGGGATGTGACAACCCACAAGGATCTATAATCAGACAATCAAAAAGCATCACTGTTTTAAAACTCCAACAATAGCCGCAGCTCTGACAGCCTGGTGGAAGTTTCATCAAATCACAAACACCCCTCTTGCACCATCAAAAGACACCCCGATTTGGAATAACCCAGATTTTATAGTTAACAAGAAGCCACTCAACTTACGCACATGGGTAGATAAGGGCATCATACAACTTCAACACATCCTCCTTAATAACAACTTGGCACCATTTTCCCACTTGGTCCAGAAATACGGCATTGGGAGTAATTGCTTTTTGGAATATTTACAAATCAAATCATCTATTCAAGCAAAAATCGACACTCAGACAATTAATCTAGACCTTCCTCCTCCAATCTCAGAGCTAATTAATATAACCTCCCCCCAAAAAAAACTACTCTCCAAAATATATAAAATAATATCTAAATCAGACAACACATTAAGCCTGCCCAATGCTAAATAGGAATCAGACTTATCCATTGCTCCCAATGCCGCTTTCTGGACACAAATCTGTAAAAATATCTACTTCATGACAAAAAACGCCAATTTACAACTTATACAGTATAAAGTACTTCACAGAGTCCACCTAACTGGACATAAATTATTTAAAATGGGTTTTACCTCAGAAACATGCTCACATTGCACACAAAACACTCCGGACACCTATTTACACGCTATTTTGCATTGCACCTCAGTTAAAAAATTCTGGGAAAAAGTCACTGACTCAGATACCCTTATATTTTATTGTATCAAAAATACCACTAATATTATTATATCACAGCTATAATTATAGCTCACCAAGTCCCTGTAAACCGTGTGTGTGTGTGCGGAGACATACTGCCAGTCTTTGTTCAGGATCAATTGATTCACGGAGATTGGTGGTCTTCTTTTTAATATGTGGTGACCAGTATCGCTAGCAAAGCATCAAACTGAGCCACTGGCATTCTAAAGTAAACTTTGAATCGGTCTGGATAATCCCGCAGCACCTTGATAAGGAGGTGGAGCTCTCCTTCCTCTCTACGCGATCGCAGGAGTGGATGATGGACCCATTATTTCCTCTTTCTTTTTCTCTTTTTTAAGACGAGAGTGGACAAAAAAAATCATCCTCACTACTTGAAAACGGCATTTTGTATTTTTCTTGCGTTTTTTTCCGTAACGCATTCATTAATACGCATCGGACTCAGTGTGCAAGGTCTCTGTGCGTGACAAATTTTTCGGATCACGAATACGAAAAAACGCATGCGAAAATTTTGGACTCAGTGTGCAAAGGCCTTTACTCGTAACTCGTTCATCTCGACAGCTGTAATGGTACATTACATGTGTTACACAGTTGGTAGAATAAGGAGGAAGACGCGCTCGGCGTGACTGGGACTCGTGTTTATTCAGAACTCTCAGATACAAACAAAATAAACTCACAGCGCTGATAGCGCTCTCACAACTTAGTAGTTACTATAAATAACTTTGTTCGCAATCGCTCCGTCTCTGGTCCACTATGATGTCCGGTTCGCGACCAAATCATTCTTTTGAACTGGTTCTTTTTAGTGAACCGGTCGAACCAGTCACTAAATCAGATTGAATCGTTCTAAACGGTTCGCGTCTCGAGTCAGCGCTGACCCATCATTTACTAAAGTAACTAACTTTCTGACATGAGTGACAGCCCCTCCGACTAGAAATAAACTAATAACCTGAAGTATATGCTGTAACTACAACAGTTCACTGAACTGAGACGTGCTGAGAGAACTGATGAGAAGTGACATCCGTCTCTCTGGCAGGCTTGTGTCTCGTAGACCTCGTTAAACCACGCCCCCTCCGCTCATTTCAAATGCAAAGATGTCAGCCAATCACAACAGTGGGCGTTTTTACTGAAGTCTCACAGCAGACACGCCTCTTGAAACAGGGCATTCAGCCACAGGGCAAACATCAGTATAGAAAAAATGCCTTTTATTTCTAAATTATGACATTTTATGATGTAAAAATCATACTAACAATATAAGCACACCTCAGAATACATTATAAAATAAAATAAAAAAGCCATGGGACCTTTAATCAACTTTGGGCTCTTTTCCGCTTTGGCCTTGAGTTGAACCACTTCACTCTGTTTGTCATACAAAGTGATCGTAGATTGGACATTTAGACTAAACCACTAGAGTTGTATGGATTACTTTTAATCTAAGCCCATTGACTTTCACTGTATAGACAAAAGCAACTGAAACATTCAAGTGCTGTATTTTTAGCTCAATAAGTCGCACCTGACTATAAGTTGCATTGCTAAGAGAAAAACCCCAGATAAGTTGTATCTGTGTAACATAATTGCATTATATAAGTCAGGTAACACTTTAGTTTACGGTCCAATTCACACTATAAACTAGTTGCACATATTAATGCCTGATTCTGCATTACCATATTCTACATCCCTTAAAGGTCCTGTTCTTCGTGATCCCATTTTTCAAACTTTAGTTAGTGTGTAATGTTGCTGTTAGAGCATAAATAATACCTGTAAATTATAAAGCTCAAAGTTCAATGTCAAGCGAGATATTTTATTTAACAGAAGTTCCCTTTTAAAGCCTACAGCGAACGGCCGGTTTGGACTACATCCCTGTACTTCCTGCTTTAATGACGTCAGTAGAACAGTTTGTCGACTAACCTCCGCCCACAAGAATACGCGAAAAAGGGGGCGTGGTCTTATTGCTCTCCCACGTGGAGAAGAGGAAGTGTTGCGTTCGTAGAGTGTGTTTGTCGCCATGTCAACGAGACGCTGTTATTTTCGCTTGCATCTCATATTGACGCATGCATCTCCCCGTTATGGTAAGAGGCGTGACCTTTCCGGGCAACGTGAGCTAAGCTGCTGTCGAATCACAACACGGGAACCGCTGGCACAATCAGAACTCGTTACGAATTTCTGAAGGAGGGACTTCATAGAATAAGGAAATTCTCCGGCCGTTTTGGGGACAGTGAAAACAGCGGTATACAGATAAGTAAATTGTGTGAAAAATACTGTGTTTTTTTACACATGAAACATGAACACATGTTATATTGCACACTGTAAACACAATCAAAGCTTCAAAAAGAAGAGAACAATTCAGACAGTGCACTATATAGGGGATAGAGAACGATTCAGACAGTGCACTATATAGGGGATAGAGAACGATTCAGACAGTGCACTATTTAGGGGATAGAGAACGATTCAGACAGTGCACTATATAGCGGATAGAGAACGATTCAGACAGTGCACTATTTAGGGGATAGAGAACGATTCAGACAGTGCACTATATAGCGGATAGAGAACGATTCAGACAGTACACTATATAGGGGATAGAGAACGATTCAGACAGTGCACTATTTAGGGGATAGAGAACGATTCAGACAGTGCACTATATAGCGGATAGAGAACGATTCAGACAGTGCACTATTTAGGGGATAGAGAACGATTCAGACAGTGCACTATATAGCGGATAGAGAACGATTCAGACAGTGCACTATTTAGGGGATAGAGAACGATTCAGACAGTGCACTATATAGGGGATAGAGAACGATTCAGACAGTGCACTATATAGGGGATAGAGAACGATTCAGACAGTGCACTATTTAGGGGATAGAGAACGATTCAGACAGTGCACTATATAGGGGATAGGGAGCGATTCAGACAGTGCACTATATAGGGGATAGAGAACGATTCAGACAGTGCACTACATAGCGGATAGAGAACGATTCAGACAGTGCACTATATAGGGGATAGAGAACGATTCAGACAGTGCACTATTTAGGGGATAGAGAACGATTCAGACAGTGCACTATATAGCGGATAGAGAACGATTCAGACAGTGCACTATATAGGGGATAGAGACCGATTCAGACAGTGCACTATATAGGGGATAGAGAACGATTCAGACAGTGCACTATATAGGGGATAGAGAACGATTCAGACAGTGCACTATTTAGGGGATAGAGAACGATTCAGACAGTGCACTATATAGGGGATAGAGAACGATTTAAAGACAGTGCACTATATAGGGGATAGGGAGCGATTCAGACAGTGCACTATATAGGGGATAGAGAACGATTCAGACAGTGCACTATATAGCGGATAGAGAACGATTCAGACAGTGCACTATTTAGGGGATAGAGAACGATTCAGACAGTGCACTATTTAGGGGATAGAGAACGATTCAGACAGTGCACTATATAGGGGATAGAGAACGATTCAGACAGTGCACTATTTAGGGGATAGAGAACGATTCAGACAGTGCACTATATAGGGGATAGGGAGCGATTCAGACAGTGCACTATATAGGGGATAGAGAACGATTCAGACAGTGCACTATATAGCGGATAGAGAACGATTCAGACAGTGCACTATATAGCGGATAGAGAACAATTTAAAGACAGTACACTAAATAGGGGATAGAGAACGATTCAGACAGTGCACTATATAGGGGATAGAGAACGATTCAGACAGTGCACTTTATAGGGGATAGGGAGCGATTCAGACAGTGCACTATATAGGGGATAGAGAACAATTCAGACAGTGCACTATAGAGGGGATAGGGAGCGATTCAGACAGTGCACTATATAGGGGATAGAGAACGATTTAGACAGTGCACTATATAGCGGATAGAGAACAATTCAGACAGTGCACTATATAGGGGATAGAGAACGATTCAGACAGTGCACTATATAGGGGATAGAGAACGATTCAGACAGTACACTATATAGGGGATAGAGAACGATTCAGACAGTGCACTATATAGCGGATAGAGAACGATTCAGACAGTGCACTATATCGGGGATAGAGAACGATTTAAAGACAGTACACTATATAGGGGATCGAGAACGATTCAGACAGTGCACTATATAGGGGATCGAGAACGATTCAGACAGTACACTATATAGGGGATAGAGAACGATTCAGACAGTGCACTATATAGCGGATAGAGAACGATTTAAAGACAGTACACTAAATAGGGGATAGAGAACGATTCAGACAGTGCACTATATAGGGGATAGAGAACGATTTAAAGACAGTACACTAAATAGGGGATAGAGAACGATTCAGACAGTGCACTATATAGGGGATAGAGAACGATTCAGACAGTGCACTATATAGCGGATAGAGAACGATTTAAAGACAGTACACTAAATAGGGGATAGAGAACGATTCAGACAGTGCACTATATAGCGGATAGAGAACGATTTAAAGACAGTACACTAAATAGGGGATAGAGAACGATTCAGACAGTGCACTATATAGCGGATAGAGAACGATTTAAAGACAGTACACTAAATAGGGGATAGAGAACGATTCAGACAGTGCACTATATAGGGGATAGAGAACGATTCAGACAGTGCACTATATAGGGGATAGGGAGCGATTCAGACAGTGCACTATATAGGGGATAGGGAGCGATTCAGACAGTGCACTATATAGGGGATAGAGAACAATTCAGACAGTGCACTATATAGGGGATAGGGAGCGATTCAGACAGTGCACTATATAGGGGATAGAGAACGATTTAGACAGTGCACTATATAGCGGATAGAGAACAATTCAGACAGTGCACTATATAGGGGATAGAGAACGATTCAGACAGTGCACTATATCGGGGATAGAGAACGATTTAAAGACAGTGCACTATATAGGGGATAGAGAACGATTCAGACAGTGCACTATATAGGGGATCGAGAACGATTCAGACAGTACACTATATAGGGGATAGAGAACGATTCAGACAGTGCACTATTTAGGGGATAGAGAACGATTCAGACAGTGCACTATATAGGGGATAGGGAGCGATTCAGACAGTGCACTATATAGGGGATAGAGAACGATTTAGACAGTGCACTATATAGCGGATAGAGAACGATTCAGACAGTGCACTATATAGGGGAAAGAGAATGATTCAGACAGTGCACTATATAGGGGATAGAGAACGATTGAGACAGTGCACTATATAGGGGATAGAGAACGATTCAGACAGTGCACTATATAGGGGATAGGGAGCGATTCAGACAGTGCACTATATAGGGGATAGAGAATGATTCAGACAGTGCACTATATAGGGGATAGAGAACGATTCAGACACTGCACTATATAGGGGATAGAGAATGATTCAGACAGTGCACTTTATAGGAGACAGGGAGCGATTCAGATTCAGACAGTGCACTATATAGCGGATAGAGAACGATTCAGACAGTGCACTATATGGTAAATGGTAAATGGACTGCATTTATATAGCGCTTTTAACAGACCTACGGCCATCCAAAGCGCTTTACATTTTGCCTCACATTCACCCATTCACACACTCATTCACACACCGACGGCGGTGTCAGCCATGTCAGCCATGCAAGGCGCCATCCAGCTCGTCGGGAGCAGCTGGGGTTAGGGGTCTTGCTCATGGACACCTCGACACTTGGTCAGGTGGAACCGGGGATCGAACCACCAACCTTCCGGTTTGTAGACAACCTACATGAACCACTGAGCCACTGCCACCCCAGTATATAGGGGATAGAGAACGATTCAGACAGTGCACTATATAGCGGATAGAGAACGATTCAGACAGTGCACTATATAGCGGATAGAGAACGATTCAGACAGTGCACTATATAGCGGATAGAGAACGATTCAGACAGTGCACTATATAGGGGATAGAGAATGATTCAGACAGTGCACTATATAGCGGATAGAGAACGATTCAGACACTGCACTATTTAGGGGATAGAGAACGATTCAGACAGTGCACTATATAGGGGATAGAGAACGATTCAGACAGTGCACTATATAGGGGATAGAGAACGATTCAGACAGTGCACTATATAGGGGATAGAGAACGATTCAGACAGTGCACTATATAGGGGATAGAGAACGATTCAGACAGTGCACTATATAGCGGATAGAGAACGATTCAGACAGTGCACTATATAGGGGATAGAGAACGATTCAGACAGTGCACTATATAGCGGATAGAGAACGATTCAGACAGTGCACTATATAGGGGATAGAGAACGATTCAGACAGTGCACTATATAGCGGATAGAGAACGATTCAGACAGTGCACTATATAGGGGATAGAGAACGATTCAGACAGTGCACTATATAGCGGATAGAGAACGATTCAGACAGTGCACTATATAGGGGATAGAGAACGATTCAGACAGTGCACTATATAGGGGATAGAGAACGATTCAGACAGTGCACTATATAGCGGATAGAGAACGATTCAGACAGTGCACTATATAGGGGATAGAGAACGATTCAGACAGTGCACTATATAGGGGATAGAGAACGATTCAGACAGTACACTATATGGGGGATAGGGAGCGATTCAGACAGTGCACTATATAGGGGATAGAGAACAATTCAGACAGTACACTATATAGGGGATAGAGAACGATTCAGACAGTGCACTATATAGGGGATAGAGAATGATTCAGACAGTGCACTATATAGGGGATCGAGAACGATTCAGACAGTGCACTATATAGGGGATAGAGAACGATTCAGACAGTGCACTATATAGGGGATAGAGAACGATTCAGACAGTGCACTATATAGGGGATAGAGAACGATTCAGACAGTGCACTATATAGGGGATAGAGAACGATTCAGACAGTGCACTATATAGGGGATAGAGAACGATTCAGACAGTGCACTATATAGGGGATAGAGAACGATTCAGACAGTGCACTATATAGGGGATAGAGAACGATTCAGACAGTGCACTATATAGGGGATAGAGAACGATTCAGACAGTACACTATATAGGGGATAGAGAACGATTCAGACAGTGCACTATATAGGGGATAGAGAATGATTCAGACAGTGCACTATATAGGGGATAGAGAACGATTCAGACAGTGCACTATATAGGGGATCGAGAACGATTCAGACAGTGCACTATATAGGGGATAGAGAACGATTCAGACAGTGCACTATTTAGGGGATAGAGAACGATTCAGACAGTGCACTATTTAGGGGATAGAGAACGATTCAGACAGTGCACTATTTAGGGGATAGAGAACGATTCAGACAGTGCACTATATAGGGGATAGAGAACGATTCAGACAGTGCACTATATAGCGGATAGAGAACGATTCAGACAGTACACTATATAGGGGATAGAGAACGATTCAGACAGTGCACTATATAGCGGATAGAGAACGATTCAGACAGTACACTATATAGGGGATAGAGAACGATTCAGACAGTGCACTATATAGGGGATAGAGAACGATTCAGACAGTGCACTATATAGGGGATAGAGAACGATTCAGACAGTGCACTATATAGCGGATAGAGAACGATTCAGACAGTGCACTATTTAGGGGATAGAGAACGATTCAGACAGTGCACTATTTAGGGGATAGAGAACGATTCAGACAGTGCACTATATAGGGGATAGAGAACGATTCAGACAGTGCACTATATAGCGGATAGAGAACGATTCAGACAGTGCACTATATAGGGGATAGGGAGCGATTCAGACAGTACACTATATGGGGGATAGAGAACGATTCAGACAGTGCACTATATAGGGGATAGAGAACGATTCAGACAGTGCACTATATAGGGGATAGAGAACGATTCAGACAGTGCACTATATAGGGGATAGAGAACAATTCAGACAGTGCACTATATAGGGGATAGAGAACGATTCAGACAGTGCACTATATAGGGGATAGAGAACGATTCAGACAGTGCACTATATAGGGGATAGAGAACGATTCAGACAGTGCACTATATAGGGGATAGAGAACGATTCAGACAGTACACTATATGGGGGATAGGGAGCGATTCAGACAGTGCACTATATAGGGGATAGAGAACAATTCAGACAGTACACTATATAGGGGATAGAGAACGATTCAGACAGTGCACTATATAGGGGATAGAGAATGATTCAGACAGTGCACTATATAGGGGATCGAGAACGATTCAGACAGTGCACTATATAGGGGATAGAGAACGATTCAGACAGTGCACTATATAGGGGATAGAGAACGATTCAGACAGTGCACTATATAGGGGATAGAGAACGATTCAGACAGTGCACTATATAGGGGATAGAGAACGATTCAGACAGTGCACTATATAGGGGATAGAGAACGATTCAGACAGTGCACTATATAGGGGATAGAGAACGATTCAGACAGTGCACTATATAGGGGATAGAGAACGATTCAGACAGTGCACTATATAGGGGATAGAGAACGATTCAGACAGTACACTATATAGGGGATAGAGAACGATTCAGACAGTGCACTATATAGGGGATAGAGAATGATTCAGACAGTGCACTATATAGGGGATAGAGAACGATTCAGACAGTGCACTATATAGGGGATCGAGAACGATTCAGACAGTGCACTATATAGGGGATAGAGAACGATTCAGACAGTGCACTATTTAGGGGATAGAGAACGATTCAGACAGTGCACTATTTAGGGGATAGAGAACGATTCAGACAGTGCACTATTTAGGGGATAGAGAACGATTCAGACAGTGCACTATATAGGGGATAGAGAACGATTCAGACAGTGCACTATATAGCGGATAGAGAACGATTCAGACAGTACACTATATAGGGGATAGAGAACGATTCAGACAGTGCACTATATAGCGGATAGAGAACGATTCAGACAGTACACTATATAGGGGATAGAGAACGATTCAGACAGTGCACTATATAGGGGATAGAGAACGATTCAGACAGTGCACTATATAGGGGATAGAGAACGATTCAGACAGTGCACTATATAGCGGATAGAGAACGATTCAGACAGTGCACTATTTAGGGGATAGAGAACGATTCAGACAGTGCACTATTTAGGGGATAGAGAACGATTCAGACAGTGCACTATATAGGGGATAGAGAACGATTCAGACAGTGCACTATATAGCGGATAGAGAACGATTCAGACAGTGCACTATATAGGGGATAGGGAGCGATTCAGACAGTACACTATATGGGGGATAGAGAACGATTCAGACAGTGCACTATATAGGGGATAGAGAACGATTCAGACAGTGCACTATATAGGGGATAGAGAACGATTCAGACAGTGCACTATATAGGGGATAGAGAACAATTCAGACAGTGCACTATATAGGGGATAGAGAACGATTCAGACAGTGCACTATATAGGGGATAGAGAACGATTCAGACAGTGCACTATATAGGGGATAGAGAACAATTCAGACAGTGCACTATATAGCGGATAGAGAACGATTCAGACAGTGCACTATATAGGGGATAGAGAACGATTCAGACAGTGCACTATATAGGGGATAGAGAACGATTCAGACAGTGCACTATATAGGGGATAGAGAACGATTCAGACAGTGCACTATATAGGGGATAGAGAACAATTCAGACAGTGCACTATATAGGGGATAGAGAACGATTCAGACAGTGCACTATATAGCGGATAGAGAACGATTCAGACAGTGCACTATATAGGGGATAGGGAGCGATTCAGACAGTACACTATATGGGGGATAGAGAACGATTCAGACAGTGCACTATATAGGGGATAGAGAACGATTCAGACAGTGCACTATATAGGGGATAGAGAACGATTCAGACAGTGCACTATATAGGGGATAGAGAACGATTCAGACAGTGCACTATATAGGGGATAGAGAACGATTCAGACAGTGCACTATATAGGGGATAGAGAACAATTCAGACAGTACACTATATGGGGGATACGGAGCCCTGTCTTCCTGTTTCAGTGGAAATAAAAAAAATAAAAAAAATGGCACTAATTTTTATTTTGGGTTGAACTGTACCTTCAATTTCCTTTTAAGTGTTGCCTTTGAAATGTGTTGAGATGCTCTGGAGGGTGAACTTAACCTTCAGACTCCATGGTCAAAAAGTCATCTCAGAACTGGGTGAAACCCTCCACAATCCACTACAAACACACATTCAGGTCTGGCTCCATTCTGATGTGTAACACACACTCTTTTTAACCCTCTAATCAGTTTCCAAGAATAAAATGGTTGTGGTTTATTCAGCATTTCCCCTGCTGAATATCCTGTTTCACAGAAATACACCACACAATATTTCCAAATAAGGACATATGAAGAGGAAATTGAAATAAAATTATTAACACCTCATGGCAGGGTTATGGTCAATCTGTTTGTGCTGTTAAAGACCTTTTGTCAGATATTGATTTTAGCTGAATAAAATGAAAAATAAATGAGCGAGGAATACAAAATGCTCTTCACACCTCACCGAGCAGAGTAGAAAAATATCCTCCCAATTATCTCATATTTTTTACTCAGCACATAATAACAGTCTTGACAGACCTCAGGGGGTTGCAGGCATAAAGTGTTGTGACACGTTGCTGTTTTTCATGTTAATCCAACAACATGTGACAATGGCCATTGGTTTGATTCAACTGGGCAATCACAAAGGCCTGTCAGGCAGAATGATCAGAGAAAATTATTCAAAAATAAATTCATCATGAGCAGCTTAGAAGCTGACATCTAAATAAAAGGATGAGATATATAGCAAGTCAGACAGGAGAGAAATGTGATGTATGATGCAGAGATAGAGCATTTATGTAGTTATTATAAGGTTCAATCTGATCTAATATCAGTCATATCTCCACATATTAAGTTTTTCTAGCACTATATTGTCATTTTGCTATCTCATATTTAGTTATTCATATACTGCAGGATAAAAATATTATGTGAAAATATAAATCACACAATGCCCCTCTGAGGGGCATTTGCTGAATCTAAAATATGAATGTAATGCACAGCTTGTTTGGAAAATGCTGGTAAACAAGGGCCTGAAAAATTGATTCCAGGCCAGCGGTTTGCATTTGTCTCGCTGTGACTGACAGTGAGTCAACCTCATCGTCTCCTCTGAGACTAAAGGTAATTGATCTACAGATCCGGCTTACCTGGAGAGAGATATTGTGACATCTCTAGGGAATGTGTAAGATGTCCACATTGTTGAAGCATCGGCTGAAAAGTACTCCTTTCCTTTTCACAAATTGACTTGCAGTGAAAGGACAAGAGAAATGCTCATTTAAACACTAATAAACCCATTCCAGCAACACAGGAACTATATAGCCAAAAGTATTGGGACGCCCCTCCAAATCATTGAATTCAGGTGTTCACTACCATGTATACAATCAAGCACTAGGCCTGCAGACGCTTCTACAAACATTTGTGAGAGAATGGGTCGCTCTCAGGAGCTCAGAGAACTCAAGCGTGGTACTGTGATAGGTTGCCACCTGTGCAATAAATCCATTCGTGAAATTTCCTCACTACTAAATATTCCACGCTCAACTGTTAGTGGTGTTATAACAAAGTGGAAGCAATTGGGAACAGCAACTCAGCCAGGAAGTGGTAGGCCACGTAAAATCACAGAGTGGGGTCAGCGCATGCTGAGGGTCACAGTGCGCAGAAGTCGCCAACTTTCTGCAGAGTCAATAGCTACAGACCTCCAAACTTCATGTGGCCTTCAGATGAGCTTAAGAACAGTGTGTAGAGCTTCATGGAATGGGTTTCCATGGCCGAGCAGCTCATCCAAGCCTTACATCACCAAGTGCAATGCAAAGTGTGGGATCCAGTGGGGTAAAGCATGCCACCACTGGACTGTAGAGCAGTGGAGACGTGTTCTCTGGAGTGGCCAATCACGCTTCTCTGTCTGGCAATCGATTGGATGAGTCTGGATTTGGCATTTGCCTGGAGAATGGTACTTGCCTGACCGCTTGTAAAGTTTGTGCCAAGTGTAAAGTTTGGTGGAGGGGGATTATGGTGTGGGGTTGTTTTTCAGGGGTTGGGCTTGGCCCCTTAGTTCCAGTGGAAGGAACTCTTAATGCTTCAGCATACCAAGACATTTTGGGCAATTTCATGCTCCCAACTTTGTGGGAACAGTTCGGGGACGGCCCCTTCCTGTTCCAGAATGACTGTGCACCAGTGCACAAAGCGTCGGTCCACAAAGACATGGATGAGCAAGTTTGGTGTGGAGGAACTTGACTGGCCTGCCCTTGACTGGGATGAATTAGAAAGCCTTGTGGAAGAGCTGAAGCTGTTATAGCTGCAAAGGTGGGCCAACTCCATATTAAACCCTATGGATTAAGAATGGAATATAATTAAAGGTCATGTGCATGTAAAGGCAGGCGTCCCAAAACTTTTGGCAATATAATGTACGTACTCTTGGTATGTCTTTGGATAGCCTTTTACAGTATATTACTGTTTCAAAACAATAACAAAAAATGGTACATTACATCATATTTGCTAAACAAAGGGTGAATTAAAAGTGATGCATTCATTTTTCCCCCTATCAAAACATTGAGCATCCTGACCAGTGGATGGTCTACTGTTTCTATTTCTGTGCCTGCCGCATCACACATGGTTAGGAAAAGTATGATAGTACTATACGCACTCAGAAGCGTTCTTGTTGCCTTACTTATAAATGGTTTAATGTGACTTTAAGGGACTGATGTTGTTTGCTCTGATGTGAAAAGAGGCATGGGCACAACATATTATATTACCCCAGTGGACCATTTTGTGAGCTATTTGGTTTTAGGAGAGAACGAGTGTGCAGTGTAGATGAGCTCCATGATTGGTGTTTGGTGATAAAGAGGCACTTAGGACTCCCAGGTGAGGTGTCCAGTGACTGTGGCAGATTACTGAGGGTTTGCATCTCAGCTTAGTTGCCAGATGTATCAGGACGGGAGCATGATGACAGTCCATCAGCACTGATGTTGGCTGACCCTGGAAAAACTGTGATGACCACAATTGCAGTTGCATCTGAATGATGAAAGGTATATAAATTACTGTATCAAGGCACTGCTTCTTTGTTTGTTTCCTGTCCTTTAATCAATCCCCTGATGGTTTGAAAACCCAGGTAGCTGCTACTGGTAGACCTAGGGACTTTTATTTTAGGTTAGTAGCCTACCTGAACACCCTGAGCAGCTTTTGTAGTCAAAGTACATGTTTGCCCTGCTTCTTCAAGTGTATGGCCCTGTTTACACCTGGTATTAAGATGCGTTTCGGTCAATCGGATCACAAGTGGACGACACTAAATACAGGTGTAAACAGGGTCTATAATGCTTTGAGCTTGTCCACTTTCGACCACTTCCATTGGTAGTCAAAAACACATTCTGGATTGCTTTCGTAGTGTAAACGCTCATGTGGTCGAATGTTAGCCTGGATGCCAGCCGAATTTAGCCCCGCCCACATTTTTTTTTTGCTCGGGCAATTCGGTCTGGACTCGCTCCATAGAGGAGTAATTATGCCTGAACAGAAACTGTTCGGACCAATGAAATTGTCAGGGCGGGGTTTAGACGATGATGGACACATGATAAACAGTAACGTAATCATCCACGTCATCGAAGGCTCTTGGGTTGAATTTGCTCTTATCCTAAACGGAGAACTTGTTCGTATATGCATTCACCTTCACTATTTCTCTCAGAAACAATGATCGTGTTGGTAAGTACTCTGTGTATCCTTAAATAATTTTATTACTGGCAAAGATCGTTTACACTCATCTTTTTCTTGTATCGTTACTTAATCCAGCGTGCGTGCAGACAGGGTTTCCAAGTGTTTTTGCAATGTCGCGCACAATTGCTACTCAAAACTATAGCCCAAAACAATAACTTTCCGGGGTGTTCTCCGGAAAAAAATGCCGTTTGGTTGGCAAAATATGTTATTTTGGCAAGGTTGCCTGCTAAAATTCGCATTCCTGGGTTTATATAATCACATAATTGGGGTCGCTTCAACCCGCGGACATGGAGAAAAACACGGACTTGGCAACACAGTGCAGTTGAGTTCTGTTGACATTTGACAACTAACGTTATGCGTCACTCCGTTGCTCTGATTGGTTGTGGGTCTATCCAATTGAGGTCTTTCCTGGCTCGGTTGAAACACGCCCCATAATCAAAGCTCAATGGAGCGGTACCAAACTCAAATTCTGACTAGAATTGAGTATGGCCACGCCAGGCTAGTCGAATGTGTCAGAACAGCCACAAAAGACCCCCTACTCTCTGCCTGCTGACCTAATGCGGAAACATTATGGGAAGCGCGCTAGCCAGAAGGGATTTAAACTTGAAGACCCAAGTTTGGTTTGAAGATGAAAAACGTGCCAAGCAAGCACTCTTGTCTGTCACCATTCCGGATTTCTCGCGTTTGGTGTGGTCTTGCGGCTGTCAGAGAGCGCAAGCTTATTTTGTCCATTAGATCTGAAAAAAACATACATTTCCTGCCCCTCGAAGAAATCTGGACAGAAGTGGTTGAAAGTGGACAAAAGTGGACATATTTACCCGTCCTTCGGATGAGACGTTAAACCGAGGTCCTGACTCTCTGTGGTCATTAAAAATCCCAGGATGTCCTTCGATAAAGAGTAGGGGTGTAACCCTGGCATCCTGGCCAAATTTGCCCATTGGCCCCTGTCCATCATGGCCTCCTAATCATCTCCATATACAGATTGGCTTCATCACTCTGTCTCCTCTCCACCAATCAGCTGGTGTGTGGTGGGCTTTCTGGCGCAATATGGTTGATGCTGCACATTGGTGGTGGTTGAGGAGATTCCCCCTTTTATATGTAAAGCGCTTTGAGTGCCTAGAAAAGTGCTATATAAATGTAACAAATTATTATTATTATTATTAAAAGAGACGGATTAAAACACCAGGTGTAAACGGGAATGTGACTCCCTCGTCTACTTGTGATCAAATCAACCTAATAATCTTAATACCAGGTGCACTCTAAAAAAAAAAAGGTTCTATATGGCACCAAAAATAGTTCTTGGCTCGTAATCATAGGGGAACCTTTTTTAGTGCTATATAGCACCAATTTTGGTGCTTCAGTGGTTCTTCAGCGGTTCTTCAGAGGTTCTTCACCGGTTCTTCAGAGGTTCTTCACTGGTTCTTTGACTAAGGTGCTATATAGCACCTCTGTATAGCAACCATAAGCCTACATAAATAGTAGGCTGTACTTAAATGTAATTAATAGATACCATATTAAACCTTTACCTTATTAAAAAACATATTATTTTTTTCTTTTTAATTTCATTTCTATGAAAAGATTTCTCACAAATTTTGTGTTGTGTATTTTCTGGAAATCAAATGAAGGCATAAAACATTAATTTAATGTATCTTTTAATTTAATTACACTTTTTTTTGTCAAACAAAGTGCTGCACAACTGAGCTTTACAAAACATTAAAACATACAAATTTAAATTTATTACTTAAAAAATAAAGTTTTGATTATTATTATTACATCAGTGTTAGTATTATTATTAATTGAGACGTATCTAAATTCTACTGTATTTGTCAAGATAAACCAGACTTTTATTTTGACGGGTTGCTGTGAAGACCTTTGCGTTTCTGTGTGTCTATGATATGACGGTAGTTTTTCTCAAATGACACGGTAAAATGCTCCTAAAGTGACTCTCAGTGGCTCTGGAGATGACGTTCGTGCGTTCATGTCCTCATATGAGACGGCAGAGATGGAAACACGCGACCGTCATAGTGATAGTGAGCGCGATAGTGAGTGTGTGTGCAGGGCCGGCCCGTGGCATAGGCGGAATAGGCAAATGCTAGGGGCGCCACTCATCCATAGGGGCGGCAAAATTTATTAGGCACCTGTTACCATTTTATTCATATTAATTCGATATTTTATTCGATAATTCGATATATTCCCCGCCTCTTCTCGGTCCACCTCATCAATCTCCCCCGCCGAGCCACTTGAAGTGCGTCAGAAATATAACGCGCGATCAGTTTAACGTTGGGACTTTTTTGTGTCGCGTCGCCTCTCGCTGCAGCCAACTTAGACAGGATTGCTTTCATTTTTTAGGGTGCTTGGCCGCTCGCGCCAGGTGTAGACAGTGAAAGTTGCCTGTTTATTTATGACGGATGGCCGAGTTGTAGTGTCAAAAAAGACAGAAGCCCTCTGATGCAGGGAAGATAAGGGATAGGCTACACTGCAAAAAAAACGCTCTTCTTACTTAGTATTCTTCTTTCTTAGTATCTTGTTTCTAGTCTAAATTTAAAAAAAATCTTAAATTAAGATGCATTTAGATAAGTAAAATTACATAAGATATTTTTTTCTTGTTTTCTTGAAAATAAAATCTAAATGAAATGAGTTTTTGCTTAAAACAGACAAAATTATCTGCCAATGCGGGTGAGAAAAAAATAATCTTGTTTCTGATTGAAATCTTGTTTCTGTCCCAAACAGAAATAAGATTATTTTTCTCACCCCATTGGCAGATAATTTAGCTTGTTTTAAGCAAAAACTCACTTCATTTAGATTTTTTCCCCCCCAGAAAACAAGAAAAAAATATGTAATTTTATTAAATGCATCTTGATTTAAGAAGTTTTAGATATTTGGCCAGGTAAAGTGATATAGGCTAATGAATGAACAGTTTATCTAATTGCATTAAATATTTAAACACATGTAATATCACTTTTTTAATAGCCTAATGTTTTTACTCTACAGTTGTGCAGTTTCAAGGGGACATATGGCAATTTTAAAATGTATTTGCCGAAATTAGTAATGATATTTATATACAGGTTATTTAAAATAGCAACATTTTATGTAAAATTCACATTAAATATCCAAATTTCTCAGTTGAATTCATGGTGAAAACATGAATGAGCATAGTTTAGTGGAAGATTGCTGCCATCTACTGGAAAACAAACACTTGCTAGTTCTCAATGAATATTTTGTGCATGAATGTTAGATGCAAGTACTCTTGCTATTTGTGTTTAGGCTGTAATGTGGCGTAGGTGCTATTTCTGTATAGTTTAACTATAATCAGCCTTTTAAAAAATAATTATAATATCATGAACATAATTATGGGATAGAATGGACTGGACATCATATAAAACAACAACAATAAAAAAAAAAAAAATCAATGCATTACAAAAATAAAACCGTACCAGTGTTTCCACAACTTAGACTGATAACATGTAGTGCTAAACCTTTAAGGGGCACCAAGTAAAATCTTGCCTAGGGCAGCAAATTGGTCAGGGCCGGCCCTGTGTGTGTGTGTGTGTGTGTGTGTGTGAGAGTGGTAAACCGCGCTTCTACGGCATTCATTCGCACAGAGACACGCAGGATTCGTATTTAAATAGTCTTTTTGTGGTTTAATATTCACAGACACTAGTCTATATCACCAGATGCATTCTCAGGTACCGAAATCTGGTACCGATTGATTTAATGTGAATCGGTTCTCGGTAGTACTGACGTAATTCAGTCGGTGCCCTTAAAAGTACAGAGTTCGGTACCCAACCCTAGCGACATCGTTTTACCTTTTTTTGTTGCTAAAGGACGTTTATATTAGTCTTCGCATGAGAGCTTTGTAAACACAGGACCCTACTCCTTGTCTGGGATCGCGCAGAGCCTCTGAAGCCCTTCCTTTGAAACTGCATTGATTTGGATCTTCAACCTGTTGGTTGCCATGGAAGTCTATGATGTGGAGAAAAATCCTGGAATGTTTTCCTCAAAAAAATTCTTTTCAACTAAAGAAAGAAAGACATGAACATCTTGGATGAGATGGGGGTGAGTAAAATATCAGGGAATTTTCATTTTGAAGTGAAGTAATCCTTTAATGCTCCATCACGTTAAATAACATACACCTACACTAAACCCTAAACCTACCCGATAGTGTTAACAAAAGCAAATGTAATCGTAATCATGCCTTTTTTTAGCTTGTGTTTTGAACTCTTGTCTTGTCTTGGTATGTCAGAAAAGCCAAACATATGGAGCTGGTAAAGTGACGCAACCTCCAAATGTATTAATTTACAGCAAATCATAGCATAATATTGTGCAAGGAGCCGCGTGAAAACAAGTCATTGATCCATAATCTGCCCCTAATCATAAGTGTGTATGAAAACGATAAAAAGTCTTACTGTTCATTTCTGTTGGAACTGCAGTGATATGGTACGTATTGGTACGTATTTTGCCTTTTGCAGAATTTTTTTTGACCACATATACGTTTTTCTAATGAGACCAAGTTTTTTTTAACGCCCTGCTTTACTTCATCCAAACTGGATTTCTGGAAATTACCACACAACAGAAAATGCCAAGTTTCTACAACAGCCACACCTTGTCCTTTACAGCATGTTGTATTGTCAAAAAAAAAGTGTTGACATACAGTTGTCACATTAAGAATCTACTTAAACTAACCCTTAAAATTGCTTTAGGTGGTTTAACTAGGATGTAGTGTAGCCAGGAAGTTTGGATTACTTGACAGAACCTTTTATACAGTGAGAATGCTCAATTTAATTAGTTCTCTCAAGGAGTCCATATGTGTGCATTGGATAATGCTGGTCTGAGTGCACGGGTCTTCGAATACTACCTTTGTGATGCCACCTTGACAGCACAGTATGAAGAGATCCTTTGCAATACTTGTACATTACCCTTCTCCACTGAGGTGCATGGACTGCCCAAACCAATCCCACTTAAGAAGCAATGGCACCTCAGGTATTTTAGGACTCCATTGTCAAGTTGCCCAAGTTGCCCAGCATGACTGCAATGGTCACTGGCATTATTGGCACAAGAAACTGTCTCACAATAGAAACGAGATAGGGGACATTCCTTATGCTAATAGTGCTCATGGATTAAATTGTTGGTTGGGCAGGTTCCCCTTGTCATTACCATCGAACTGCACTGAAACTCTTGCTGGTGGGATATTTTAGATCCTGCTGTCAACTGGCCAAGCATGTCCACAACCCAACCTGGGGTTGGCAGGCATTGGTTCATCAACTGGGCCCAGAGCCATGGTCCACCTTTCCACTCTGTTTCCATCACAGCATCTTCATCCTAGTTCTTTGTTGGGCCCTTGGCTTGTAATCTCAGCAATTTAACATACAAGTATTATCCATGTTATCAACGCACAGACCCGAACAGTTGCCTGCATCCAAACTAGCATAAATAAACTGTCAGGCATGAAACTAGGCCACACACCAGTCTGAGCCAATATCTCTTCCTTCAGCGTGACATAGTTACAAACCAGGAGGTTTGCCAGCAAACAGTAGGTAAGGCCAATGATTCATGCCAATTTTCCTGCTAGATCCAATGCTGATTCTCTCAGCAATGACCCCAGAAGTGTAGAAATATCATCCAGCACTCTGTCAGAGATTCAGTAGTGGTATATATACAGTGTCTTGTCCAAAACATGAAACTGGCATTTAGATGTTTATAAATTAAGACTGCAGTTTTCTCTAAAAACCCTTTCTCGGCTGGACATACTTACAAGAGACAAATGTTAAGACATTGTGGGCCAAAAGACTATTATATGGGCTTGGGTTTGTAGCACAAGTCAGTGAAACTACGATTAGCACAATCAGAAATGGTTTGTTTTACCAGGCTACATTCTACACTCACTAATGGCCAGGTGTTTATGACTGCTATATAGAGTCAAACATATGCTTCTGAACCCTGGCAACACACGGCAATAAAAGTCAGATTATTAACCAATTACAAATCTCGCCAATGTCTTCATCGCTATGGAGAGGAATGAATTTCAGACTCAAATGATATACACAGAAAGGCATCTGTCTGTTTTTTTGTATCTTTTTAGCTTGTGAATCCTAGCGAAGGGGGGTGGTCTCTTTCGGCACAGTTAGAGGGATGAAAACAAACCCCCCTCTGAGATATATTAGGAGATCACAGCCTCACATATGTCTCTGCTGTGTTAACTGCAGTGGGTGAGCACAGTGGGAAATCTCATATGAGAGGTGTAAGAAAAACAAAATCAATGAAAATGGAGTCGATAAAAAAGAAATATGCATGTGAATTGAAATTTCACGGAAGTTAATCTTGTATAATATCTTAAAAAAGGTGAAAATACATGAATGGACACTATTCACTGATCAGGCATAACATTATGACCCACATATTGTGCACCATCCACGTGATGTAAAAGAAAATGTGATTCATCAAACCAGGCCACCTTCTTCCATTGCTCAGTGGTCCAGTTCTGATGCTCACATGCCACTGTTGGCACTTTCTGTTTTTGACTATGCAGCCCCATACTCAACAAACTGTGAGGGACTGTGTATTCTGACACCTTTCTATCAGAACCAGCATTAACTTCTTGAGCAGTTTGAGCTCCAGTAGCTCGTCTGTTTGATCAGACCACAAGGGTCAGCCTTCGCTCCCCACGTGCATCAATGAGCCTTAGCCGCCCATAACCCTGTCGCCGGTTCACCGCTGTTCCTTTCTTTTGAGCACTTTTGATAGAGACTGACCACTGCAGACCGGGAACAGCCCACAAGAGCTGCAGTTTTGGAGATGTCAGTGGTCATAATGTTATGCCTGATCGGTGTGTATATATAAAGTGTTAAGTCAAATAAAATGTATGATACATCAAATTAAGTTATTTTTGTTACCTCTGCTCATTGATTATCCTACATATTCATACTAAATGGTATGCAATGTGTTCGACTTGACCTTCAGCATGATGGAGGATGTTAATGTTACTGTAGCATACTACTGTTTTTAACATTTGAATATTGCTGTATATTATAATAAAACATATAATAATAATAATAATAATAATAATAATAACAACAACAACAGTATACAGCAGGAAGTAGTACATTTAATTCCAAATAAATAGCCAAACTTTTAGTGCATAGTATGCAAATTGGGGCCACAGTTTTTGGAACTCAAATTACAAGGCAGATGTGCCCATGTATTTATTTATTTTACATTGAATTAATTTTGATACATTTTTGGTTCTTTTCCAGGTGACTACTAAGAAGAAAATTGCTTTGAAGTCAGCAACAGGAACAAACACACACACAAACACACACACGTTGGGTTTTCATGTTTTATGGAGACTTTCCATAGACATAATGTTTTTTATACTGTATAAACTGTATATTTTATCCCCCTACACTACCTATAAACCTACTGATCACAGGAAACATTCTGCATTTTTACACATTTTACACTTCCTCACTTAGTCTGATTTATAAGATGTTTTCCTCATGGGGACCAAAAAATGTCCCCACAAGGACAAGGATTTTGGATATTGCACACACTCTAATGGGAACTGACAAGTAACAGAGATGTATGCTTAATTGCATGAAATTATTTACAAGATGGAAGGGATGTTCTATTTTTCTCTGGAAGGTCTCTCACTACGAAAGAACAGAGCCTTAATTAAATCGTGGGTCTCTTTGGAGGATGATAATTACCTGGCTGCTCGTTATAAAGTCTTTGAATGCTAGCTATTACAGGACTAACATGGATTTACAATTCTAATGTTATGGTCTTTGCCTCATTTTATGGTCAGATGCTCATTTAAATACAAAGTAAAATGAGACTACATTGCATTTCTTATATCTTATCTCTATTAGGCTGTCTCTATAGGTATAATTCATCTAAAAATCATAATTTATGATTTTTGTTCTTCTGCTGAAACTCAAAATAAGATACTTTGCAGAATCTCTGTGCTGCTCTTTTCCATATGAAAGCATACAGTGTTGTTAGTAAAACCACTTAAAGGGTTAGTTCACCCAAAAATGAAAATTCTGTCATTAATTACTTACCCTCATGTCGTTCGACACCCGTAAGACCTCCGTTCATCTTCGGAACAGAAATTAAGATATTTTAGTTGAAATCTGATGGCTCTGAAAGGCCTCCATTGGCACAATGGCACGGTTCACTCTCAAGACCCTTAAAAGATACTAAAGACGTCGTTACAAAGTCCATCTCACTACAGTGGTTCTAAAATAACTTTATAAATCGGCGAGAATAGTTTTTGTGTGCAAAAAACCCCCTAAATAACGACTTACATAGTGATGACGATTTCAAAACACGGCATCATGAAGCTTCGAAGCGTTGTGAACAAGCCTGTAGTGCTCCAGTCAGAAATTGAAGCTTTCGCGCCTCGATCGCCCCCCGGTGGCCGGTCCCAGTATAGCTCCTAAACCCCGCCTCTCCATGTATTTGAATGGGCGCGAGACACACTAAACAATTTAATTACATTTCAAATAATTGTTTCCTAAAGATGGTTTCTGTCATTTTAGGCAGTTTTTATTACAATAATTTCATTTCAAGTGTTCGTTTTTTAAATAAGTTTAGTTTTAGTGAGTTATTTGATGCTATAAAAACGGGGGGTGTGACGTCATGATTGACAGCTGAGATTGACGGCTTCTCTGAGTGAACTTGTCACTGAGGCACTAACAGACTTTTTTCTGGATTTTTGGGAGGAGATTGGAGCTTTAGCTTTAATTTCTACACTTCCATAACTGTTTATTTCACACCAACATAATTAATTGTTCTGCATCTGCGAGAGTGTGGGCGGGCTTTTGATAATCGCGCCTCTACTTCCTGTTCTCTACTGCGCAACTCCGGTCCCGAGATCGCTACTGCGCAGACTCGGTCCCAAGATGTCAGCGCCGTGAGCGGGCCTATGAAAGCTTCAACTTTGGTCAGCGGAAGTCAATGAAGTCGCGTCGTCCATATTTTTTTACGGTCTATGGTTATGAATCAATGAGCCGAATGATGATTCGGATCGCGTGTCAAACCGCCAAACTGCTGAAATTTGCCGATTCAAACTGCTGAATCGACTCACTGATTCATAATGCTTCGAAGCTTATGAAGAGGGTAAGTAATTAATGACAGAATTTACATTTTGGGTGAACTAACCCTTTAACCATTGCAAGGCATAGCAACATGCTAAAAACCATCCCAAACACTGCATGGTAAGCACTGACAACAACCTAGTGTTGAGGAAAAAACATAAAGTTCACAGTTATTACCTTGGCATATGGCTTCAACAACACACAGAGAGCTCTCCTCCATAAAAGTATTTCTCCTAATTATGTGCAATTACACAGCAATCACATAGCAATCATGCCCTCTTGCCCGATCATAAGAGAGTTTTATGCCATTACTGCCTGTGGCAGATGAGCAAACAGTATACAATAGACGTTAATTAGCTTTTCCTGACAGGTGAACTCAACTAACCCTGCAGGATTGATAAACGAAGCACAGGGGTATGACTCATGCATCCCTGACTGCTTCTTATCAGCCAATGGGAACATAGTGAGCTCTTCTGGGAGGTAGATGGGCATAACGTCAGCATGGGGAACAGCTGCGGAGCCTCGAGGCAGGCGCGGGGATGTGTCCTGTCTTCGGTCACCACAGGGACTGGCTGGACCGCTCTTGACTGCCTGTCACAGACACGAAATGAAGGCCACCTGATAGTGTCCGAATCTTAGCCCTACGCTCTGCTGGGATTTGTTTTATCTCAGTTGTCAGCAACATCCAAATCTGAGCCTCTCAATTAGCATATATCAGGATATAAGGCAGCAGAGTGTGAAGGAAGTGTGAGGCTTGCAGATTTTGACTCAGACGGATTTGGTATTTTGAGTGGAGTGGGATTATGTCTGCGTTTGTGTGAATAAAACCATTTTACGCAGGTTTGGGGATTAAACACACTTGCTTTTTGCGCCGGTGTCGGGGAAGCTACTTTAAAACTCATACAAGCTACATATAATTTAAAGCAGTGAACTACAATCAAGCTAGCCCTTAAAAACTGAACTACTCAAAACTATTTTAAAGGTGCCCTAGAATGAGTTGAAACAATATTTTAAATTGTTCTCTGAAATCTACATAGAGGGTATGTGACTTATTTAAGGGCAAAAAATGGTCCAGATACGGTTTTACAGGTCCATTTACAACCCTAGAAATTGTCTCTAGAATGAAATGGTCTGTTTTTGCCTTATTTGGAAGGATCGTGAATATTAATGCAGAGTTCTGCTCTGATTGGCTTTAGTGACAGAAACACATCTATACTGTCCGTCATGAAAATGGAGAGATTATACATCCAACCTTATATGTTTGATCCTGTTTCTGACGAAGATGCAGATTTTGCGGAACAACCAATGGACGCTTCTGAGTGGTAAATTTAGTCTTTCAGTTAGAACCTGCAAAACGTAGTACTATAACTTCAGCCCACATGTGAACTAGCATATAACATTAACTTTACACGTCAACTCATAAGGTCAGCAGTCACAGCTTTGTTTTTAGCATTGTGAAAATATTTTAATCATTTTAATGCGTCACCGTATGATTTTACAATGATAGCTTCTTCACTTTGAGTCACAAACTCTAAACAGTGAACTGGGTAGCGCGTAAATATGTTGTTTGTACAGTACAGTAAAGTTTTTTTTAACAAATTGACTATATGTCAGATTACTATTGTTTCAACTTAAGTGGTAGAGAAGGTGATGATAGCTAGAAGGGTCGAGTGAGCTATCTGTAAGCAACTAAACTAACGTAGTTAGCTCCTGAGTTATGTGTTGTTGATGAAATATAGGCTAAATTATAATTCTATCAGACAAAAGGGATTGCCTTATGTATCTACGGTTGTATTTTGTAGATTTATATGACAAAACTGGCAGGAAATAATATTAACCTTTGTCATTTGACATTTGTCAAACTGTTATGTCTGCATTACTTACTGCTTGTGGCAATATACACTCACCTAAAGGATTATTAGGAACACCATTCTAATACTGTGTTTGACCCCTTTTCGCCTTCAGAACTGCCTTAATTCTACGTGGCATTGATTCAACAAGGTGCTGAAAGCATTCTTTAGAAATGTTGGCCCATATTGATAGGATAGCATCTTGCAGTTGATGGAGATTTGTGGGATGCACATCCAGGGCACGAAGCTCCCGTTCCACCACATCCCAAAGATGCTCTATTGGGTTGAGATCTGGTGACTGTGGGGGCCATTTTAGTTCAGTGAACTCATTGTCATGTTCAAGAAACCAATTTGAAATGATTCGAGCTTTGTGACATGGTGCATTATCCTGCTGGAAGTAGCCATCAGAGGATGGGGACATGGTGGTCATAAAGGGATGGACATGGTCAGAAACAATGCTCAGGTAGGCCATGGCATGTAAACGATGCCCAATTGGCACTAAGGGGCCTAAAGTGTGCCAAGAAAACATCCCCCACACCATTACACCACCAACACCAGCCTGCACAGTGGTAACAAGGCATGATGGATCCATGTTCTCATTCTGTTTACGCCAAATTCTGACTCTACAATCTGAATGTCTCAACAGAAATCGAGACTCATCAGACCAGGCAACATTTTTCCAGTCTTCAACTGTCCAATTTTGGTGAGCTTGTGCAAATTATAGCCTCTTTTTCCTATTTGTAGTGGAGATGAGTGGTACCCGGTGGGGTCTTCTGCTGTAGTAGCCCATCCGCCTCAAGGTTGTGCGTGTTGTGGCTTCACAAATGCTTTGCTGCAAACCTCGGTTGTAACGAGTGGTTATTTCAGTCAAAGTTGCTCTTCTATCAGCTTGAATCAGTCGGCCCATTCTCCTCTGACCTCTAGCATCAACAAGGCATTTTCGCCCACAGGACTGCCACATACTGGATGTTTTTCCCTTTTCACACCATTCTTTGTAAACCCTAGAAATGGTTGTGCGTGAAAATCCCAGTAACTGAGCAGATTGTGAAATACTCAGACTGGCCCGTCTGGCACCAACAACCATGCCACGCTCAAAATTGCTTAAATCATCTTTCTTTCCCATTCTGACATTCAGTTTGGAGTTCAGGAGATTGCCTTGACCAGGACCACAGCCCTAAATGCATAACATTTATTTCCATGATCTGCCATTTTCGATATCCTCGCGTCACGCTTGTTTTTTCACAATACCTGCAGATACGCAACTCCCGATGATTCAGCTGTGCTGTTCCATTTGGCCTTGAACATGCAAATGTTGGGGGCGTACATATTAATGATCCCGACTGTTGCGCAACAGTCTGTGTTATGTTGAGATTCGCCTATTTTTCATACTCTAAAAACCCTTTCCGAAACTTGTTCGAATCCTGAAAGTGTTTATTTGGCACAGTCATACGTCCAATTCATTTTTTTTAATTCTGGCCATGTTTAGCATGAGAATCAAACTCTTTAACAATGTAAATAAGTCAGAAAGACCTCCCTTTAACATATCTGCTCCCAAACCAAGCTCATGAGCAACTCGATAGCACGAGCACGACAGCCCAACTACCGAACATATTACAGTTTTGACAAGATTAGAGGGTTATAGAGATCACGAAAGAGGAACCAAAGGAAACAAACATATATTAGGAGTTTATTATCTTACTTGTCGGACAAACTTTGGGATCTGACGCTTGAAACAGACAGCGAGGAGGTTTAGATGCTCCAGGCTTATACGTGTGGAAATTAATGGGTCTTTATCATCGCTGAAGTGAACGACGATACGATCGCAAATGGACAAACAAGCGAACATAACACATGAGCATATTCAAGCAAAAGCCAGTATATATTTAGCCTGACGTCGTCATACTCAAATCTAGTCAGAATATGAGTGATTATGCTCCATTGGGCTGTGATTATGGGGTGTGTTTCAACCGAACCAAGAAAGAAAATGCCTCTGCACTCAATTAGATAGACCTACAACCAATCAGAGCAAGGGAGCGACGCATAGTTGTCAACAGAACTCAACAGCATGCACGCTGGAAGAAGTAGAAGAAGAAGATGAGTGTAACGATCTTTGCCGGTGTTGTAAAAAAGAATTTAAGGATACAAGGAGTACTTACCAACACGATCATCATGTTTGAGAGAAATAGTAAAGGTGAATGCATATACGAACAAGTTCTCCGTTTAGGATTAGAACAAATTCAACCCAAGCGCCTTTGGTGAAGTGGATGATTACGTTACTGTTGATCATCTGTCCATCATCGTATAAAGCCCGCCCTGACAATTTGATTGGTCCGAACAGCTCTGGTTCGAGCATAGTTGCTCCACAACAGATCAAGTCCAGACCGAACTTCCCGACCTCAAATGTTGTGGTCGGGGCTAAGTTCTGCTGGCATCCAGGCCAGCATATCGTTAGCCTCATAGCATAATTGCCTAAGTCATTGTTTGGCCAATCTGATCTGGGCAATTATGCTATGAGGCTAACGATATATTAGTTCTGTGAAACAAAACAAAATCAATGTTACTCGCCTATCGAAAAGAAATAAAGCAACCTCTGCCTTCGCTTCTTGAGTTCTCTCCAGCGCTGGAAAGCTGATCGTAAGCCTTCTCTTGTTCCACACACATCTTCCACATGTGTTTTTTATCTGCCATTTCTCTCTCGTCTGTCGTCGATCGGCTAATGTCCGTCCTGTGTTGTGTCTTTTGAATAATGACGTGCACTGAGCGCTCTCTCCCCCCTGTCATTAGTAGACACGCCCCTTTCTGCTGATTAGCTACAAGTTTGTTTTGGTACTCGGCCCGAGACACATTTCTAAAGCATTTTTGAAATATCACTTACCCCAGCTTTAAAATCTATCAGTTTCCTGAACACAAAAGAAAAGAAAGTTCTAAATACTCATAAAAGTTCATTTGACTGAACTCATTTGTTTAATTTAAGTTACTATAGAGGATCAGTTTATATGGATCAAGGCCCATGCTAGAGCCTGAATTTGCGTATGATATTTACTACCGTCACAGTGAACTAAAGACTGGAATGAGACAAGGCCAATAAAGGAAGAAAACCTGATGTGTTGCTAGGCAATTTTAAAGAGCACCTATCATGGAATTTTGAAATTTACCTTTCATGTAGTGTGTAACATAGATCTAAGTGAACAAAAACATCCTGCAAAGTTTGAAATATGACACTGCACCGTATATATAGTTATTTTCTTTTAAAAGTAAGAGTTGACTCTGAGTCATTTTTAAGAATCGTTAGAAGACCGAAGCTTTTTCTCTGACTAGATGACGTCAACTTGTCAAGTTATTTGAATACGATACGCCCACTTATTGCGCTCCAAGACGCCAGTGAAAACTAGAAAACATCATGGCGACGAGACGCTGTGTTCTGAAGTGCGACTCAAAAGCAAACTTTTTTCATCTGCCCAAGAATGAGCATTTGAAGACTAAGTGGCTTGAAGACAAACCATACATCGTCGCGATTGTGTGTTTATTAGTCTTCAAATGTCTCTATTTGCATGTTTCGCGATCTCAGGAAGCTTTTATTATGGACTTCTATTATGGCACATGGTATCTTCTTCGTCTGTGTGTACCATATATGGACTACATGTGCACAGAGCGCCATCCGGCTGCCAGGATGAATTGAAAACAACACATAAGAGACATCTGCGCATTTTGAGGAAGTATTGAATAAAAAATACTCCTCTGTTTAGAAATTTGACACAGACATATGAGAATCTATCAATATTTCTCCTCATCTGCACACTTTTGAACTAAAAGCCCTGAGGGATGTTGATTTGTCGCGAGTCTTTGTGAGGAGAATAGAGGAGTTTTTTATGAATGAGATCAGCTGAGGCTCATATTACAATCAAACGCTAGGGACGCGGTTTTCATATTCATAACTCCTGACACATATTAACAAATTACTGTCACTATAAGACTTTGATGGGCGTTCCGTTTCCGAAAATATCTGCACAGACTATACCAATCCCAACTGACTGGGTCATCGGACCAATCACTGCAGATTAGCGTCACGTAAAGGCGGGGTTTTGAAAAGTGAATCACTAAAGGAATCATTTGAGAATCGCTGTCAAAACAGGTAAAAATAAATGCATATTATAAGAAAACTAAAGTCTTTTTTGTCATTGCATGCATGCAAAACTGTTGTTGGGGACTTCTAAAACAATATTTGGAACATTTTAAATACCATAATAGGTGCTCTTTAAAAAGAATTGAATTGGCCTGCCAACCAACCTAATTCAGAAGAACTCTGTATATAAATAAAAATACCTGCTGTCCTCAAGAGTTGCATAGTCATGTTCTCTTTATTTGCAGTGAGTATTTCGAGTCTTTTATGTTTGCTCACTTAGATGGAAACGATGCAGAAGTTGAAGATGTTGGTGTGTGAACATCAGAGATAAAAGCGGCCTGAAAAGAAGAGAAGATAAAAGCGCTGTGGAGGCTGGGCTGGAGCACTACACAGAGAAAAGGCAGGCCAACCACAGAGCCAGCCGCTGAAAAAGCCCCATTACGTAGGTCAGGAGCCACATGACACTGTGCGGTCTGCTGCGGATCCAAGCAACACCTTCTTTCTCTCCTTCTCGCTCTCACAGTCTGTCAAAGGGTCTTGCTGAGTGAGGAGGCTCTTGTTAAGGAGCTCACTTTGTCTCTGGAGGACTACGAGATCTAATCAGAGCTGTGTGGGATCAGGAGGGAACCCTGGATGGTTAATGGGAAAAGGAGGATGAATGCTGCTGGGTCTGCTGGAGTAAACCAGCGTACGTCATTGCATTAGTGGCATGTGTTCATACAACTGATTGGTTTCTCCTCTGCAATGACTTCAGAACAAGCAAGAGCAGTCCCTGTTATGGACAAGCGTAAATCCATTGTCAAGAGTTTCCATGGCAACCAGAATCCAATTTTCAAAAGAACCCGGGCACCAGAAACAGTGCCAAATTGTTTGTTGCTCCACATCCAATACAAATATCACATACCTTTCTGAAGTTAATATTGGCTGTTTAAAATGCCCATATTATGCTATTTTAAAGATTCTCCGACAATAGGATTACATGCATCCAAGGTCAAAAAACACTTTAATTTTGTCATAATATTGCATCATGACCTCCTTTCTCACAGTGTCTGAAACTGTCTTATAAAGGATTCTAGGTGTTTCTCAATGTCAAGGATCCTTCCTCTGCAGGACTGGTCCTTCCAAGTCACTTCCTTCAGAGGCTAGACGAGGCTCCTCTTTAGCATTCGGAAAACAGGTAAATGGAACAGGCTAGCAAGTGCACGTCAGCCTCATTACGTCAGTGAAAAGGTCCGTTAGCCATCAATAACGTAATTTGTATAATATCAATACGGTTGTAATTTGTACTGGTATTTAAAAGTTAAACTTTACTTATATTTACTACGGTTATAACAAATGTTTGTTAACGTAAATACTTACACTTGAAAGCATATTGCCCCGTTAACGCTCCGACTCCGCCAACGTCCGATATTTTGTATTTTTTTAACAAGATAGCAAAGCTGCGCGCATAGGATTGTGGGTGATCTGAGAACGCTAAGAGCGCGAAGTCTACTCGTAAGCATCCTTTCCTGTATATGGCATATCTTTCGAACAAAGGATTCCGAGGATCCTCGACATTGGAACAGCCCTTCGACGGACGTCGATGACGTAGCATCCTCAGAATTCTGGCTTCCGAAGATCCTTCCTTGACATTGAGAAACGCCTTCAGTCTCCCTAAACCCCTCCTTTCTGAGAGCCTGCTCTGGTCTGATTGGTCTGATGGCCCAGTCTGTTGTGATTGGTCTACTATGCTCTGATTGGTCAGACGGCCCAGTCTGTTGTGATTGGTCTACTCTGCTCTGATTGGTCAGACGGCCCAGTCTGTTGCGATTGGTCTACTCTGCTCTGATTGGTCAGATGGCGCAGTCTGTTGTGATTGGTCTGCTCTGCTCTGATTGGTCAGATGGCCCAGTCTGTTGTGATTGGTCTACTCTGCTCTGATTGGTCAGACGGCCCAGTCTGTTGCGATTGGTCTACTCTGCTCTGATTGGTCAGATGGCGCAGTCTGTTGTGATTGGTCTGCTCTGCTCTGATTGGTCAGATGGCGCAGTCTGTTGTGATTGGTCTGCTCTGCTCTGATTGGTCAGATGGCCCAGTCTGTTGCGATTGGTCTACTCTGCTCTGATTGGTCAGATGGCCCAGTCTGTTGTGATTGGTCTGCTCTGCTCTGATTGGTCAGATGGCCCAGTCTGTTGTGATTGGTCTGCTCTGCTCTGATTGGTCAGATGGCCCAGTCTGTTGCGATTGGTCTACTCTGCTCTGATTGGTCAGATGGCGCAGTCTGTTGTGATTGGTCTGCTCTGCTCTGATTGGTCAGATGGCCCAGTCTGTTGTGATTGGTCTGCTCTGCTCTGATTGGTCAGACGGCCCAGTCTGTTGTGATTGGTCTACTCTGCTCTGATTGGTCAGATGGCCCAGTCTGTTGTGATTGGTCTACTCTGCTCTGATTGGTCAGATGGCCCAGTCTGTTGTGATTGGTCTGCTCTGCTCTGATTGGTCAGACGGCCCAGTCTGTTGTGATTGGTCTACTCTGCTCTGATTGGTCAGATGGCCCAGTCTGTTGTGATTGGTCTACTCTGGTCTGATTGGTCTGATGGCCCAGTCTGTTGTGGTTGGTCTACTCTGGTCTGATTGGTCTGATGGCCCAGTCTGTTGTGATTGGTCTACTCTGGTCTGATTGGTCTGATGGCCCGGTCTACTCTGGTCTGATTGGTCTGATGGCCCAGTCTGTTGTGATTGGTCTACTCTGGTCTGATTGGTCAGACGGCCCAGTCTGTTGCGATTGGTCTACTCTGCTCTGATTGGTGGAATGGCCCAGTTTGTTGTGATTGGTCTACCCTCTAAAAAATGCTGGGTTAAAAACAACCCAAGTTGGGTTGAAAATGGAATAACCCAGTGTAGTAGTGCAGTCTGGGTCCCGCCCTATTAAGCATAGTTGTCACCTGAATGGTGGGTGTGACGGCCTATCACTGCCATTCCTGGTATATTTAAGGCAGAGTTTTGTCACTCTGCGGGAGGTATGTATCTAGCTGTTTGGCTAACGTTGCTGCTAGTGCCTATGCACCAGTTAAGTGTGTCTATTTTGTTATAACCAGGCTACGGCTGGTGTGACTTAGCCGATGAGTACAGGCTCTCTTTAACCCCAGGTATGGTAACCCCAATGCATTATTAATGTGTGTTGTGGTGTAAGCCGTAGTAACTTGTGCTTCGCTCGTGTTGCTAGGTGTGTGCTCTTATGCAGCGTCTGCAAATTTGCAGTTTCGTCTCCGTTAAATACCTACAGATAACGTTGTGAGTGATTGAACTCGTGTGCTTAGCAATCTACTTCTGGGTACGTATATATCTAGCCCCTTGAGCATCGTGTGTTTTAACTGATTTTGTAAATTTCTCTATTTTAGTGGGGCAACTGCTCGTGAACACTTCGGTTCTGTGGCATCAGCGCAAACGCTCCTTAGACGACACAGAGACTGCACTGTTTGTTCTGCTGTAGTTCTGTGACTGACCATTTTGTTATTTAATAGTTTTATTTGTTTTTGTGTTTCACGCTCATGCTGGTGGCCTAGGGAAGGATGGCTAGCCCGAGCTGCACGTAGAATGAGATATACTCTTAACAGTGCATGTTTAGCCCCACTGATTGTCATATCGCCACCGGCAGCGTGTGTGTCCTGTTATTTGTGATAATTTTCCTTCAATCCTCACTCCTTCAAGGAATGGCGTGGAAATGTTTTGATTTGAGTTCTTCCAGTTGTGTTCAGTTTTTCATTAATTTAGTTCTTGCAATTTGTGATTTAATTTGAAACCTATTTAATTGTTTTCATTTGTATTGTTTGTTTATTTTCTTCCCTTTTTGGTTTTGTTATCTTTTCCCCCTCTTGCCGCTCCATGGTGGGTATTGGTTCATATGCCTGTTGTGAACCTAATTTAATCTCTGCCTGACTCCTGTGGCCAGTGGGTGGCATAGGTTTGTTTTATTCTCATGCAATTTTTCTTTGTTTAATGTGTTTAATTGTGTTCTTATATTTGGTTTCTTTTGTTTACTCAGGAGCTGAAGGCCCCCAGTGAGGGAAGCTAGCTGCTTTTGCCCTGTGGTGGTGGTGTTTCTCACAGAGTGTTTGCCATTTTGATCCCTGCGTCTTCCTCACTTAGAGTGTGTGTGCAGTGTGAGTGGTTGTGTGGAGTATAATTGGGTGAGTGGTGTGTCTTAAGATGCTCACTGTCCAACTAGCTGCCCACTGGTAAGCCTCAGCCTGAAGGTTCTTTTGTTTTTGTTTTGTATTATTATTATTTTCGCTTTTCTTTGGCTGGTCAATAGTTTTCTACATTTTAACTAAATGTGAAATAAAGTCATTTTTGTATTTATATCTACGTCTCTTGTCGTTAGTGGTGATGAACCTGTGTGCCCTTTATTGGGTTTGAATTTCCCCGTTTATAGAATCGGGGTGGAGTAGTCGTGCATTAGTGTCAACGATTTTTGCTTCCTTCGCCATACTCTGGCGTAGTTATACTTCTGGTAAATTTGTGTCTGCCCATCATAGCCCCGCCACACCAGCAATTGGGTTGTTTTAAGCAAACATTTAACCCAACCGCTGGGTTAAAACGACCCATTCACTGGGTTAAAACAACCCAATTGCTTTTAGGGGCACTTTAATACATTAAGATAATTAATGCACACACATATATACTACGATCATTCACACTCACCTCTGCATATTCATATTCACGAGTACATGTTTTTGTTTTTTTTACACTTATAACAAATTGCACTGTGAACTGCAGTAAAACACCCTGCAGTCAGGACATGTGGATGAATAATTGTTTTGGAATACACACCATGCATCACATCTGAAGTCCTAATTATCGTCTGACAGCTTTAAAATATAAGAGGGTTTTTTCTGAAGGCTATGAAGGGAGTGCCAAAATATTTTATTTCTGTAGGTGTGTTCTATCATCCAGAGCTGCCAGCAGTTGCACAGAAGATACCTGTGATGAAGATGTTAACCACAGGGGTGAGACTATTTATACCTTCCCATCAAACCTCAGTGTGAATATACATGCACGTGGGTGTGAACTAAATTGTTGTTCAACAGTGTGAGAGATTCACCATATGTTCAGCAAAGTTAGTGCCAGTTGAAAATGTAGCTTGAGACAATATTTACATTTATGTATTTATAGCCTATATATTTAAATATACTAAATATGTTATAAAATATATTTATATTTTTATAACATATTTAAATGCTATATATATAATGTATTATTGTCACATAGTAAGCAGGGATGAGGAGAGATGAGAATCCAAACCCAGCAACATTCATTAAATAAAAATACACAAAAGATAATCCATGCTGAGACAGGAACATAAACCAGACCAGGGAAAACCACAAATGCAACAGCTTAGGAAGACTAGCAAGATCAACGACCAACAAACAACAACTGAAGCACTGGGGTATATTTACATTTACATTTATGCATTTAGCAGACGCTTTTATCCAAAGCGACTTACAACTTGGGGGTACAATAAGCAATTGGTCGTGAATATATACACAAAGGTATATATACACAAAGGTATATATACACAAAGGGAAACAAGGTTAACAAGATAACAAGGGGGAGTGGCTAAAAGGCAACACCTGGGTAAAAGTAATCATCCATAAAGACGACAAAGAACTACAAAACATGATACAAGACAGGAAATCACAACAGTCCTCACACAAGGCTGTGATCCATGGAAAGGAAACAGAACTGGAGACTGAGGGAAGGGAGGGAAGCCAGGGCGAAGCAGGCGGTTCAGGGAACCACGGTACCTCAGGCGGTTCAGGGAGTCACGGCGGCTCAGACGTTTCCGGGATCCACGCCGTTGCTGGCGTCTCAGTAAGCCATGGCGGGGCTGGTGGCCCAGTGACGGCCTCCATGGATAGGTAGCTCCCCCCAAAAAAAAATTATTCGGGAGGAGCTACAGACTCTGGAGAGAGTTCATGGGCTGGAGTCCTCTCTGGACTGGGGACAGGAGACGGAGTCCCCTCTGGACTCTCAACGAGAGACTTTTTTACACAATGTCTAGAACTTTTTATTTGAAATTTGAATGTCTTCTATATTTATGACTGTGTATTTGAATGTTGGTATGTCATGTGTAATTTCATGTCGCCTTGTACTCTGCGCCTTATCTTGGCCAGGTCGCGGTTGCAAATGAGAACCTGTTCTCAACCGATTTACCTGGTTAAATAAAGGTAAAAAAAAAGAAAAAAAAAAGACTGAGTCATCACTGGACTCTCAACAGAGACAGGAGCCTTCGCCTCACTTTCGACGGGGACAGGAGCCTTCGCTGGACTCTGGACGGAGACAGGAGCCTTCACTGGACTCTGGACGGAGACAGGAGCCTTCGCTGGACTCTGGACAGAGACAGGAGCCTTCGCCTCACTTTCGACGGGGACAGGAGCCTTGGCTGGACTCTGGACGGAGACAGGAGCCTTCGCTGGACTCTTGATGGAGACAGGAGCCTTCACTGGACTCTGGACGGAGACAAGAGCCTTCACTGGACTCTCGACGGAGACAGAAGCCTTCGCTGGACTCTGGACAGAGACAGGAGCCTTCGCTGGACTCTCGACGGAGACAGGAGCCTTCGCTGGACTCTGGACAGAGACAGGAGCCTTCACTGGACTCTCGATGGAGACAGGAGCCTTCGCTGGACTCTCGACGGAGACAGGAGCCTTCACTGGACTCTGGACGGAGACAGGAGCCTTCGCTGGACTCATGACAGAGACAGGAGCCTTCGCTGGACTCTCGACGGAGACAGGAGCCTTCGCTGGACTCTCGACGGAGACAGGAGCCTTCACTGGACTCTGGACGGAGACAGGAGCCTTCACTGGACTCTGGACGGAGACAGGAGCCTTTACTGGACTCTGGACGGGGACAGGAGCCTTCGCTGGACTCTCGAGGGAGACAGGAGCCTTCGCTGGACTCTCGATGGAGACAGGAGCCTTCACTGGACTCTGGACGGAGACTGGAGCCTTCGCTGGACTCTGGACGGAGACAGGAGCCTTCACTGGACTCTCGATGGAGACAGGAGCCTTCGCTGGACTCTGGACGGGGACAGGAGCCTTTACTGGACTCTGGACGGGGACAGGAGCCTTCACTGGACTCTTGATGGAGATAGAAGCCTTCGCTGGACTCTCGATGGAGACAGGAGCCTTCGCTGGACTCTTGATGGAGACAGGAGCCTTCACTGGACTCTTGACGGAGACAGGAGCCTTCGCTGGACTCTTGACGGAGACAGGAGCCTTCGCTGGACTCTTGATGGAGACAGGAGCCTTCACTGGACTCTGGACGAAGACAGGAGCCTTCACTGGACTCTGGACGAAGACAGGAGCCTTCACTGGACTCTGGACGGAGACAGGAGCCTTCGCTGGACTCTTGACGGGGACAGGAGCCTTCACTGGACTCTGGACGGGGACAGGAGCCTTCGCTGGACTCAGGACGGAGACAGGAGCCTTCACTGGACTCTGGACGGAGACAGGAGCCTTCGCTGGACTCTGGACGGAGACAGGAGCCTTCGCTGGACTCTGGACGGGGACAGGAGCCTTCACTGGACTCTGGTAGGGGACAGGAGCCTTCGCTGGACTCAGGACGGAGACAGGAGCCTTCACTGGACTCTGGACGGAGACAGGAGCCTTTGCTGGACTCTGGACGGAGACAGGAGCCTTCGCTGGACTCTGGACGGGGACAGGAGCATTCACTGTACTCTGGACGGGGACAGGAGCCTTCGCTGGACTCAGGACGGAGACAGTAGCCTTCACTGGACTCTTGACGGAGAGAGGAGCCTTCTCTGGACTCTGGTCAGGGGCTGGAGCCTTCGCTGGACTCAGGACGGAGACAGGAGCCTTCACTGGACTCTGGACGGAGGCAGGAGCCTTTGCTGGACTCTGCATTTATCTAAAACTGTTGTTTTTGGATACGGCTTCAATTTCTAATATATTTCATAATTTTGAATCCACACATTTCACAAATCAAACATGGCATTATTGATGGAAATCATTAAATGGAAAATATCTGCATCAAAATTCTTCAAAAGACACGGGAGTGAGTATATAATGACATGATTTTCATATTAGGGTGCAATATTCCTTTAAAGCGCCAGTCTTTTCTTTGCATGCAGTGCTGTGAGGAATGAAAATTCAGGAGCAGATGGTTCACCTCAGGATTCTCATCGACAGCGTTTGCAGCCTTCATCTCTGACCCTTCTTTTAGAGATCACAGTCTCTGAGGAAAAGAGTGAAACACTTGTACAGTTATATCACGTATAGGAAGAGCTATAAAAAAAACACTTCATGGGCTCACTCAAATGTGAGAACGGCTTATGAATAGCAGTGTCATGGCAGATTTACACGAGGTTCAAAATTAAACTGCTCGCTCCTGCAATTCAGTTTTATCTGTCTCATCACCCCAAAGCACATGTGAAAAGACTGCACCTCTTGTAGTTTGTCTGCATCCTTTACGGTAACATCAGGTTGCTATGGCAACAGATTAGCAGTATTCATTTTAGGAAGTGGAGGCAAATTAAGTACTTAATCTATCATGCTCTAATGAGAACAAACCCACTGTCTTGTAAAGTCTACCATATTCCATCAAATGTGCTAAAACATCATAATTGACGCTGGGTCAGTGACTTGAAATAATAAAATCAATCAAGCATCTTTCACTGATGCACTTTAAAAATCAAACTCATTCAACTAATGACTCATGCCTTGCATTAAAACAAGCAAGTGTGCAAATATATGAATACATAACAATCAGTGAGAAAAATAAACGATTACTATCCTAAGAGGACACCTGAGAGGAGTTATCATATACATAAGTACACATGCTTATATTCTCCATCAGATACTGTCCATCAGGCAGTTGTCCAGCTGTGAACAGCCTGAGTGAATTCAGCGTTCGGTGCTCAGTATTCACTGTGATGGCAGTCTTCAAGTCTGATAATATCAGCTGGCCTGCAAGAAAGAGGTGGTTTGACATTCCGCTGAATATGAATCATCACGGTTGGCTTTGGTTGCAAACGAGAGCTTTGTCCAGTAGCACTAATATCAGCTGTGTACAGAGCACTATTACTGAGATGCATGTGTAACAACCATTGTGAGTTTTTAAAACTGATTGGAAACAGGGCTTGACCATGATTCTGAAGAGCAGTTTTGTAGTGTAAAGTCGGCCGTAACCCTCTTGGCATCGTGTCGCCGCACGTCACTCCCGGATAACTGAAAATCGGCAAAGAGGCGGGACGTGGGTGGAGCTGAGGTGACATGATGACTAACAGACAGCAGATAAATGGCTATCCACCTGTCACTCAAAGTGGCCACGCCCTTAAAGGGATAGTTCACCCAAAAATTAAAAATTAGATTTACTCACCCTCAAGTCATCCGAGGTGTATAAATCGTCTTTCAGACGAATAAAATCTGACTTATATTAAAATGTTCTGTCTTTGAAGTCCATAAAAATTGCATCTGTCCGTCAAATAACGTGCTCCACGCGGCTCCAGGGGTGTTAATGAAGGCCTTCTGAAGCGAATCGATGCGTTTGTGTAAGAAAAATATCCATATTTAAAAATGTATTTCATTTTTATCTATGGCTCTGCATCGGTCGTCCTCGCGCCATCACTTCCGGCGAATAAGGTCAAAATACATGCAAAATACCGGCGCGATCATAGATATATACATAGATTCCTCATTAGTGCCTGCGCGGATCAGTCGAAAGAGGCATCTACGTATATATATCTTTGATCGCGGCAGTATTTTGACCTTATTCGCCGGAAGTTATGGCGCTGGGAATACTAGATGACATTCATCTGATAAGAGGTAAAAAAATAACAAATACTGTTGGGTTTCTCGCAGAAACCGATCATTTTGTGTCTTAAAGGGTTAGTTCACCCAAAAATGAAAATTCTGTCATTAATTACTTACCCTCATGTCATTCGACACCCGTCAGACCTCATAGATATTTTAGTTGAAATCTGATGGCTCTGAAAGGCCTCCATTGGCACAATGGCACGGTTCACTCTCAAGACCCTTAAAAGGTACTAAAGACGTCGTTACAAAGTCCATCTCACTACAGTGGTTCTAAAATAACTTTATGAATCGGCGACAATAGTTTTTGTGCGGAAAAAAACCCCTAAATAACGACTTATATAGTGATGATGATTTCAAAACACGGCCTCATGAAGCTTCGAAGCGTTATGAATCAGTGAGTCGAATCATGATTCGGATCGCGTGTCAAACTGCCAAACTGCTGACTTTAGCGATCCAAACTGCTGATTCGGCTCACTGATTCATAACGCTTCGAAGCTTCATGAGGCCGTGTTTTGAAATCGTCATCACTATGTAAGTCGTTATTTAGGGTTTTTTTGCGCACAAAAACTATTGTCGCCGATTCATAAAGTTATTTTAGAACCACTGTAGTGAGATGGACTTTGTAACGACGTCTTTAGTACCTTTTAAGGGTCTTGAGAGTGAACCGTGCCATTGTGCCAATGGAGGCCTTTCAGAGCCATCAGATTTCAACTAAAATATCTTCATTTGTGTTCTGAAGATGAACGGAGGTCTGACGGGTGTCGAACGACATGAGGGTAAGTAATTAATGACAGAATTTTCATTTTTGGGTGAACTAACCCTTTAAGACATCAATGTATCGCCACAAGCCGCATGGTTTAATAAGAATTCGTATGTCTGTGTTTTTACTCTCATTGCTCTCATACTCTAAAATATCCCCATTGACATGCATTATACGACTATCACACTGCAACGGTTGGAGTTAAAAATCTTCATTTGAGTTCTACTGAAGAAACAAAGACACCTACATCTTGGATGCCCTGGGGGTAAGCAGATAAACATAAAAATTTCGTTTTTGGGTGAACTATCCGTTTAATTATGCAGAACTTTAAGGCTTTATATAATGTAAACGAATAAGTTATACAAAATATTCACCCCCCTCACAGTCGTCATGAAGGACAAAATTAGCCGTATAGACCAAAACCACAATTTGTTCCAGGCTGTAAACATGGTTTTTTCTGCTGTAAAGTTGGGCACTTTAACATGGAGCTCAATGAGATTCTGCTCCCTTCTGGAGCCTATCCCTAGTGGCCAGTCGATAAATTGCAGTTTAAGTCACTTCCGTATTGGCTTCAAGAGAAACTGCCGTGTTAGTCAAAGAAAAGATTTATAGACACCAGGCCCAGAAAACGACGGGTTTTTCAAAGTGGGGATCTATGACGTCAAAGGGAGTTAAGAACACACTCAGCAGAAGAATATCAACGCCTACTTCATCACCGCCTGTTTAGCCCCGCCTACTGATTCGTGCATGTAACATAGGCCTAATGTTAAACCTTCGAGCTACAAAGCAATAAACATGCCGTTGAGGATTACTAAATATTGTGCAGTGCCTGGGCTCGACAGTAATGCAACATGTAAGTAACTGTGTTCATTCTAATGCCTGATCTGAAATGTGATGATTCATTAATCACATCAGTCAGAAAAACCATGTGTTTGCCATGTGTTCCTCTTGTCCCACCTCCTTGTTTCATATTACCACGCCCCCTTGTTTAGTCCTTGGCTGAATTCGAAATCACCCCCTATACCCTTGAATCGGGCACTATTTGAGGGAACAGCCATTTGTAGTGGTGACCGAAACCATAGTGTACGTTATAGAGTGCACTCATTCAATCCCACATTGCATGGACACATGTACACACAACGACTGTCCGATTTTACTCACTTGTTTTCATTCACTCCTTCAAGTGAACTGTATTAGTGGACTAAAATAGGGAATAGTGAATTCAGCCCTAGTCTTTTCCTCGTTTCACTAATTGTGCTCACCTGATCCCTTTATATTGAGCTCCTTTGCCTCTTGTCTTTTCTGGTTTGTTATATGTACATATTCAGTGTTTGCTCACATATCTTGTCAAGTCCTTTGAAGATTTATGCAGAGTTCAGACTGCAAACTCGTTGGATCACTGCTCTTTTCACACTGCATGACTATCTGGGCCAGCATTCAGTCACTGCTGTGTTCACACTGCATGATGGGCCGGCGACAGGAGGTTTCACACTGCATGAGTGTACAAGAGGAAGAATCACAGACAACTCTCTCCAGTGCGCAAACTACGTTTCACAACAAAACACACGCGAGAAGTGAGAAGGAAACAACGCGAGATCACGCGTGCATCAGACCATTCTCGCGCTAGACTGGAATTGCTATTAAAAATGATAAAATGCAGAAAGTTTGCGATCCATATTGTCTGTGCGCTGATTTGCAGCGAAAAGGAGAAAAAGAAAAAAGATTATGGTGGAGGAAATGGTTGAGGAGACAGGAAGTAAGCAAAGAGAGTTTGAGGTAAATAAATCATTTTGCAGTGTACTGCTGCTGCGGCTGGTCAAGCAAATGTTTGTGCTTTGTTTCTGTTCGATATAATTGTAAATATATCTATTAAAATACTGATATTCTGGTCTAAAACCTCCAGCTACCCTGTATCTTGCTCTCTCATTGGCTGTCGGTCATCACTGATGTTTTTTTCAGTCAGAACACATTTCATGTAGCCTGACGTCGTCATACTCAATTCTAGTCAGAATATGAGTCTGATTCTGCTCCGTTGGGCTGTGATTATGGGGCGTGTTTCAACCGAACCAGGAAAGACCTCAATTGGATAGACCTACAACCAATCAGAGCAACGGAGCGACGCATAACGTTAGTTATCAAATGTCAACAGAACTCAACTGCACTGTGTTGCCATGTCCGCGGGTTGAAGCGATCCCAATTATGTGATATACAAACCCAGGAATGCGAATTTTAGCAGGAAGCCCTGCCAAAATAACACATATTTTACCCCCCAAATGCCTTTTTTCCCGGAGAACCCCCCCCTGGAAAGCTATTGGGCTTGTTTTTGGCTAGTTTTGAGGAACGTTAGCAATTGGGCGGGTTTTGTTGTAAAAACTTGGCAACCGTGTACCTGCACGCACGCTGGAATAAGTAGCCTAACGTTAGAAGAAAAATATGAGTGTAAACGATCTTTGCCGGTGTTGTAAAAAAAAGGATACACAGAGTACTTACCAACACGATCATCATTTCTGAGAGAAATAGTAAAGGTGAATGCATATACGAACAAGTTCTCCGTTTAGGATTAGAACAAACTCAACCCAAGCGGATTTGATGACGTGGATGATTACGTTACTGTTGATCATCTGTCCATCATCGTCTAAAGCCCGCCCTGACAATTTGATTGATCCGAACAGTTTCTGTTCGGGCATAATTACTTCTCTACCGATCAAGTCCAGACCGAACTGCCCGAGTAAAAATGTTGTGGGCGGGGCTAAGTTCGTCTGGCATCCAGGCTACATTTCATGGCGAGTTTGAATCGAATCGAATCGTCTGCGACTCTCTCTGATCGCATCTTTGATAGATCAGACTGCGTGATTGTCACTCGCGTGAACGAGCACAGATTTCTCTGTCAGTTCTAGATTTGTATTTCATTATTTGTTCCTGAATTTTTAGTCTAGTCTTTCTTTATTTTGCTCTTATTTGTTAGCTACTCTTTTATGTTTCCCCTTTTCTAGCTTCAGGTATTTAGTTTCTCATTTATTTTCTGGTTTTGCCAGTTTTTTGTGTTTTGGTTTTCTCTCTTTGTCTTGAGTGTAGGTCTCGTGTTGGTTCCTGTCTACTCCTTGGGATTCTCTGCTGGTTCCTACCTGGCAGCTAGACTGGGCCTGAGTCTGTGAGCAGCAAGTTCCTGACCTCTGCTTCATTGCGCCCTGCCCTGTTTTCACCACTACTATCTGCCTGGCCTGGTCAAGTCCTCAGCGGTTCTTCGCCCTGGAGCTGGTTCCAGCAGTTACCCTCATCTGTCTGTTCCCCATTGTCTCTTCCGTTTGGACTGTCACTCCTCCACTACCTTCCTGTGCCTTGTTAACTGTCCTGTCAACAAAACTCTGCATCTGGGTCCTCCGTTTCAGAAGCCCTGACAGGTCTGGATGTTTTGTTAACGTTTTATGTGAATACGCAGCAGTCGCCCGTGAGGAGGCCGTCGTTTTACATTCAGTTTGTGTTTGATTATTTATTAAAGTGTTAAACGTTCACCGGTTCCCACCTCCTTCTTCCCATACCCCGTTACAGTATAGTTCACTCAAAAAGTCATGCCAAACAAACACGTTCGGCCTGACCATATTGGATTTGCTCTATGCATGTGCGTCAATCAATGTTTAAATGTGAATAAAAGCCTAAATGAAATCTGTTTATCATATAAAGCTTGATTCATATGGCCTACTTTTTATTGTGAACTTTTTGAAGCATCAAAGTTTTGGTGGAATTGATTTTTAATGGAGGGACAGAAATGAAATCTTACAGGTTTCATACAAAATATCTTCATTCCTGCTTTGAAGATGAACAAAAGTTTGATGAGTTTAGTAGTAGTTGTACTTCTTTATTTTTCAGTAAAATTGGTCTTTGGTCTCACCATACAATCACAAAATACAACATCCACACAATACAGAACTAACGGATAGTCCACTGGAGGCAAGTTGAAGTGAACCCAAGACAGCGCTGATGCCACGTGACAGTGACGTTGGTCAACAAAGTGCATGTTCCTCATAATCTTTAATCAAAATAACGTCCCTCCCTCTTTCAGGGACATCTCTTCTCATCTCTGATGACGAGGGCGGGGCAACCTGTCACTCACATGAGATCCACCAATAGCAAACCACAACCATCCAATCAATTCCCCAAGATCAAAATCAAGCCCGCCCTACATTTTTATCTTGTTTGAGAAGCTTTTTCTCTTGGATACAATAGGGAAGACAAGACTATCACAACTTCTGTTTCATGCTGACTTTAAAGTACTCCTCATTCTGTCATCTCTATATAAATAAGGACCATGGTTTTCTAACTACCAAAATGGTCGCACTTCATACTGGAGCATTCACATATAAGCCAAGTGTGTTGGAGTGTTGTGAAAGGGAGGTTCTTTTAAACACTGAGGCTGGAGGGGGTAGGGATATGTGGTCTTGCTGTGTGTGTGTGTGTGTGTGTGTGTGTGTGTGTCTCCGTCAGTGGTAATTACAGTGGGATGTGCGGGTGAAGGAACATTTTCCAGCTGCTCAGCTGTCTGGGACAGGCTGATAACAAATAAGCACTTTTCTGCTACTTTTTGCTCTCTTTCCCTGTATCTCTTGGGCCTTCTGTCACTTTGTCAGTCTCTACTTTTGCCTCTCTATCTGTCTCTTTCCTCTCCTCTTCTTAGTAAAAGAGATCCGGTGTTCAGCAGAAATCAGTAGCACACAGAACATGATGTACAGATTGAGAGACTGAATGGCGAATGGTTTGACTCACTGTCACAATGCTATGGTCTTGAAATGTGGTTGTTAACACGCCGACTTTTCGGGACGTTAGCTTATTCACCGTATCCCCCAGAGTTAGATAAGCCCCTACATACCGTTCTCATCTCCGTGCCATAACTCTGTCTGACGCACCCACCGCTAGCCTAGCTTAGCACAAAGACTGGAGGTAAATGGCTCCAGCTAGCCTACTGCTCAATAATTGACAAAATAACACCAACATTTTCCTATTTACATGTTGTGATGTGTATAGTTACATTGTGTACTAAGGCCGGTCTCCAAACTCGGTCCTGGAGGGCCACTGTCCGGCAGAGTTTAGCTCCAGCCCCAATCAAACACACCTGAACAGGCTAATCAGTGTCTTACAAGGCCCAGTTTAGACATTGATTAGCTGGTTCATGTGTGCTTTATCAGGGTTGGAACTAAACTCTGCAGGACAGTGGCCCTCCAGAACCGAGTTTGGAGACTCCTGGCTTGGAAGATAAGAACACACTTCTCATAAAAAGGCCAAATGATTTGAGTGTCAGTGTTACGTTCCACGTGTGTTTTGTTTTGTTTTCACTATCTGTATACGTGGGGTAATTTGCACGTGTTGGCCATTATGTTAATTTGTTTCTCTTTCGTCCCTAGCTCATTATCTCTGCTCGCAGGATTGCTGTGATTGGCTGAGCCGGACGTCAGTCATCATTGAGGCGACGTTCCAGAACCAATCAGAGGCCGTTCAGCTGGTTTTAAGAGGATGGTTCATTCATTCTCTCTCTCCTGTGTAAAGCTCTGTGTAGTGAATTGAGTATTGAGCTCTGTGTAGCAAACTGAGTGGTGTGCTATGTGTTAGTGTGTTTGTTCTACATCACGGGAAGACGAACGGTAGGTCAGTATGCCGCGGTATACACTGCCCGTAGGTCTGTCTCTGTTAAACACACTAGGGGCCCTATCTTGCACCCAGCGCAATTGACTTTGTACACCGACGCATGTGTCATTCCTATTTTGCACCCGTGCAAAGCGCGCTTTTCCCTCCACAGAAGCACGTCGCTAAACTAGTGAATGAACTTGCGCTCCCTGGGCGGTTCAGCGCAAAAAAGGAGGCGTGTTCCGGCGCAAACAATCCCTGGTGCTATTTTGCTGTTCCATTAAACAATTGCGCCACTGACCAGAAAAAAGCTAGTCTAAAGTCAGTGGCGCGTTGCGCGTTGTTCATTATGCTATTTTAAGGGCGCATGCTTGACCATAATGTATAGCGTGCACAACGCTCATACACTTTGCTCATGTAATCTACACAGATGCAACAGTTATTTTTGCAAATCATAAATTGTTACACTAAAAAAATATGAACACATGAGATGACGGAAATCATTGTGGTGTGCCACGAAGATGTGAAAAAATAGGCATAAATCTAGCTTACAAATGATTCAGGCTAATTGTAATAATTAAGGATAAGACCTGTTTGCCCAATAGTGGCAAGACATATATGTATATAAGGACATCTGACAAATTGGTTTGTCCGTCAAGAACCAGGAAAAAAAATCGACTGAAAAACTGAAAAAACTGAAAGACTGAAAAAAAAAAGACTGTGAAATCACCTTTACCATAATGTACAACATTACAACTTCACTTCTCTGTCTTTCACTGCTCTTACAAGAACATCAGTCTCCTCGGCTGTGAACCGCTCCTGGCGTGCGCCTGGTAAATAAGCCATAATAATAGCAATCCATAATGGAACTTGCGCACCTGCTTTTAAAGGGAATGTTGGATGACGCTCGGATTGGTTTATTCACGTTACGCCCAAACCACACCTATGAATAATGAAGCTACTTCAGACCAACCCATTTTAGATTTGCGCCGGGCGCAAGAGCCATTTATCCCGCCGGGAAAATAGCAACAGCGCCGAGACCCGCCCACAAAGTTACTTGCGCTTCGCGCTTTGACACTTGCGTTTCAGATCGTTAAAATAGGGCCCTAGGTTAGTGGTGAGCGCCACCCTTTGTACTTTTGTTGTTTAGTTAGGTTAGTCAGCGCCGCGTGCGTGAAGATTTCAGTTTCTTTTTCACATTTTGCTTTGAGTAGGATTAGGGTTAGTTAAGGATTATTTTTGTTATATTATGTTCTTTCCTTTGGCGCCACTTTTGTTTGTCTTCCCAATCTTTTCTTTATTATTGCATTGCACATAGCTCACCATTATAATACTGGAACTAGTGGCTTCGGCTTTTATGTGAATAAATCCAGTAATTTTCTCTTGCAAAGATTTGTCTGTCATGTTCTTCCAGCCTACTTCACATCATAGCAGCATTTTAATATGTAGATGTTACGACATATTCCCAAGGCCTTTTAAAGATCATAACAGTCAGTTTGTATAATTTTTATATCCATAGCACAAACGATGTGGGCCAAGTTACGAGAAATCAAGGATTTCTGGACAGCTGTAAAACTCCACTTTCTGTTCCCGCTTTTACTGACGTGAATTATTGCGCGCACTTAACTAATGATAGATTGTGTGGATGTAGTCAGGCCTTCACACCCTGTCACTTGCAGTTTGGAAAGATAGGCTATATGTCAGTCAGGGTGGTTTGTGGGAGGGAATCATACAGCCAGAGCCATTTTTCTCTGTCATCATGAAAATCTGTCTGGCTCTGCCCTCTTTCTGTGGCGTTTTCTTTGTTGCCTGTTTTCCATCTGTGAACCTCTCTCAACATTTGGCTGCATTTTCACTGACGTGAGATTCATGTGAAACAGACTACATAACACTCCCAAAACAATGCTGGATCATAGACAATACATACACACCAAAGACAATAACTATTGATGTATTCAATTGTGCACTCTAAGCAGTTGCAATAGTGATTTTATTTGATTTTATTACACACAAACTCAAAACCAAATAAGTCACAAAAGACTTGAAAACCATGAACAGAACAGCAGTGTAAACCTGAAACAATAGACAGCAGACAATAAACTGAAAAACAGAGCTTAAATGCACAAACAAACCGATCAACAAAATGAAAAACAGGTGCAACTGATAATCAAATCCATGAAAACCCATAGAAACAAACTAAAACTAGGAAAAAGCCACCCAAAACAGACATAATACATGAACTCCCATAACATCTACCCATAAAGAAGGTGCGGCCTCGTGTTTTTTAAACCTTAAATGCATACCTTGGGTCTTTAGCGACCCGAGATGTCATTCACTACCCTCCTCCTCATTAATTTTTTGTCTGATACACAATGAATGATGAAGTGACGTTTCACTCATACTGCAGACTGAAAACGAAACAATAATAATTATAATCTGCAAAACTTGAAATGCCTCAGTGATTTACTGCAGAGCAAGTATTGAACACATTCAAATATTAGCGTCACTGTCACTTGATGATGGATCTGGTGAAGGAAGCTGTCAGTGATCAAAATATTGATTTTCAAGACGTTGAAAATGAGTTTTGAGAATATGCGTGAGATCGCAAATATGATCCAGATGCAGAATGTACTGGGAAATGAGCTCTGACGAGGACAATGATGATGGTATAAATCTGCTCAAACTGAACCCTTACAAGCTCCAAAAGGTAACGAAATATGTTTTATTTTATTCTCCTGTAATTGTTGCTCTAATATCAGGAGTTTTATATATTATCGCGACAGGTATAGATCTACCCATGTTAGGTATAGATCCGGGTCGCTAAAGACCCAAATATGTATGTTTGGTGAAACAGTCATGCATTTTAGAGTTAAACAACAAACATAAATTACAAAATGCCCAACAGAGGAGGGCGGGAGCAGACGAAACTGAACAGGATCTCCTGGAGGAGGGAGGAACCAGGACGGAGATGATGATGGGAGGAGCCAGGGCGTAATTCCCTGCCAGAATCCCAGGATGTAAGCCAACGGTGGAGATGAAGGAGGGAGGAGCCATGGTGGAGACTTGACAGGCGGAACCAGGGAGACGACTGACCTAGATGGAGCTGACGGTGGTGGAGACCCAGACGGAGCCGAAGAGAACAGGCAACACAAAAGTTCCTGGAAACCATGGCGGAGCCATGATTGCGGAGAAGCCAGGGTGCAGAAGGACTGACGCAGAGCCGGTGCGCCTGAGGACTGAGGGGGTGCCGGAGGGAAGGTGGAGCCTGACGGAGCCAAAGGGGTGGAGGGAAGAGTCACAAACAAAGGCCGTAAGTCCATGGTGACGGCAGAGCGACGACTGACCAAGGTGAAGCCGGAGGGACAAGGAAGCTAAGTGGAGCCATCAGGACGACGGTCCCAGGTGGAGCCAACTGGTCAACAGGCAAAGGTGGAATGATGGGCTTGAAGGTTCTAGGCGGAGCAAACGAGTCGACAGTCCAGGGCGGGATCACAATGCACCGAGCAGACAGCGTAGGAGGAAAAAAAGGACTGATGAGAGGCAGTGAAGACAGAGCTAAAGGACTGGCAGATTTCTTAGAAAGACCCCCTTGGCCGACACGGAACAGACAGAGGAGGTGGGAGTGGGAGGCAGGGTGGGAACATCAAAAACTTTCTTGGTTCAGGCCAAATTCCGAGCTCAGAGCCCTCTCCTCAGAGAGCATGTCAAATACGCATATTTTATACTATATCTGCTTATATGTAAGTGCGAACTTGTGAAACCCCATTGTAAAGATGTTTCACCAGTGGATTATTCTCATCTCCCTTTTAGAAGTTTTCATTTTTGGATTATTGCCATCTGCATTCCCGTTTGGATTATCAATGGTTGTGTGTTTAATAAAGACATCTCATCTTCTCTGCACACCATACAGGAATCTTCTTTGTTGAAATCAAACACCAGTATTTATACAACTTAAGGCAATGGAACATCTTAATGGTTGGACAAATCAAGTAATCTGACTTCTGACTTTTAACGAAGTTTAAGGGCCACTGTGACGCTAGTATTTCCAACCTACAATGGCATTTTCTTGGGTGGAAATGTGCAGACTGGACACTGTTCAGTACTTTGTTGGTGGTTGAAGAGTTTGACTTTGATAAAAGAAAATGCTTCTTGGGTTTGTCAAAACTGGACCTTTATGAAACCATCTTACAAACTGCATGTTAATGCCCTATTTGTGAAAACCAAGGCTTTTGCGTCATGCTTGTTGGGTTTACTCTTGTAGAGGGGGGAATAGTCTCTGCTTCAGAATTAGAAGTGTGCCACTCTTGATTCACAGATGCCTTTTGCGTCAATAGGAACACATTTGTGTTTGTGTGCGCGAGTGAGTCATCTTATAATGGCTTCATAACAAAATAAAGAGGAGCTGACCTACATTGTTGGATGTTATGCCTGAGTGTGAGTCTACAGCCACATTTACACAAGTAATTCCCCTGTGTAGGTGTACACATGCTTATTTGTAGCATGTACCATGTAGCACAATGCATTTGTGTTCTTGATACTATCTTGACCCTTTTCTTCTGTGCAGAGCCTTGAAGCCTAGAGCGTTAGTGTGTGTGTGGCAAACAGTAATGCTATGAGACATTTCCTAGGCAGGTCAGACCTAGCAGCGCGCACTGATGGAAGTGTCAAAGCAAATATGTCACAGACGTACAGCACACTCAGTTGGCCACCCCTGAGTCCAATTTTCTATCTACTCTTATTCTTGTTCAAAGATGAATGGATAGAGAGCTGAAGGCCAAAGAAGAAGAACTCATAGACTAGTCATAACATATTAAGTTGACGTTCATCAGTGGTTTAAGGACTCTTGAGCCATTGGGTAAATGTGACAGCTAAGCATGTTTTTGTTCAAATTATGGACAAAAAAAATGGTTGTCAGAACTTTTTGTAACAAATACATTGGCGCAGTGTCAGGCGTTATGATGACTGTGAAATTTACCTTAATTATATATAATGTTAATTACAAAAATCGGTTTGATACTCTTAAATGTTCTAGTAAACTGCATAATAATAATGCAGGTAATAAAACCTGGAACATGTGTTTAGGTAAGGGATAATCCATGACTAGCTGTGCATTAAGTAAGGAATAACTGACCCCGCCCGGACCATTGAATTATAAGTCTGCGTTCACACCAAACGCGAATAGAGCGTCAAAATCGCGTCTAGTTAGACGCTTGAACATTTTGAATCCATTCGCCCGTCTACAGCGAATTGGACGCGCATGTAAATTGAGCCTTTGAATTAATAGCCACACAAATGTGATCCAGGCAAATCCTACATTATCTTAACTGCATGTATATTTAAATATCCTTAAAAAAAATAAAGTTTTGAAACTTCTCTTTGCCCTCAGTCAAAACGATTTGGCAGACAACAAATGATAGATTCATGAGAGCAAAGATCGCCCGTTAGATCCACACAAGACGAACCACTACAGGACATCAGAGCCAGCGGCAGACGGCAGAAGGACTGGCCAAGGAAAGGCTGCTCTCGCCGGGGTTAATGAGCGCTGAGCGCCCGGTGATCGCCTGGATCTCACATCTCCACAAACACAAGATTATTCTTTATAAATAAACCACAGATTTGAGCTTTAAACAACTACATTCTCACCTGAAAAAGTCTTAAAACTAAATTTTGTGACACAATAGTAGTATTTTTTAATTATGCAGGGTTTCTCATCACGTCACTTTACCACGTGACCGCAGTGAGCAGGCTCCTGATTGGTTAACGCGGCGCGAATTGACGCCAAAATTAAAATTGTTCAACTCGGGCGTCAGACGCGAATTCGCATCAAACGCGTGAATGCACAAAAGCACCACTCGCGTGTAACGTGCGTATCGCGCAAGACACTCAATTCGCTCAAACCGGAATCACGTCCATCGCGCCTTACGAAACGCGTCTATCGCGTCTACCGCAAGACCTCCAGACGCACGTCAACACGCCTTTCCATTGACTTAACATTGAAATCACTCGCTTCTGACGCTCTATTCGCGTTTGGTGTGAACGCAGCATTAGAAAAATAATGGACACTTGAGGTGGAAGTGCCTGTGAGTGCATTATTTTTCAATAATTCAATGGCCTGGAGTCAATTATTCCACTTATGCTATGGTTAACACACCTCAAAACATCCACAAAATGTCCACATAATGTATTCCAAGATATTTGTCAGGTGTCAAGAGAGAGATTAATGGAAAGTTCAAACCTCAAAACATCCACAAAATGTCCACATTTTGTATTCCAAGATATTTGTCAGGTGTCAAGAGAGAGATTAATGGAAAGTTCACAACACAGGATTTTAAGCCCGATTTAAGCTTGATTTGTAAGTCAACAAGCTCGCTGACAGGTCAGGCTGTCATCGAGGGCAAATCAGCGGGTGATCAGCGCTCACCATTCTATCTCGATGCATCAAAGGAGCTCGCTGACGCCAGACAAATATCTAGCATGATAAATATCTGGAGCTGTTGGCCGACTTGACATCCTGTGGTGTCAAGTATCGCGACAAGCTACTGCCAATGAGAGAGCAAAACAGCAGCAGCAACAAGGCTTCAAGACAAGTGTGGACACATGGACCAAAATTTAGGAGCACCTGCAGCGCTAATTTCTCCCTGACGTCCATTTTCAAATAAACAACTCCTGTTCGCGTCATTTCCTGTTCCACTTCTCGTGTGTATTTGTGTGACAAAACGTGGTTTGGGGACCGGATAGAGTCGTTGGGTGACAGTTGTTGTCAGCTCGTGTTTAGTGTGTGACCCGGATCATTTACGTGGTGTCACGTAGTGTGAACACCACAATGACTTCAATGCTCCAGATTACAGACAGCAAGTCATGTAGTCTGAACAGCACAGCGATCTGCCGATGTTTAAAGTCATGCAGTCTGTGCGTCTCATTCGGCAACAGCGTCTCTACTAATAGCAAAGCCGTTTTAACTATCAGCGCCATTATTACCTCGCTAGTGAGAAATGTCGTGTAGTTAAACAATTTTACCGATAAAATTGTCAGAGTAGCGCTGACAACGTAGAGTAGCGCTGAGTGTGTGTCTGTACTAAATGTGTGTGTTTGAGAGGGAGAGAGAGCAGGAGAAAGCGTATATGGGCTTTCTTACATAATAAAACAATTTTGTGGCATAAAACATGGAAATAATTTGTATTTTTTATACTATTGTTTACTATATTTATTTGCTTGATCAGTGTCGTTGTTGGTTTTGGTTCTTTTGTTGTTGTTGGCTTTAAGGACCTTTGAAATAACTGAAATCATTTGGTGAAGTGATATGGAACTGTAATGTGGTCAAGACCTACCTGGAACTACTTTAGCCGTGCGTTTCCCTGAAAATAATCGATATAGGTCAGGTCATTTTCTCTTTGTGCTTTAATCATTTGGTTGTGCCGAATTGTGTGGATGAGTGTGTCAGTGTCCTGAGGCTGTTGGTAGTCGTGTTAGTTTGTTTTTGCAGCCTCAGGATCAGCTGAATCAGGGGACTCTCTCTCTCTCTCTCTCTCTCTTATAACTGCATTAGTCTGCTATCAATGGCTGAAGCCTCCATTACTAGCTCAAAAATTACCTTTTGGAATTAGAAACGGACGTTTGGGATGAGATGCGTAAGAAATTAGTCATGCACACAAGAGCATTTTATGGAGAAAAACCTGACAAATGTTTTGAAATAAATCATCTGAACAATGTCTTGATGTGCCTTGATGTGCCACTCACGAACCACTCACGCTCACGGGTAGAATTTGCTCAAATCCCAATCCGACATGACATTTCTCTGTACTGTAGGCTACTATACTTGTTGTAGCCATTAAGAAAAGGTATTTAGTTTTATGTTTATGTTTAAATATTATAATGTTATTTTTTGAAAGAAGCTGAAAAGTGAACAGCATGAGTGAGAAAGGACACATAAGATGCTCAATGCCTCGAGACATGGAGTGGGTCAGACATGAATGTGATCACGTCATTAAGTTTTGTTTTGTAGAAAGCCTTTCTTTAAAGTAAATTTCGTTTTGTATAAATTGTATCTTAATTTGAATCAATGTTTCATCAGCCAATTGGGGCATTCTGGGTTGAGCGAGAGGAGCTTAACTGGTCAGTATTATTAAATTGCAGACAAAGCCCAACATCATATTCTTTCATAGGGCCAAAAATTGTAAGCTTGTAGTTCAAAATGCTTATGCTGCGTCTGACGAGCTTAACTGGTTCGCAATGTCGTCAGATGTAGCGTAAGCATTTTGAACTGCGAGAGGCGCGGGCGCTACACTTTTTCCGTAAGTTAAATACAGAAGGCGGTCTTCCGGAAGTTTTTACTTTATAACGTTTAAAATATGGATATTTTTCTTACTAACGCGCCACTTTGCTTCAGAAGTCCTTTATTAACCCCCCAGAGCCGTGTGGAGCAGTTATATGATGGATAGATGCACTTTTATGGACTTCAAAAATGACCCGACAAGTCACTGCCATTATAAAGCTTGGAAGAGCCAGGACTTTTTTCATATAACTTCTGAAAGAAGAATGTCATATACACCTAGGATGACTTGAGGGTGAGTAAATCATGGGCTAATTTTCATTTTTGGGTGAACTATCCCTTTAAAGGTCCCGTTTTTCGTGTTTTTTTGAAGCTTTGATTGTGTTTACAGTGTGCAATACAACATGTGTTCATGTTTCATGTGTAAAAAAACACAATTTTTCACACAATTTACTTATCTGTATACCGCTGTTTTCACTGTCCCCAAAACGGCCGGAGAATTTCCTCGTTCTATGAAGTCCCTCCTTCAGAAATACGTAACGAGTTCTGATTGTGCCAGCGATTCCCGTGTTGTGATTCGACAGCAGCTTAGCTCACGTTGCCCGGAAAGGTCACGCCTCTTACCATAACGGGGAGATGAACGCGCTCAAACTACAGCCCCTGAAGGCAAAACAAAGGTGATTTGACTCCGGGATGAAAATAACAGCGTCTGAATGACATGGCGACAAACACAACCGAACCGAACCGAACCGAACGCAACACTTCCTCTTCTCCACGAGGGAGCAACAAGACCACGCCCCCTTTTTCGCGTATTCTTGTGGGCGGAGGTTAGTCGACAAACTGTTCTACTGACGTCATTAAAGCAGGATATACAGGGATGTCGTCCAAACCGGCCGTTCGCTGTAGGCTTTGAAACGGAACTTCTGTTAAATAAAATATCTCGCTTGGCATTGAACTTTGAGCTTTATTATTTTACAGGTATTATTTATGCTCTAACAGCAACATTACACACTAACTAAAGTTTGAAAAATGGGATCACGAAGAACAGGACCTTTAATGCACACCTAGCCATAGTTTATCCCTCACCTATAGCGACACGCGTCATAATCTGAAGACCACGCCCACCGGGGGGGGGGGGGGGGGGGGAGGACAATCGAACGCTCTCCATTGACTTTGCATTGCGTGAAGCGGCATCCTTGTCATTTCGGACTTATAACAAAAAACAGAACAATGTCTAAAAGCTGATATGTGACAAAGTGTACAGCAAACAAGCTAAACAAAACCCACAACCAAAAACCCAGAAGTTTTTATAAGCTGTTGACCCAAAAAACGAGCGTTTAAGGAAAGTGGATACAGGCCATTGAGACAGAGCGCGACACGTTATATTACACTGAGAACTACACACACTAGAGGGGAACGTGATCAGCGACAGTAAATATAACATATAAATCTGACATTTGGATATTTGACTTAACAGTGACAACATATTTACTGCACACATAGACATACTGAGACATACTGAGTGAATGTACCCATTCTTCCTGCTGAAGCGTCACGTTTTACTGCCTTTATCCACTTTTGTCTCCTTAAACTCTTGTTTTTTTTTGGGTCGACAGCTTATAAAAACTTATTTCTGTGTTTTTTAGCTTGTTTGCTGTACACCTTGTCACATATCAGCTTTTAGACAATGTTCTGTTTTTTGTTATAAGTCCGAAATGACAAGGATGCAGCCTCACGCAATGCAAAGTCAATGGAGAGCGTTGGATTGCCCCCCCCCCCCCGGTGTGGGCGTGGCCTAATACGCTCTGTCTCTATAGACCTTAGCCCCGCCCATTTTCGTTTTCATTGTGTTCCCTCTTCCGGTTTGTATTTTCACAGCATGAAGGTAAAATCTTACGGATTTACGAATGATCTGCTCGTTTTAAAATCTTCCCAAGCTCCGGTTGCTAAAGAAACAGGCGGTGTTGTCACAATGCGCATGCACAGTCCTAAATATGAGACGCGCGTTTAGGACTGTGCATGAGCATTAGCTTTGTCCAGGCTGAAAAATGTAGTGTTTCGAGCGTTTATTATTACTAATTTATGAGCAGTGTTGCCACAGTTACTTTGAAAAAGTAATCTGATTCCTGATTACTCCTTTAAAAAGTAACTTAGTTACTTTACAGATTATTTGATTTTAAAAGTAAATAAGCTAGATTGCAAGTTACTTTATTAGT